>NC_089266.1:1950753-2256130 GCF_963930625.1 Muntiacus reevesi
TGTCTACCTGTTCTCAATACTGAACACTCACTGAGAACTTTTCAATTGCTGTCTAACCTTCTGTGCTTCCTTGTTGTTGTTTAGTCGCTAAGTCGTGTCTGACTCTTTATGACCTGCCTGTAGCCCGCCAGACTCCTGTCCATGGGATTCCCCAGGCGAGAACACTGGAGTGGGCTGCCATGTCCTCCCCCAGGGGATCTTCCCGACCCAGCGATCACTCCCGCGTCTCCCGCATCCCAGGCGGCCTCCCGCTGGGTGGTCAGGGAGGCCCCTCCCTCCTTCCGAGTGGCCCCTCCACAGCCTGTTTGTGACCCACAGGCAGCCGGGGCGCCCTCTTGCCGCCCTCTTGCCGCCCTTCTGGACAAGACGAGGCCGTGGGTGCTGGAGGCCTCGCGCCTGGGGCGGCCCTCACCTCTCCTGCCGAGCAGCCTGGGGGAAGAGCTTGAGAATCTCCACGTGCAGAGGCTCCACCTGGGTGAGGGCCTTTACCTTCACCTCCAGTAAGTAGTCTTTGCCAAACTTGCTTTTCAGATGCTGAATGGAACCGATACACCTGGTCCAGGGAAGGGACAGAAGAATTGAAAGAAAAGGGACGCCTCCTGGGTTCTCCTGCCCCTGCATCAGCTGGCACCCACCTCAGCCTCCCGGACACCATGACGGCCACGCGGTCGCACACGGCCTCCGCCTCGGCCATGGAGTGGGTGGTCAGCAGGGCGCCCCTCGTCGTGTTTCTAACGGAGGCCCGGATTGCCTGCCTAGAGACAGAGTAAGGGACTGTTTGCACTTCCAAAGTCATCTGGGAAAACAGATGAATGGGAATGACAAGGAGGCCTAAACAGAGAATGCTGGGGGAAAAAAATCTTTGGAGAGAAAGAGGAAAAATTGTGTTAAGTAATTATATCATCACATCAACAGGCTTCACAGAATGAAAAGCAGATGTCTGAAAAGTGTGACTAACTTGGTGTTTGTTTTGAAGAACAGGAAAACACCACACTGTAGGATTTTCAACAACTGAAAAATAAAACAGAGGAAGAACGAGGCAGGGGAGGACTAGTGAGAGAAAGAGAAGTCCATCGAACGCATTCGAGAGTCCATTTGATTCTTAAAATGCCAATTTTTTTCTTTCCTTGAGGAAATCTGAGTGAGTGAGTGGTAGTCACTCAGTCATATCCAACTCTTTGTGAACTCCCTGGACTGCAGTCTGCCAGGCTCCTCTGTCCATGGGATTCTCCAGGCAAGAATACTGGCGTGGGTTACCCTTCCCTTCTCCAGGGGATCTTCCCAACCCAGGGATCGAACCTGGGTCTCCTGTATTGCAGGCAGATTCTTTACAGTCTAAGCTATCAATATATTGAGTTTCACTGACTCAAACAAAAGAGGATCTGAGCCTCAAAGGTTAGTGGAGAAAACGAAAAACCTCAATGAGCCATCACTCTAGACTCAGACGATTGACACTGACACTTAACGTGACGCCCCTCACCACATCCGCAGCTGCCCCTCGGGGTCCAGCCCCGTGGTCGGCTCATCCAGAAGCAGTACGGCCGGGCTCCCCAGGACGCTCAGCGCGAAGCTCAGCTGCAACGGAGAGGAGCCGCGTCGGCGCCGGCCTGGGGGTGTGCAGGGCAGGGGGCCCCCAGTGCTGGCCTGGGGGCGCGCGGGGGAGCCCGGCCCCGCCCTCCCTACCTTCCTCTTCGCCCCTTCGGGTAAGGCCTTGGCGGGGAGGGCCATCTGGTCCTGCAGCTTCAGCGCGGCTGCCAGCCTGCGGGAAGCACTCTGATTATGTCCGTGCCTAAAATGTCTAGGGCACCCCAGCACTTCTAAGCAGAGAGGACTGCACAAAGCCTCCTTCACAGGGTCCTAAACAATACTTGTCTTGACTTGGTTCTCATTCAGATTTGCAGTCATTTTATTTGCATGAAAGCTAAAGGCATGGTTCATCATCTCCTTTCCACATTTCATGAATAAGTTCTATGTCTCCTCTTCCTCCAGCTACAAACAGCATGCTGGAGGAGGCTTTGCACCGCACCTTGAGACACTGAGAGCAGCCTCCTCTTTGGCCAGGCCTTTCACGGCTGCGTACAAGTCCAGGTGTTCTCGGACCGTGAGGTCGGGCCACAGCGCGTCCTCCTGTGGACAGTACCCCAGGCGCCCGAAGCCGTCGTCTGCCTGCTGCGTCTGAGCTGTCCCACTGTCACTGAAAACCACCTGCATCGAACAACAAAGGTCAGATTCACATCTGCCTTCCTCTGCAATCCTCCTACTTCTGAAGGAGATAAAAACGACCACTCAGCTACAACCCTTCTTCAGGATGCAAGAGGTGTTTTATAAATTCATCTGTGTATTCTTTTTTTTTTAAAATCATTTGATGCTGGAGAGGGTGTGGAGAAAAGGGAACTTTATTACACTGCTGGTGGGAATGCAAGCAGGTACAGCCACTATGGAAAACAGTATGGAGGCTCCTCAGAAAATGTAAAAGACAATTACCATGTGGTCCAGCAATCCTAGTCCTGGGCATATACCCAGATGAAACCATTATCAAAAAAAAAGAAAAAAAATACATGCACCCCTGTGTCCACAGCAGCACTACTCACAACAGCCACGACAGGGAGACAGCCTGAACACTCATCACAGAGGAGCAGAGAGAGATTCACAACAGCCAAGACACGGAAACAGCCTGAACACTCATCACAGAGGAGCAGATAAAGAAGATGAGGTGCATACATACGATGGGCTACTATTCAGCCATTAAAAGGAATGAAAGAATGCCATTCCTAACAGCATGGATGCAACTGCAGATTATTTTACTAAGTGAAGTAAGAGAGAGAAAAACAAATATTGCACATTAGCACATATATGTGGAATCTAATAAAATATAGCACAAATAAACTTATCTAGAAAACTGATAGACACAGAGGTCAGACTTGTAGTTGCCAAGGAGGATGTGGGGAGGGAGGGGTGAACTGGGAGTTTGGGGTTGGTATAAGCAAACTATATAAATATATATATATAAACATATATGTTTATAAAAATATATGTATATAAAAAATATATGTATATAAACATATATACAATGGATAAACAACGAGGTCCTACTAGAGTACAGGAAACTATATACAACACCCTGTGATAAACCATAATGGAAAAGAATGTCAAAAAAAAAAGAATGCATATACGTGTATAAGCGAGTCACTCTGCTGGAGAGGGAAGCCGGGCATGCTGCAGTCCACGAGGCCGCAGAGGGGCAGACATGACCGAGAGGGAACGGAATGGAGCTGAACTGCCGTATGGCAGACACCGGCACAGCACGTAAATCAGCGACACTTCAGTCAAACAGAAACCACTGGACTGGCCGATGAGAACAACACGGAGAAGCCACTGACGCTGAACAGGACAGCCCCCGGCTGTGAGCCGGCCGCCTCCCACGCCACGTACCACTCCCGCGGTCGGCTTTGTGTCTCCAGTTATCATTTTAATAGAAGTGCTTTTCCCAGCTCCATTGTGCCCCAGCAATCCCAACACTTCACCTGGAAAAAGGTTCACCATCACTTTTTGTACTTAAGGAGTCGACTAACCTAAAATCACTTAGATCAGGAATGTTTTGAAATAAAATAGCATTTTCAGACAGCACCTTTGTCATATCTGCCTTAGTGAAAGGACTGGATTTACATGAGAAGAAGTTGGACACCTGGATCCAAGATCAGCTGTTTTTTATGACATTTGATCTGGGACAGGATTTTGAAATAAAAACGTCTCTCTGCCAGCAAGTCAAGTATTTTTATAATTACATGTTAACTGAGATCTATGAACAGACTGGAAGAATGGAAAACCATTCCCTTCACAGTGCTAAAACTAGAGAATAAGGAACATCCTAATAAACAAAACATTATCCAAACCTTTGTTGATACAGAAGGAAACATTCCGAACGGCTGTTTTCGTCTTTCTGGCTGAAAAGCATCTTTTCTTTTTCTGTTTATATTTCTTGTGTAAACAGCTTGCCATTATTACTGGCTTCTAGAAAACATGGGAGAGCATGATTTTCCTCTTAAATATTACGTATTTTGTACATTCATGTTTCACCTTTCATTTCCTAGGCTATGAATTTAACCAGATTTTTGGGCCAATAGTACTTTAGCCTCTTGTTTCAAATAAAACTCTCAAATGTACATTTACGAATGAGGACTTCTTTATCAACTTCTTATGAAACCAATTCATAAGCAAACATATTTCCTTTGTGCTATGCTAACCTTGCCTTTTGCATTAATTGGCCTTCTTATTAATTTTAATGCAGTATAAATTCACCTGCTTTTTTTCATATACTATTTAGAATTATTGACATAACAATTTCAATATGTGGCAAAATGGAATTGAAACTCTTCAAGATGTGGGATTTTGTTAAAAATTGATAAAGAATATCAGAATTCTTGAACTGCTCTGATGAATGAAGATTAAAATCCACCAAAAAAAAAAAAATGGAAGAAGAGAAAATTAAGAGTGATGACTGGATAAATTCATCAAAAGGTAATGACCTGAATATGAACTACAAATGGAAGGATTACAGATGCAATAGCAAGTTTTCACACTAAAACCAACACTTTGCCCACTGTACAAGACAAGGTGACTATCTCAGTGCTTCATCAGAGGCTCAGCCGCTTGCTTTTACCTCGTCCAAGTTGGAAGCAGTGAGTGCATTCGCCGTTTTCACTCTTTCTGCTTGAACGTCTTCATCCTCTTCTTCCGGTTCTTCTGGGTTTGGACGATATTCCCTTCTTCTTGGAGAGATTCTACAGAGAAAATAAAATAACATTAAAATGAAATTCTCACTGTACAACCACTACCAGGAGAATATGGCTTCAATGATTTAATTCTTTTTCTTTGTTTTACAAGAATATAAATGATTACTTAATGACCTACAAGATTCTTCTTGACAGCAATAACTCCCTCAAGTAGCCAAGTCCCATGAAAGACTCTCTGACTATTTCTTCTCTTTAAAACCTTTTATCTCACCAGCCGACCAGCTCTCTAAAGCCTCTCAGATACAGACTTAGTCTTCAGTCTGCTGCCATCTAGGTCATCATCACGTTGCATCATAAACGATCACCATAACTGGCCTCTCTTGCCTTTTCAAACATTTCACGATGAACTCATTTTTCATTACTGCATCTTCTACTCAGAGACCCGTACTTCTCATAAACAGGAGAAAAACAACACTTGATGCTTAACCACTACGTGTGCAGTTCACAAGATAAATACCCAACTTGCCTAAAATCACAAGACCCATGTCTTAGAAACTGTACTCACTGCATTCAATGTAATTCTCATTTTTTTTGCTTTTATTTTTTCAGAATAATATTTCCCAGTGGGCCTAGCCAAGAGTTTGGATAGTAAATCCACACTAATAAAATGATGTTAAATGTACTGCTATACATATTAAATGTTTAAATTATATTCAGATGTTAATGTTCTCCCAACCTGAAAAATGGATCTTTCCTCATTGTTTCTTTTCCATACTTCATTTCCAGGCACCGTATAATAAAAAGAAAAATGATCATCTGAAGGTACGGCTAAAGGCAATGATAAAGGAATAGAATATTAGTATCATCTTGGGATTCAAGCTCCCTGGGAAATATATGCCTTCTGTCATAGGAGATTTGATCATTTTCTCATAATTTGATAAAAATCTTATAAAATGTTTATCACATGGAGAAATTTATTCAAACCAACCTATATATGGTGCCTACAAGAGAGTCACTTCAGATCTAAAGACAGACACAGACTGTAAGTAAGGGGATGGAAAAAGGTATTCCCTGCAATGCAAATGAAAGGAAAGCTGGAGGAGCAATGCTCACATCAGACAAAACAGCCTTTAAACAAAGACTGTGACAAGAGACAAAGAAGGATATTCATGACATAAGGAGCAATCAAACCAGAAGAGACACCAACTGTAAATATATATGCATCCAACGTAGAAGCACCTAAATAAAGTACATATTAAGAGATATACAAGGAGAAACTGACAGTGATACATTAATAGTGATGTGTGATGCATGCGTGCTCAGTCACGTCTGACTTTGCAACTCCATGGACTTTAGCCTGCCAGGTTCCTCTATCCATGGGATTTCCCAGGCAGGAATACTGAGCAGGGGTGGGGGGTGGGGGTTGCCATTTCCTTCTCCAGGGGATCTTCCCAACCCAGGGATCGAATCCACGTCTCTTACATCTTCTGCATTGCAGGTGGATTCTTTACCAATGTGTCACCCGGGAATCCCCAGTAGCAGGAGACTTCAATGTCTCACTTATGTCAGTGGACAGATCATCTAGGCAAAAGGTAAATAAAGCAACACTGGCCTTAAGTGATGTATTAGATCAACTGGATTTTATATATACATATAAATTTCATCCCAAAGCAGCAGAATATATCCCTTTTAAGTGCACATGGAACATTCTTGGAACAGACACGTGCTAGGCCAAAAAGCAGGCCTTGGGAAATTGAAGAAAACTGAAATCACAACAAGCATCCTTTTCAACCATGATTCTCTGAGACTAGAAATCAACTATAAGGGGAAAAGTTGCAAAAAACACAAACATGTGGAGGTTAAACAATTGTATAACTTTAGCATTTATTCATGGTCAGCAGAAAACCACCATGTATGACACATCTCCATGTACACTGAATAAAATAAAAAGAACAAACCTTCAGTATATAAACGTCTGTGATATATTTTATACATTTATGAATTTATAAAAATTTAGAAAATTTCCTCCCTTAACTCTTTTTTTGCCAAAAAGAGAAAATAAGAAGCCTGTGGTCCACTGTTTCCCCCTTACTCCTCATTTACTATAATGCACAGAAATAATATTTACATTTTGCTTCAGTATTTTTTCCCAGTATAAAATTCCACTTACTTTGTTCTCTTTATTCTTCATTATTCAAATTAGCTTCTTTTTAAATGCATATTGAAATGATTTTTAGGCACACAGCACCTTTGGTATTTCTTATAAACCACCTCAAATTGTCTTTGGATACGTGTATCAGCAATGTACAGTAACAGCAATAATAAAAGTAATCTAGTCTTTAGAATTTCTGGTATATATTACACTGTTCTTGCCTTAAAAATCCCATGGATAGAGGAGCCTGGTGACCTACAGTCCACGGGGTCTGAAAGAATCGGACATGACAGAATGACTAGGCATATACTCTATATAAAAAAATACCTTTAGGTATTACCATTATTGGAGAAGGAAATGGCAACCCACTCCAGCATTCTTGCCTGGAAAAGCCCATGGACGAGGGGCCTGGTAGGTTACAGTCCATGGGGCCGCAAAGAGTTGGACACGACTGAGCGACTTCACTTCATTAACGTTACATTGATTATAGAAAACTGGTGGTGATGGTAGTGGTTGAGCTGCTCAGTTGTGTCCGACTCGTTGGGGGCCCACGGACTGTAGCCCGCCAGGCTCCTCTGTCCATGGGCTTTCCCAGGCAAGAGTACCGGAGTGGGTTTCTGCTGCATTGCCAGGCAGATTCTTTACCACTGAGCCACCAGGGAAGCCCATAGAGAACAGTAAGAGCAGCTATTTGGGGGAATATTTCAATTTGCCATTCTTTGAATAAGAACAAGTATATCATGTGGCTATATATACTTAGGTAGAAATATTTTCTTACTATGAAGATTGTTAGGAGAATGATTTCAACAATTTCACTTCTCTCAGAGTCCTGACTTCTGGACCTTCTTCGATACAACTGCTAAAGAAAAACAGGGCTGTATGAAATTTCTCTGCATCACGAATAGAACGTTCTTATGTTAAATACGCCTGAATCCTATGACTTGCTGTTCCACAGGACACTAGGGAATGCTCTGTGAATTGGGACAAGACTTGTTCTCCGACACTAAAATCTGCTGGAAGGTGACGCCTTTCCTTGGTTATAATCTCCAATATTTTCTGTATTCTGACTCTGTGCAGTGCGTGAGAGCATGCGTGCTAAATCACCTCAGTTGTCTCCAACTCTGTGTGACCCCAGGGACTATAGCCCGCCAGGCTCCTCTGTCCATGGGATTTCCCAGGCAAGAATACCGGAGTGGGTTGCCATTTCCTCCTCCAGCGGATCTACCTGACCTCGGGATCAAACCCACATCTCTTATGTCTCCTGCATTAGCAGGCAGGATCTTTACCACTAGCGCCACCTGGGAAGCCCCAATTCTGTGCAGTAGGGATTCACAAGTTCCTTTTCAGTGGAAGTGACTAAACATACAAATGTGAAGTAGCTGAGATTCACTATCATGTCCCCAGAATTCTCAGTGGTACTTGGACTCTCCCAGAAGTTCCTAACAGCATCTCGTTTTCCTTCCTGCACCAATCACTCACCCCCAGAGCAATTTACTGACACTAGTAGTACAAACAGCATAAAATATCACATCTTCCCCGCAGTCCTCTGTTATAGGGAAAGGTAGAGCTAAGCACAAAAATAATTTTTCAGATATTTATCAAAACTGAAATGGGAAACTTCCACTTCACAGTGAGGAGAGAGTTCTGTAACAGTGGGAAAAACATAGTCCTTTCTTACAATCCCCTCTTGGAATTCATAAACCACAGTTGGGTTTCCTGTTGCATTTCTAAATGGATTTACCTGCTTCCTTCCGGGTATGAATAATGGGTTCAGGGTATTTGCAACTTTCAGCTCTATACAATTTTTTCACATTTTCTTTTCAGAATTTACCAGCAATTGAATAATTTCTAAAATTTTATTAAATGTACCTGCTTCCATATCAGAAAAGATTTAATTAACAAGTTACATGGTCAAAGTCAAAAATAAAGTAGGTAAAACTGCTTACCTCTATCATTTCAGAAAGAAAAAAAATTGAAGTGCACGAAGGTATTAAAATTATACATATAATTACAATACTTCCAGAATGAGTTAGTCTCAGGAGGATGAGCATAAATAATGAGATCTAAAGGAAAAAAATCCACAGATATAATTTGCTCAGTCATATTTAATATAAGATGTTTTCTATAAGTAATCTATTTTCCTAGAAAGATATTCCCATTTTCAATTTTCAGCTTAAGTATAACAATATTGAGAGGACTGCCTCTTTAGGAAGCATCAAAGTGTCATCACAACTGAAAGACATGATTACAATTAAAGTCTGACATAAACATCTAAAAGATGCGGTACTACCTGGCACGGATATACAGCAACAATTAAAAAAGGGGAGTATGCCATTATTTTACTTTATGAACATAAATCCTCATATGCTTTCAGCACTAGCATACAGTTAACCTCTTGTCGAATGGTATTGTAGTACCATAGTTTTAGGAATAACAAAAGAATAAAGAAGGGAATAGAAACTTCTCTTAGCATCTACAGAATATTATTTACCAAGTACTTTGAAGAGCAATTTACCAGCATTATGATAGCGAATGCTCTTGGAGAGACTCAGTCCTAACCCTGTAAAGTGCTACTGCTTTATATACATCTCTGAGTTCTGAGAACTAAACCTCAGAAACCTGAAATCACTTCGCCCAATATCTTACAGCTATTTAATGCCAGATTTAGAATCCAAACCTAGGCTGTCTGACTCCAGAGCCTAAGTTCTTGCCCTCCATACTTATATAAGAAGAGGTTGGGGACTTCCCTGGAGGTGTTAAGACTCCGCTCCCAATGCAGGGGGTCCAGGTTCAATCCCTGACCCAGGAACTAGATCCCACAAATTGCAACATAATATTCTGCATGCTGCAACGAAGACTGAGGATACCACATGCCATACCTAAGACCTGACACAGCCAAATAAATAAATATTTTTAAAAAATTAGAGATACCAAGGGAATATTTCATGCCAAGATGGGCACAATAAAGGAGAGAAATGGCATGGACCCAACAGAAGCAGAAGATATTAAGAAGAGGTGGCAAGAATACACAGAAGAACTGTACAGAAAAGGCCTTAATGACCCAGATAAGAACAGTGGTGTGGTCACTCAACTATAGCCAGACTGCTGGAGTGCGAAGTCAAGTGGGCCTTAGGAAGCATTACTACGAAAAAAGCTAGTAGAGGTGATGGAATTCCAGCTAAGCTATTTCAAATCCTAAAAGATGCTGCTGCTAAGTGCTGGACTCAGTATGCCAGCAAATTTGGGAAACTCAGCAGTGGCCACAGGACTGGAAAAGGTCAGTTTTCATTCCAATCCCAAAGAAGGGCAATGTCAAAGAATTCAAACTACCCTACAACTGCACTCATTTCACATGATAAGCAAGGTAATGCTCAAAGTACTTCAAGCTAGGCTTCAATAGTACATGAACTGAGAGCTTCCAGATGTACAAGTTGGATTTAGAAAAGGCAGGGACCAGATATCAAATTGCTAACATCTGTTGGATTGTAGAAAAAGGAAGGGAATTTCAGAAAAACATCTATTTCTGTTACATTGACTACACTAAATCCTTAGACTGTGTGGATCACAACAAACTATGGAAAATTCTTAAAGAGATGGAAATACCAGATCACCTCACCTGCCTCCTGACAAGCCTGTATTCAGGTCAAGAAGCAACAGTTAGCACTGGACATGGAACAACGAACTGGTTCCAAATTGCGAAAGGAGTACTTCAAGGCTGTATGTTGTCACCCTGCTTATTTAACTTATATGCAAACTGAAGTGAAGTGAAGCCGCTCAGTCATGTCCGACTTTGTGACACCATAGACTGTAGCCTACCAGGATCCTCAGTCCATGGGATTTTCCAAGCAAGAACACTGGAGTGGGCTGCCATTTCCTTCTCCAGGGGATCTTCCCAACCCAGGGATCAAATCCCAGTCTCCCACATTGTAGGCAGACGCTTTACCATCTGAGCTACCAGGAAAGCCCCATCATGCAGAGTACATCATGTTAAATGCCGGGCTGGGTGAAGCACAAGTTGGAATCAAGACTGCCAGGAGAAATATCAACAACCTCAGATACGCAGATGACACCACTCTAATGGCAGAAAGTAAAGAAGAACTAAAGAGCCTCTTCTTTTTTTAATTTATTTAATAGGAGGATAATTACTTTACAACATTGTGATGGTTTCTGCCATACATCAACATGAAACGGCCACAGGTACACATGTGTCCCTCACTTCCCCCTCCCTCCCCACTCTATCCCTCTGTGTTGTCCAGAGCAGTGGTTTGGGGGCTCTGCTTCAGGCATCAAACTTGCACTGGTAACAAAGGTGAAAGAGGAGAGTGAAAGAGCTGGCTTAAAACTCAACATTCAAAAAACTAAGATCATGGGACCTGGTCCCATCACTTCATGGCAAATAGATGGGGAAAAAATGCAAACAGTGACAGACTTTATTTTCTTGGGCTCCAAAATCACTGTGGATGGTGACTGTAGCCATGAAATTAAAGGACGCCTGCTCCTTGGAAGAAAAGCTATGACAAACTTAGACGGCATATTAAAAAGCAGAGACACCACTTTGTCAACAAAGGTACGTATAGTGAAAGCTATGGTTTTCCCAATAGTCGTATACAGATGTGAGAGTTGGACCATAAAAAAGGCTGAGCACCAAACAATTGATGCTTTTGAACTGTGGTGTTGGAGAAGACTCTTGAGAGTCCCTTGGACTGCAAGGAGATCCCACCAGTCCATCCTGAAGGAGATCAGTCCTGGGTGTTCATTGGAAGGACTGATACTGAAACTCCAGTACTTTGGCCACCTGATCTGAAGGGATGACTCATTGGAAAAGACCCTGATGCTGGGCAAGAGTGAGGTCAGGAGGAGAAGGGGGCGACAGAGGATGAGATGGTTGGATGGCATCGTCGACTCAATGACATGGGTTTGAACAAACTCCGGGACACAGTGAAGGACAGGCACGCCTGGTGTGTTACAGTCCATAAGGCACAAAGGGTCGGACACGCCTGAGCAGTTGCAAAACAGAAGTTTAAAAAAAATAAGGAGATATTGTATGAGTCAGCGGTCCACACATCCAGTCAATGAGTCAACCTATAATGTGTCAGGTACCAAGACCTTATGTATGTGAAACTGATCACAGAATTTAAAAAACTCTTTAAAGTGTTCTCTCCACAGCACAAGAAATATTTTCTCCACAGCACAAGAAAAAGCAATATAAACTGAAACAATCTGCGGGTCATCATTTTAGGACCTTAATCAGAATCCCCTCAAGGCCCACTGGCCGTACCGCTATGGTTATGAGAGGCACTGTTTCAGCAAGATGTGTGTCAGTGTGCTTCGGTCCCGCAGAAACCTGAAGCTAAGCTTTCTAAATCTCACAGTGCAGGAAAGAGCTTATCTTTGACCACCCTACTGCCTCCATTCCATCCCTTTCTTTCACCTTTTTTTTTAAAAAAGAATTATCTATTTGGCTGCACCGGGTCTTAATTGGGGCTGAGGGACTCTAGTTGTGCTGCACAGGCTGAGTTGCTCTGTGGCTTACGGGATGTTAGTTCCTGGACCAGGGATTCAACTTGCGCCCTCTGCACTGCAAGGCAAATTCTTAATCACTGGAAAGGCCCCTTTCTTTTTATCTTACTTATCGTACAAATTAGCTCATCCATCATTTCTAACCCATTAGAAAAATTAAAATAATCCTTCCATCAGCTCTTCCTTCCAACAAGCAACAACAGCTACAACCTCTGTCCACAGGACTTTCCAGGCAAGTATACTCAAGGCGGGTACCCTTTCCCTTCTCCAGGGGATCTTCCCGACCCAAGGAGTGAACCCTCGTCTCCTGCATTGCAGGTGGATTCTTTACCATCTGAGTCACCAGGGAATTCCTAGGATTCCATACTTAAAGGTCAACCAAATATGAACTCTCAATTAAGAAAAAAATCAAACCTACAAGGCAACAATCTACTAAGTGTGAGTAGAGAAGGGGGAAAACTACAGATTAAAACTGTTTGAAGACTTTAGCTACTAGACTCATCAAACAACAAATGCAAGTATTTCAATTAAATGTACACATGTAAATTAAATTCCACATGTAAATTACATGTGGAACTAAGAAAAACACAAACTAGTATCAAAAGGCTGTAAGGGACAGTTCAGCAAATTTGAAACAGAACCAGAGTTCTGAAAAGCAAAATTGAAGTTTTAAAAATCTGCCAAAGATTAAAGATAATTTAGACACAGTTGAATGGTTTTTGGTCATAAAGCCACTGTTAGAATAAACAGGGTCACTACATAGTTTCCAGACTGAAACATACCCAAAAGAATAGTCTCAAAACATATAAAGCAAAATTAGAGAATAAAACTGACTAATCTACCTGTCTACTAGGATACATGAGAAAAAAGAATTAGATCAAGACCAATTCCAATGGTTAAGGAGATATTACCTTGCTATAACATTTAACCATCATTTTACAACCACCAACAAAACTGGCTCAGAATTACAGGTATACAGGGATGAGATTTAGAAGCTAAGAAGCAACTTAATCACCTTTAGGATGTCTACTGTTGCAATGAATTCTCGAAATGGTTGCATTTATGACATTTCTGCCCACAGTAAACCCAGTCTTTGGATACCACCCACAATGGCCAACAGCGCAACTCTCACAGCCTTAGAGAAGTAAGACCTTGGTCTCCTGACCCTAATCCCTCCACCATGTCCCCAAACCAGACAGGAGAAGGGCAAGTCCATAAGAAAGAGAGAAAGGATAGAACATCTTTCCTTTTCTCACCAAGGGTCCTCAAACTAAAGGCATGCCTGAAATGCAGCTAGAGAAGAAAATTTTCATTGTTTGTAAGATTAAAGCTACGTTTTGGACTCGACTGGCCCTCTTTAAGTACTTAAAGCAAATCTTAATGAAAGAAACAGGATTATGTTAATATCTGAAATGGTCAGAAAGGCATGAGAGCCTGCTCAAGATGTCAGCAAGGCCTGGGGAAGGAGATGCAACAGACTACGTGTAAAGTAATAAATAATTTTATTTCTTAATAAAACTTTTCTCTGTTTACTTGCTTGCTTATGTTATTTGTCAATATGGCCACCTAGCACAACTTTTTTTTTAATAAAGAGAATTAATTATTCAGGAGGCAACCCCCCTGAGTTGAGAAACTTGGGCTCAGGTCTCATCCTTTAGCATTTTCCCCGCTCTATAAAATGAGGGAATTAACCCCAATGATCTAGCCTTTCAGCTAGGACAGGTCACGATTTTTATAGCTGTTTCATCTCTTTCCAAAGAAACAGAAGTGCCAAAGAGAAACTTTTGAGAACAGAAAAAAAAAGAAAGAAAATGAACTGAAACCTTAAACCATGAACATGGCCAAACAAAGACCAAAGTGCTAAGGAAGTAGTTCCACTTCCAAGTATTTACGCTTAACTGTCCAGTTTTAGAAAAAGAACTTCAGGGAAACTTCATATAAATATGCATGGGTGTACATTTTCAGATACTTACAAGAAAAAAGCTGAGAGACCAAAAGCCGTTATTTTTTCTTCCCATGGGAAAGAGGAATGAAATCACGTATGTGAGGAGTATGAGACACGCCGCACAGCCGGCCACGCAAACCGCCTGACAACACAGCGTTAACAGCAAGGTTAGAGACAGGGTCATGGGTGGGGTGAGGGGCAGGCAGAGGATCGGATCACAAAGCTGCCAAAGGCAATTTTCTTGTACATGCCTTTGGTTAAGCACAAAGTGTTAACAAAAATGAGTTTTTTTGTTTTAATTCTATTATTATATTTGGGGAATTTGGGGGAAGATGATTACTTACCAGAGCAAACACGAATTCTAATACAATTGTGAATTCCAAAAATATGCAGTACATTAAATGTATCGAAAAAAGAATTCCAAAATAAAATGAGATGTCCACCAGGGCCTGTCCACACCAGCATGCTGACGGACAGAGGCCTAAGATCCGCAGCTGAGACTGAGCTTTTTGCTGGCGAAGAAACAGAGGGGATACGGGTGAGGCTGCTGAAATCTTGGGTAAAAGAGGTATCTTGTTTGTTAATTTTTAGTAAATTTTAGAAGTAGTATTCTGCAGCAGCTTTTTTTTTTTTTTTGAAAAGTCTACGTTCTTTTACATAGCAAATCTGACCTTCAGGAATTTGCTAGCCTGGGTTTAGGAAGCAGGTCACAGGACAACTAAGACACTAATACTATTCCAAAGAAAACAGTGTGTCTCCCAGGTGGTGCTAGTGGTCAAGAATCCACCTGCCAATGCAAGAGACGCAGGTTCAGTCCCTGGGTTGGGAAGATCCCCTGGAGGAGGAAAGGACAGCCCGCTTCAGTATGTTTGCCTGGGAAATCCCATGGACTGGGGACCATGGCGGACTGCAGTCCACGGGGTCGTGAATAGTCAGACATGACTGAGCACAGAGAGCACGTGGCCAGAAAGAGCATTTTCCAAATCAGCTGACAGCCGAGGGGGCGGGAGGGATGGGGAGGCCCCTGACGCTGCAGGCAGCGTCTGCCCTGTGCCTCAAGCTGATGTAAAGCCCCTTTACAAGAATGGAGTCAAAAAGCAAGAAATGTGGTACAGCTTATATTTCACACTAAAAGATTCCCTTTGGAATTGTAGATTAACTACACACAGTCAAAAAGGAATGCATTTTCCACCTCTGAAGCTGACGTGAAGTGATTCCCTTGGTAAAATATGTGTGTGTCTGGCTGTGCTGGGTCTTGGTTGCAGCATGCAAGCTCGTAGTTGCAACATGTGGGATCCAGTTCCCTGATGAGGGATCGAACCTGGGCCCCTACATTGGGAGTGCAGAGTCTTAGCCACTGGACCACCAGCAAAGTCCCGAGGGTGAGTCCCTTTAAAACCAAGGTTACTTTACTGTGTTCAATCATGAATTTTCTCACCTCTTTGACATCACGATGAACCATTTAATAAAAATGCATACTTAGATTAGAGTAATACAATTCATGTATAAACATTTTTCTTGAAGGGCTATCCTGTGTGTATAAGACAATAAAATCCCAGTTTACTGAAGTCATATAGAAGCATCTCTCCTCCTCCGCCCACCCCCCACGCACCCCCTCCCTCTCATCCATGCTCTTACTTTGTAATCGCTGACGCTGCTCATCCCAATGTACGGAGAAAGGCAGTTTACAACGAGCAACAGAAGAAAATCCAAAATGCCAAATGCCCATGCTGGGTCGTCCTGCAAGTTCCAAACATATCCGTAAGCTACTGCGCTTGTTACCAACCACACAGTCAAACACAAGGATCAAATACATTTAGGGAAAGGGTGAAAACGTCCGAATGGAAGGATATACCTGATTTAACAAGCAAACAAAGAGCAAATATGTTTGTTACCCTGAAAGGCAGGTTGCGTTCCCAGGAACTGCATGATTTCAAAAGAAACTTAAAACCTTGATGTTACACGCCTGTGTGAAGACGATAGAGAGAAGGTTCTCTCGCTTATCTGTATCTGGTGTGTGTGGCTAAGCTGTTTCAGTCATGTCCGATTCTTGTACGACCCCATGGGCTATAGCCCACCAGGCTCCTCTGTCCATGGGATTCTCCAGGCAAGAAGACTGGAGTGGGTTGCCATTTCCTCCTCCAGGGGGTCTTCCCGACGGAGGAATCGAACCTGTGTCTCTTATGTCTCCTGCAGTGGCAGGAGGGTTCTTCACCACTGGTGCCATATCTACCATAATCAAACACTTCTGTTAGGAAACATCTGAAGGCTGAGAAGTGGTTATTAAAATCATGTGTTATCAAAAGTTGCACTGCACTCCACAAGATATAAAAGATAAAACAACCAAGACCGCAAAGGACACTGTAATATATAAAGTGACAGAACACTAAAACTTAAAAATAATCACAAGTTGAGGGATAGGCCATACATTCCACACCTGCTTTAATCAGTGACTGTGAAATGCTCAGTAAATTCCCCCAGGGAAACCTGACATAAATTAAGAATTTGGGTTGGAGGGTTCTCTGGGTGTTCTAGGTTTTCCAAGACAATCTGTTCATTAATTTCAGAAAATATGTATTGGGTACCTAAGAAATGTAAAAAGCTATTCCCGACTATGAACCAAAAAAAGCCCAAATTATTAACATGGTTCTTCAACAGTTCTCCGTCATTTTCAATGTTTCCGTGTCCTTTAGGATCTTGGTTTTTTCGGGTTCTATGTCTTAAGGAGCTGGCTGTGATTTTTAACCAGACACAATTTTTCAACCAGACACAAGAGTGGGGCCACTGATAAAACATGACTTGATAGTGTATTAAGTGTGGTGGTAAATAAATGGAAAAAATAGTGCCACATAAAGGGTCAAAAACAATAGGGTACATTGGACTTACCAGAATTCTATTATACATTTACATTTCTCCATTAAAATTTAAAAAATAGTGATGAAGCTAAACATTAAGTGAGGTGAAAAACTCTTATCTTTCAGAATAATGGCAAGCATGTATTGAAAGCTTACTCTCCCCCTAACAAAAATATAACTCTCTAAGGTCGGATTTTTTTTTCCCTGTGCCATGTATGCTGTATCTCCAGCATCTAGAAGCACCAGGTCATGGCAGATACTCAAGAAATACTTGCAGAATGATGAAGACGGTACGTGCCAGGCTCTGTTGTAGGCGCCTGATAAACTCACCTAATCCTCACAGTTTCATGTACAGGAGGTCCGAGGACGTCCCCCTCTTACAGGAGAGGCCCAGGAAGCAGGAGGGCTCGCAGGGAGCAGGCTGCAAGCTCAGGCACAGGCTCCAGCGCCCCTGCCCCTTCCTCCCAGCTGAACTGCCTCTCACAGAAGTTACCCCTCTACTTACGAATGGAAACGTGCTACTCTCCGTCTTAATAAGCTCTGTGACGTTAAAGATTCCAAGCAGGGCATTGCTAACAATCCCAATAAGAACAGGAAAACAGTTCATCCTCTTGGTATTGCATGCAACTGAAAATCTGTAATCCTTTAAAAAAAAAAAAAGGCACACAAATATATGCTGTAAATTAGAGTAAATCTCCTTATTGCATAGTCTGTAAATTATTAGGGTGGAATTAGGATAAGAAGGAGACAATTAGCTTTTCCTTGACACTTCTCCCTATTGGAATTGGTACAAGAATGCCTTATTTTTGTAATTTAAGTGAGTTATTCTAAAAGTGATATAAATGAACATTCACGAACATGGAAAGATGTCAAAGATCTAGATTCTATGTGACAAAGAAAGTCGTAGGACTTGTCTAATATGATTTCAATTTAGAAAATATATTTCTGAATGTGAGATCATTCTAGATATAGTGAGTTGTGTTTTTATAAAGGAAAAGAGTGTAGAAGACAATTATTAAATGCATTAACATAAATATAATATGAAGAAACAAGTGGAATTATGAAGAGAATTTTACCTTCTATGTTACATACTCCAGTAATGTTTAAATTAATCTATTAAACAGTATTGCTTTTTTCTGCTTTATTGAGATATAGTGAAAGTCGCTCCGTTGTGTCCGACTCTTTGTAACCCCATGGACTGACTACACAGTCCATGGGATTCTCCAGGCCAGAACACTGGAGAGGGTAGCCGTTCCCTTCTCCAGGGGATCTTCCCAACCCAGAATTGAACCCAGGTCTCCCACAATGAAAGCAGATTCTTTACCAGCTGAGTTATCAAGGAAGCTTTACTGAGGTATAATTGGCAAATAAAACTGAAGTTATTTAAAACACTGAGAGTGTGCATAGCAGTGGGAGTTTCCTGGTGGTCTAGTGGTTAAAACCCGGTGCCTTCCCTGCCACGGCCCAGGTGCAATCTCTGATTGGGGAACTAAGACCCCTTAAGTCATGCACTTCTGACAAAAGCTCAAGGAAAACATACACTTTTGATATGGTTTTTGGAGCAAATACTAAACAAATTGACGTTTACTGAAGTGTTGTTTGTCCAATTCTGGATGAAGTTATTATGGGCTATAAGTGCACTATTTTTGCATATGGCCAAACTGGTACTGGAAAAACCTTTACAATGGAAGGTGAAAGTTCCCCTAATGAAGAGTATACTTGGGAGGAGGATCCTTTGGCTGGTATAAGTCCACGTACTCTTCATCAGATTTTTGAGAAAATTACTGATAATGGTACTGAATTTCCAGTGAAAGTGTCGCTATTGGAAATCTATAATGACAAGCTCTTTGATCTCCTTAAATCTGTCTTCTGATGTTTCTGAGAGACTGCAGATGTTTGATGATACCCATAGCAAAAGGGGAGCGATAATCAAAGGTTTAGAATAAATTACAGTACACAACAAGGATGAAGTCTATCAAATTTTGGAGAAGGGGGCAGCGAAAAGGACAACTGCAGCAACATTGATGAATGCCTACTCAAGTCGATCCCACTCAGTTTTCTGTTACAATACATATGAAAGAAACCGAAGTTGATGGAGAGGAGCTTGTTAAAATTGGAAAGTTGAACTCGGTTGATCTTGACAGCAGTGAGAACATTGGCCGTTCCGGAGCAGTTGACAAGAGAGCTCCGGAAGCCGGAAATGTCCATCAATCCCTGTTGACTCTGGGAAGGGTTATTACTGCTCTTGTAGAAAGAACACCTCATGTTCCTTAATCGAGAATCTAAACTGACTAAAATCCTCCAGGACTCTCTTGGGGGACATACAAGAACATCTATCATTGCAACAGTTTCTCCTGCATCTCTCAATCTGGAGGAAACTCTGAGTACATTGGAATATGCTCATAGAGCAAAGAACATACTCGATAAGCCTGAGGTTAACCAGAAACTCACCAAGAAAGCTCTGATTAAGGAATATACAGAAGAGATAGAGCGTCTGAAACAGGATCTTGCTGCAACTCATGAAAAAAATGGAGTGTACATTACTGAGGAAAATTTTAGAGCTATGAGTGGAAAACTAACTGTTCAAGAGGAAGAAATTGTAGAATTTATTGAAAAAATTGCTGCTGTTGAGGAAGAGCTAAATAGGGTTACAGAATTGTTTATGGATAGTAAAAATGAACTTAACCAGTGCAAATCTGACCTGCAAAGTAAGACACAGGAACTTGAAACCACTCAAAGACATTTGCAGGAAACAAAATTACAACTTGTTGAAGAAGAATATATCACCTCGGCTTTGGAAAGTGCTGAGGAGAGACTTCATGATGCTGCCAACAGGTTGCTCAATACAGTTGAAGAAACTACAAAAGATGTATTTGGTCTCCATTCTAAAATGGATCGTAAGAAGGCAGTTGATCAGCATAATGCAGAAGCTCAAGATGCTTTTGGCAAAAACTTGAATAGTTTGTTTAATAATATAGAAGAATTAATTAAGGATGGCAATAAGAAACAAAAGGCCATGCTAGAAGTTCACAAGACTTTGTTTGGTATCCTGCTGACGTCCAGTGTCTCTGCATTAGACACTGTTCCTGCAGCAGCACTTGGATCTCTCACATCGATTCCAGAAAATGTGTCTGTCTACACTTGTTTCTCAGATGTCTAATGACACTGAAAGAACAGTCACTAGCAGCAGAAAGTGAAACTGTACTTCAGGAATTGATTAATGCACTTAAGACTGACCTCCTCAGTTCACTGGGAACAGCTTTATCCCCCACTGTGGCATCTATCCGAGAAGGCAATGGCACCCTGCTCCAGTACTCTTGCCTGGAAAATCCCATGGATGGAGGAGCCTGGTAGGCTGCAGTCCATGGGGTCGCGAAAGAGTCAGACACGATTGAGCGACTTCACTTTCATGTATTGGAGAAGGAAATGGCAACCAGTGCACTGTTCTTGTCTGGAGAATCCCAGGGATGGGGGAGCCTCGTGGGCTGCCGTCTATGGGGTCGCACAGAGTCGGACACGACTGAAGCGACTTAGCAGCAGCAGTGGTATCTATACTGGAAATCAACAGTCAATGGAAGAATATTTTCAAGATTTCGTCAATTGTGGCTAATAAGATAGAAGATCAGAAGAAGAAAATGGATGGCTTTCTTAGTACACTGTGGAACAATCTACATGAACTAAAAGAAAATACAGTTTCTTCCTTGGCTGAATCACAGGTGTGTGAAAACTTAACTGAAGACGTGAAGAAAGCAAAGAAAATCCATTCACAGGAACTTTACCGGTTAATCAGTCTTTGGGAGGAGAGATTGTGATTTGGAGGAAAAGTGTAAAAACATCCAGATACCAGTTAGCAGTGTTCAAGAAAATACAGAGCAAACGCAGGAAACTATGAAACAGGACGGTCTGGTTTCTTCAGAAAATTACAAACAAAATCCCTCTCCTCGGACCGCCCAGGAAGGAGACCGGCAACAAAGTCCAGGGCTCGGAACCTGCAAGCTCGCCCTACCCGCGTCTCGCTACCGCCTGAATGTTCTTCCCCTTTCCGTCTTTCTTCTCCGCGGACGGTTCGGCTGAGGTGCCATGGCTGTCCCCTGGGAGGGCCGGGTCACGAACTCGGCGCCGTGGGGCACGGACCTGGGTGCCCTCCTCCCCTGCTGGGCGCTGGCATGCCTGCGGCGGTCGCTGTCGCCCAGGGGCCATGGCTGACCGTGGCGCCTGCCCCGCAGTAGCCCGAGCCTTCCGGTCACGGGCCTAGCCTCCGTCCCAAGAAACCAACCAACCACCCCGCACCTCACAGTTTAAAAAGGAGCCGACTGGCCGGGCCAATGGCAGCGCTCGCGCGCAAAGCACCACGGGATGTGGTGTCGTCACCAGACCCCGCCCCAGGGCGTGGCCCGCAGAAAAGCCAAGAGCTAGTCCTCCGGTGCCAGCCTGGAACTCCTAGTCTAGTGGGAGACTGTCCCTGCCTAGTGAACCAACGTCTCTCGGCCAGAGCTTCCTCATCTGCAGGATGGGACTGATAGCAACTGTCTCAGACAGCTGTGTGAAGATTAATGAGCTGGTGAGCGTAAATAGTTTAGGCTAGAATGGCCATGGAAGCGCTCGGGAAACCCGGCCGTGATTGCAAATGATACTATTGAGCTGTAAGTAGTGCTGTGGAAGCACAGAAAAGAGAGGTTCAGTGCAAGCCCCTTTCTCGGAGGAAGCGTCCAGAATCGTCTTGAAGAATAGTTAGGAAATGTTAAGGCTACCATGGGTACTAAATTGTGATGAAAAGACACTGAATGTTACTTAAACTATGAATGTACCCTTTGAGTGATGAGAACTCGTCCTCGCCAAGTGATTCCAAGCAAGAAAGCAAGGTCACATTTGCATTTTCCGACCACGGTCCTGCGGTAGCTGTTGCAGGCTCAATTTACCTGGCGCACCGTTCCGCAGGCCTGTCAAGGAGGTTGCGCCAACGCCCGCGGACGTCAGCCTACAACTCCCTGCAGGCTGCGCTCCCCGGCTCCTCTCACGCTCAGTGACCGCCTGCTTCAGTAGGAGTACTCTGGGCATTTTGGCAGCGTTTACGGTCACTCGGCCAGATTAGATGTGGGTCGCAGACCCAGGAAATAAAAAATCACGGGTCTGTGCTATACTCGGCTCTGGGAACTTCGCTTTGGGACCGTCCTTAGCCCACAGGAGCCTAGGAATCTTTGTAGTTCCCTAAGTGATGAGGTGATGATGGCCAGATGGGGTGGAAATTTCGCCGGCCTCCTTAAGTGTTCCTTTGCTTATTAACCTGCCTTCTTCCCCCAAGGAATCGACACATCTACAGCTCAGATGAATGGTCATCTCATCCTGCACAGCCGGTTGTCTACTGATATCTTCTCTCAGATGGCTCACCAGTATCTAAATGAACCTATCCAAAATGGAACTCTTCACCCTAACTCCCCTTACCTCCACCCTGATCTTTCTCGTTTAGACACGTGGTTCTAACCAGACCTTTGATTCCTTTGTTCTCCTTGTCCAATGCAGACCTGTTGCTTTTATCACTTCTGCCCTCCACTCTAGTCCAAGTCTCTTTTATCTCTACCCTGAATAACTATTCTTAATAAACTCCTTAACAGGTTAAAAAAAAATTAAAGAAGGTGGAAAATGTGCTTTGTAGAGGATTAAAATTTTATACCTTCTTCTAAAAAGCAGCAAAGCAGTGTTCATCTATATTGATTATAGAGTAATTGAGCTGCTTTTCTATGATTCATAATTATTTGGATGTGGCAAAAAGCCATGCATGATAAAAAGTACATGGAAGCAAAAAAAAAGATTCAGATCTATCATTTCCCTTGGAATTATAATTTGAATTGTTGAATGTGTGTGTCTTTTAGGCAAACGAACTGAGTGGTAAACAGAAGTAGATCTTTTCTCCTCCCCCTTTAAAATAAAATCTATTTAAAAATAGAATTTGGCTCCACAGCCGTTTTTAGAAGGTACACGGGAGCAAAGGTACCTCGTGGCCACCGGACACGATGACGGCCCCATTGTAGGAAGGGTCGTCTGAGCCGTTTCTGTTTCCAGCATCATCTACTTCCAAGACGAGACCCTGACGCTTCAGGGACTGCACAACGTCTTCAATATGGGATCCTGAAGAAGCCCGTGAAGAAGGGCAGCAAAAGAGCAGGAAAGTCGGTGTCAACGCTTTGAGATGAGTTTCCCCCTCGGTGAAGGAGCCCCCGTCACGCTCGGAGCGTGAGGAAGCGCGCGGACGCCGGGGCGTCAGGCTGCAGCCCACCCTCTCCAGGAACGCCTTTCCCTGGCAGTTCTTAGCCATCTCCTGAGAGACTCGTGACTCTCGCGGAAATAAAACTTTCCATCAGTGAATCGTACCGACTTTTCAGAACTCCGCAACGTCTGTAATTACAAGTAATACACACACCATCCCCCCCTCAGACCCAGACGTGTTTGCTCTGGTGACGCGAACAGTCCTGGCGCCAGGGCACCTCAGCGCGACGCTGACAGCCCTGGGGACCGGGTCACGAGACCGGCCCGGAGTCAGGCGAGCTCGGCATTCTCCATTCTGCCCGCTACTTCTCGTGATTCGAAAACGAGCCTTCACTTTCCTCAACTGGAAGGTGCGGCAGGCTAGACAAGCGCTGCTCTCACCCCTCGTGTTGTTGTCAAGACTGGTTTGCGCTCCTCAAAGCTGTTTGACAGTAAAAATTGAGACTACGGACTTCCTTGGCGGGCCAGTGGTTTGGACTCCACGCCTTCACCGCTGAAGGCGCGGCTTCAGTCCCTGGTCAGGGAACTGAGATCCCACAAGCTGCATGGCATAGCCAAAAAAAAAAATTTGAGGCTAAATTGAAGGTCTGTTTCTCACCTGTATTGTTGATGATCAACAGATTGGTCAGAGGAGTTTGAGGGAGCTGTTCCAGAGAAAGGAAGTACATTCCGGGTGAAAACTCCCAGCGATCATCATGAAAAAACACTGAATACATGATCTTCTCGAAGATAGTGGGGATTAAAGCAATTCCGAACACCACTAACCTAAGGCGAAGAAAAGGAAAACATGAATCTAAAACATGTTCCCTCTGATTAAGTCACAGACACACTCTATAAAGGCCAACCTATGGAAATTCAACACGCAGATATGCCATTTAGTTACACAAAATGGAACCTAGAGTGAGATTAATCTGAAAGTGAGCCCACATTTTTGCATAATTCCTATCACATTGCTACGTGTCCAAAGCAGAGGTGAGATCCAGAGGGTTCCTCGGCGGGCGTGCTGGCCGACCAGGACGTGCGGAAGCATCTGCAGGACCTCAGACAGCCTACCTAGGGGCTGTTTTTAAAATATCTTTTAAATCTTGTTGCTTTATTCTTTTCTTCTTTCATTTTTATTTTTTAAATTATAAAAGTATGATAACACATTTACAGGAGACTTGGAAAATACAAAGTGACATATAGTTTCACTATACGTTACAATTATTGTTTAACTAGATAAATTAAGATTTTTAATTGGGTTTCAGTATTAAAACTCTCAAAAATTAATAGAATAAACAGCAAAGTAGGATATATTAACAGTAGACCTGAAAAGAACAATGAGCCAATTCAACATAATAAAGATTTATCTGATATAAAAAAGTGTGATGGACTCAGAGGGCCCGTTTCAGGAGTTCTGAAGGGCAAGGAGTCGTGCCTCACACTGTGGCTTCAAGCGTGCCATGTGCACGATTTCAAGTAAAACTTGACCTTCTGCCCGCTGTTACTTGACATGTATCTTAACTTTGATGAAACTAGATGCAATACTGAATATACCAGCTTCAGATCCTAGAGCTCACTCCACCAACCGTGAGTGAACACTTCCAAGCCATCTTTCTGCTTCGCTAGCAAGTATGTGCATCCACTCTTTTCAAAAATCCCCTTCCTGTCAGACCTCAGACTCTATCAACCTCGCAGCTCCTAGAGAAAGAACAACAAAGCCCACCAGAGAGAACCTCCCTCCGGTCTTATTGACAACGAAGAAGACAGATCCAGGGACGTGCCCGAGGCCCCACTCCACCCCTCTGGTATCATGGGCGACGCTCACATCAGAGGCTGGGCCTCAGTGCTCCTCTGGACCTGCTCCTCACCGCTCCCGAGACCTCCCATACTGAGCTCGTCTTTCCTTCATCCTCCCTGACGCTCCTGCTACTGGCTCATTCCCATCATCACTGAAGCATGTTCTCTCTTCATAAAGAAATAATGAAATTTCCTTCTGACTGCAGTCTCCCTTCAGCTACTGGTCATAAAAAGAACAGTAGAAATTCCCTCTGTGGTCAGGCACCTCACAAGCATTCTCTACATTCAGGCTTTCTCTTGGTAAAACCTGAAGGACCTCCCTTTTGCCAAATAAAACAGATGCTTTTGGTTCCGAGCTGCCATTCTCCACCACTTGTCTGCTAATCCCTTCACGTTCTCTAGTCTTGGCTCAAAGGTGACCATTTCAATGAGATCAACACTGACCCACCCTTTGGGAATGAACGCTAATTCCCTCCCCAGCTTCTTGGTCTACTCTGCTTTGCATAAACTATTATATAATGCATTTAGTTTTTACATTGATCATTTTTTACCTTTTCCCCCAATCAGAAGGTAAACACTACCAGAAGGGCACAGATCTTACTCAGACGAAGCAAGCAGAACAACTGTAGAACAGTTCACAGGCTTCAGTAAAGATGTGTGTTGCACTGAACAAACAGCATGGTTATTAGGGAGTTACTTAATTGGTGCCTTTCCCCCTGACAGATCGTACGTCTCAAGGCCTTTTCAGTGGCATTTACCACTGCAGGACGGTACTGCAGGCGCTCAAAAGAAACCTATTACGTGAGTGAAGAAATCAATAGACTTATTTTCTTGACATAGGGACCTTTTTTGCATATACGGACTAAAGAGACTTGAAGAGTCTGATAAGGACTTCCCTGGCGATCCAGTGATTAAGAATCCACCTTCCAATGCAGAGGGCACGGGTTCAATCCCTGGTCGGGGAACTAAGATCCTACGTGCCTTGCAGCAACTAAGTCCGAGCGCTACAGCCAGAGAGCAGCCAGCAGGCCGCAGGGAGAGGCCGCGGGCTGCGGCTGGGGCCCCACGCAGACGAGAGGAAGCAAGGGAATAAATATTTTAAAAATAACAAACAAACAAAAAAAAACACCGTTTTTTAAAAAGTGTGATA
This sequence comes from Muntiacus reevesi, assembly GCF_963930625.1. Taxonomy (NCBI): domain Eukaryota; kingdom Metazoa; phylum Chordata; class Mammalia; order Artiodactyla; family Cervidae; genus Muntiacus; species Muntiacus reevesi. Next base: position 1,977,152 of record NC_089266.1, read on the forward strand.
CTCACAAGGACAGGAAAATCTTCCTCTCACTCCTCAACTTTAAGAAGCGGAGTCTCGCCACCGCACAGACCTGTCGTCTCCACAGAGCTGCAGAGCTGACGGCCTTTCTCACCTCAGGAAGGGAACAGAGAGCCCGCTGGACTTCAGAGTCGACGCCGGGGTCTGGGGTCACGCCGATTTCCGCAGGTCCCCCAACACCGGGATCTGTAACCATGTGATAAACTGTTACAAGAGGTTACGTTGTTTGTATTTTCTCTTTAGAAACGTTGAGAAATGATGTTAGGCCATTTGAAACAACACTTCTAACACATCAGCTACTGATATCCATAACTTTTACATTCAAATCTTTCCTTCAGACAAATGTAATGGATGCACTTTCGGTGAGGGAGTGAGTCAGTCTGAGGACATGGTTTCAGCGTCTAGAGAAGCATGACTTCATTTGTATCTGTAGCAAAAGCCTTCACTGAGGGAATTTTGCAGAGCGTGTCTTATGCAAAAACGGCATGATAAATTTCTACAGCCGAATTTCCTAAAAATTCTCCTCCTTCCTTCATCTCCTCCAGAGGATCAGTTTATCACTGATCGTTGACAGTCAGTGACTTTTTTCAAAACACCATAGTGTTAAGTTAGAGAAAGTCCACAAAGACCTCCTGTTTGAGTCCCACCACGCCACACGTGAGCTGTATGATTGTGGCTAATTGCTCAAATGTGTAAATCTCACTTTCTCACCTACGTCATAATATAAATAAAGTCATTTATGGGAATTAAGAACAACAGAATCCAGGATTTCCCAGGTGGGCCAGTGATTAAGAATCTGCCTTGGAATGCAGAGGGCACGGGTTCGATCCCCAACCCGAGAAGATCCCACAAGCCTTGGGGCAACTAAGCCTGTGCCCTAGAGCCCATGCTTTGCAACAAGAGAAGCCGCCACAAGGAGAAGCCCATGCCCCTCACTGGAGAGCAGGCCCCTCTCGCCACAACTAGAGAGCCCACACACAGCAACAAAGACCCCATGCAGCCATAGATAAATAAATGCTTTTAAAGAATAAAAATAAAATCAGGTTTAAAAGGAAAAGAAAAACCAGAATCCAACAGTTGAGCACTGTGGCTGGTACATAGTAGGCTTCTAAATTCTTCAAATTATTATTACTATAAAGTAAGGGAAGATAACATCTTATTTAATTATCTGCCGTGAATATGTTAATTAGAATGAGTTGGTTAGCTAGGCAAGAGAACATTCTTACAGGGAATGGATGTCAGCAGAGAACTATGGAGGGACGGTGGTGGGCGTCGCAGAGGGAAGAGATTAGAACCGACAGCGGAGATGCACAGGGTCACAAGGAGATGGGTCTGGTCCCAAGCCTGAAGATGTTACTATAAAACATTTACCATACCTTAAAAGGTGGATGGCCCCCTTTATGCCTAATTCACCTTCTAGTTAGATTCCACAAAAAAATCTATAAATACGAATTAACTCATGGTCATTTTCTTTTTCCTTAATTTCCTGCTAGACACACATTTTTATACCTGGCTCATCAATTGCTGATCTGCCTTTTAGGTTCAAGAATACTTCACTTAGAGTTGTCATGGAAATACCAAAATTCATTATGCCCTGGTCGGAAGAGTTTTCAAGGTCTCTGCAAAGATCTAAAAAGCAGAGTAACAAAACAATGCAATTATTATTGGTAAAGAGTACACTAAAATACTAATTTCTAACAATTACTCAAGATAGAGAAATCTGAAAATATTTTCACATTAGAGATACCAGCAGTTCAAGAAAAACATTCCTATAAGGTGTTCTCTTGTCCTTCAAATCATTTTTGTTATTTTACATCTCTATTATAGTTCCATAAACTTTAAATCTCCTGAAATGCTATGGCTCTGTGTGTGTTTGTATGTCTATTTAAAAACTCAAAAGAATTCAAAATAAAAATTCAGGAGGCATGGAGTAAACTGAATTTTCTTTTTTGTACTTTCCAAGTTTTTTTATAATCAGTATCTGACATTCATAATTAAAATTATAATTTACCAGGAAACTACAGACCTGCTTATTAAATGTTTTAAAAATAAGGTTTATTGAGCCTGTATCTCAAACAGAAATAAAAGGTTTCTGCTGTTTCCAAAAAGATATAAGTCGAAGCTTCGTTTAATGCTGATGAAGAGAGCAAACCCGAGTTTCTCAGTGGACTACATTCAGGGAAGCTTAGCTGCTCTCTCATCCAAACCAGGTCTAAGTCACACACTCCGTTACATTAGAAATGGGAGGGAGAGCACTTATGAATACTTTCATGTAGAAGCTTTAGAGCACAACTTGGAGAACCGCGGAAAATGCAGTCAGCATCATCGTGGACCAGTGACTGTCTTCTGTGTGATCACACAGTCTGTTACCTGGAAACTTGTCTGTTCTCTCCAGGGGCAACGTATACACAAGTTTTTCTTCACTTTCTGCGGTTAACTTGGCATCTGAGATGTGCTGTGTGATGAGGGATGTGATTCTCTCTGTATTGCACCTTTCACTCCTGTGTAAACTAAATTTTCAAAAGAGGCATGAGTCCTTCAAGTCCGTCTCCAAAACGACTGCTCACAAAAAGATAGTTTTTGGTTAAACAGTCTGTATACATTACAGGTATATCCTGCTAACATCAGTAACCGGTTCTGACATTCTAGGAAGTGGATTTGGAATACAATTTTAGACTTTTAAGACAAACCTTTTTATTAAAAATGATCAACTGCTTTTAGGGGGACACAACTGCAGATTTTTCCAATATAAATATTGTCAAAAATGTTGTATTGAAAGATACAGACATTTTTAGAAATTTGCATGCTTAAAACCAAGGTGTTTTAAGAAAATGTTAAGGAGGGAGATGTTTCGTAGTGTCTTTTGTAAATCAATCCCCTCCCCTTTCTTACAGCTCTAAAGGATTACATGGAATTACAATATGATCACCTCTCTTGTGGATACAGTCTTATCAACAACAACACCCAGAATACGTTACCTTAAATGATATCCAATACCCCATTTCTGCTTCAGAAACAAAGACGACCCTGCACATCTGAGCTTCCCATTAGACAGAAACACTTTCCTATCTGAGTAGAAAGAGAGAAAGAATAAATTTTGCAAATTCCTTATATAGAACATTCTCTACTCTGGAGACCAAAACTGGCTGGATTTTTCAGGGTGAATGCAACCTTGGTACCATTGAGTTCCTAGATGCCGCTACTTGCCCCCAGCCTCCAGCGTGTGACTGACAGTGGTGACCTGGGCACACAGAGGCTTGAAATGGACTTATGCATTGGGTCTTGCACTTTCAAGGCTCACTCAGTGCCATGAGAACCTGCCTGGACCATGCCTCCTAGAAGATGTAATACACCTACAGGGGGCTGAGTTATCTAAGTTACTCTCGCAAAGGAAATGAACCCTAAATATTCATTAAAAGGACTGATACTGAAGATGAAGTTCCAAAACTGTGGCCACCTGATGCAAAGAGCTGACTCATTAGAAAAGACTCTGATGCTGGGAAAGATTGAAGGCAGAAGAAGGGGACGACAGAGGATGAATGGTTGGAAGGTATCACTGACTCAATGGACATGAATATGAGCAAGTTCCAGGAGATGGTGGAGGACAGAAGTCTGGCGTGCTGCAGTCCATCGGGTCACGAACAGTAGGACATGACTTCACAACAACGACAAAAGCCAATGGCCATTCAACCCCCAGCTCAACTGCCAACTCTCCAATACATAGACCAACTAAATGCTTATTGATTAAGGCACTGAGCTTCGAGATGGCTCATGACAGCACTTTTGAGGTAGGAGATAACTGACATAAGAGATAAAGTCTCTAACCTTGATTTCATGGGGGAAACTTCGGATACTCTTACAAGGCACATCAACAGCAAAAATTTCCCTCTCTTCCCTGAGACCCTTTCTGACTTCATTTGCCCAGATTCCTTCTCTACATGATCTCCTGCCTCACTGAAACAAGTCCTCCCCACCTGCCAAGAGTTCCTAGGCAGAGTGTTTGCTGTATCTCGAATTCTCCAATCTTCACACCCAATACCTCCTTCAGTAAAGAAAGGATCTCCCTAGAAAGGCACCAAAGGATTGCAAATTTAAAAAAGAGTTTTTCCCAGCTAAATGTTCCTTTCTACTCAACAAAAAATACATATTTTTGTATGTGCATGTGCTAAGTCACTTCAGTGGGAAGTCACATATTTTCATATACCCATATATACAAACACAAACACACATATACACAATAGAGCTTCCCAGGTGGCGCTAGTGGTAAAGAACCTGCCTGCCAGTCCAGGAGACGTGGATTTGATCCCTGGGTCGGGGAAATCCCCTGGAGGAGGGAATGGCAACCCCCTCCAGTATTCTTGCCTGGAGAATCCCATGGAGAGAGGAACCTGGCGGGCTACAGTCCACGGGGTCACAAAGAATCGGACATGACTGAAGCTACTTAGCACGCACGCACATACATAAAAAAGTAACACTGGCATTTCAAATTTTTAAAAATACCCACTTGTGATTAACATAAACATCCCAGAAAGTTACAGACAGGAAGATATATAAACTGTGAGTCTGAGAACTCACTGGCGGTCAGAATGCCCTGGAGGCCAAGTGCCACTTTCGGATGCCCTCTCTCAAAGGCATGGCAAATGGGATTCTCTTCTTTCCAACGGGAGTTAGAATCTCTCTCGTATTAAGCCCTTGAACACCGAGTCGGTATAAAGAAACCAACACTCACCAGCCAGGATGTCAGCCTCGTCCACGAACTGGGTACTAAACACGATCGTGTGGTTAGTTTTCCTCTCCTTCAGGAAGTTCCAAACGAGGTGCCTTGAGAAAGGATCCAGTCCAGCAGTTGGCTCGTCCAGGAGCAAAACCTGCAGTGGAGAGCACGCTAGAGCATCTTCCGTTTAGAGAGAGGCTCTTCAGAAAACACCACGGAACCCAGTATGAGGTCTGCATTCTCACGTTTGGCAACTAGAATGCAGTCTGGACTTTAATAATCATTTTACACCCTTTGATCCGAATTAACCGCAAAGATGTTTTTATCTCTTACCTGAGGATCCCCTAAAATGGCAATCCCAAATGTGAGTTTTCTCTTCTGTCCACCACTTAAGTCTTTAGCGATGACATCTTGAATACTATGCATGTCTAATTCCATCATAACTCCTTTTACCTATCAAAAACACCACATTAATAGAAAATATTTTACCTGAAGCAGTCTTAATTTGCTAACAGTTGGAAGGAATTTATTCTAGAACCCCATTAATTAATTTTTATTTACCAAAGAGTAAAGTAATAGTTGAACAAAAATACAATCAGGAGCAAACTAAGTAAATTATTTCCAAAGTCATCAATTCTAACACATGCATCTACCTCTTGCTCCACTTCTTTTGGTGGAATCCCTTTTATTTTTGCAAATAGCCTGAGGTTTTCTCTCACAGTTAAAAAGTCAAAGTAGATATTAAATTGTGGACAAAATCCAGTATAATTTCTGATTTCTTCCATGTTCATTATTTCAGACAGTTGGGTGTTGTAAATAGTGGCAGATCCTATAGATAAAAAAATGTAGGTCTTTAACACCAGGATATTAACTCTATGCAGAGTGATAATATAGGATATTCATTGAAGAAACTCTCATTTTATAGCTACATAATTAATAAACTGAAAAGATGCAGATTATTCTCGACATAAATACTATTGTCCAGAGCAATGCAAAGTATACACGGAATGACAAATAATAGTGAAAAAGAGATACAAGCATTCTAATTTATGCAAACACGAAATAAATCTCTCCCATTTTAAATGGCTCAACTTTGCAAAAAGCCTCTTTCGGAGAAACATTTTTCTTTCACATAATCAGAGTGAGGAAGCTGTTTTATCAGCTATCTTGGCTTGTGAAATTCTCTTCTCACCTTCGGTGCAAACAGACCAGCCGCTAAGGATGCTCAGCAACGAGGATTTACCAGCTCCACTGTGTCCAAGAACTGCCGTGAGCTGGCCTTCATAGATGTCAAGGCACATGCCTATTTCAGGATAAAATGTGAAAGTTAGACTTTGGATTATACTCCAATGAAGTGGGCCTTAAAAAAAAAAAAACTGAAACAGTAAAGTGTCCCTCAGCACTTCATCTCATTTCACTGTATTTTAATATGACTTCTGTATAATTATATATCTATTTGTGTCTATTTATGAAGACAAAGCATCACTTGCTCTGAATAAATTAGATCAAGACTGGGAATATAAATTCCCACTTTCCTCCCTACCACAAATACTTTGAAGGTGAAGGGATATATACATTAATATTAGAGAATAAAGCCAGAGACATGAGGATAAAAACAGAGGAAGCAGAGTATGTATTAATACCTCCTGGACAAAGGCAAGTCTCCATTTCTAATAAGAGGCAGTCTCGCTGAGGGTCCTAGAGCCAGATCCAGAGGCAAAGGAGCAGCGTGTGCTGTCTACTCTATCTTAGCAGGGAAGGGGGTCCATAAGGACAGGGTGCTCAAGCCTCCCTGGCACGTCAGCTCTGATCTATCACCAGTGTGGATGTGATCTCAGAGAGGGCTGCTGGGATCCAGCAGGCGTCACAGGCATCTTCATACATGCATGCTTACAACTTGACAATATTTTAGCATTTGAAAAATTATCTAACGCCATTGAGAAATAGCAAAGAGTTCTATGAGCATCCCAGAATTTTTAAGAGACTCCCTGAAGACGTAAATCGTGGGGTTAAATTGTGAGAGAATCAAAAATAAAGCAAAACACAGCCTAGAACAGATGATGAAAAGCCCTATGAAAATATTAATACCAACAAATCTGGCGATGCTCCAAGCTAAAGTCAAAGATTATGCACCAGCATGATTAGTACAATCCGATTTTTTAGAATGTCTCATCCATACATAGAAAAATATGTATTAGTGATTATGCCTCATAGTAGAAATTTTTAAAAAAATTTCCTTTTATTTATATTCATTCTCTAATTTTCCATTATGACTATTTGTATTTTTAAGAAACGAAAAACATTTTAAATTAGAAACATCAAAACAATTTGAAGCTGTTTTCTTTACCTTGCAATGCTTCTACTTTTTCGGGCTTTCCTTTATATTCTTTTCTAAGATTTCTGATTCTGAAAGAAGATTAAGCAACTATGAGGTGAATACAGTTTCTAATGACACAGACGACGCTACCTGCCAACACTACCACTCATGATTGACCTTAAACTTCACCAAAGGAGCGATTTATTGTCCGAGTTCTCGGGAGCATGGTGGGAATACTGGCTGAGCGAGGGGATGGAGGCGGGATTGGCTTCCAGCAAACTGGTAAGAGGATCCATCTTAATGGGAAGAGGAAGGAAAAGCCCCTGCCACACCCAGAGGGATTTCCCCGGAGGCTCAGATCTCACCACGCGGGCATTTCATGCCTTCCAGCTGCGTTAGCAGATGAGGGGGAGCTACTGTGGGGAGAGTCAGCCAGAAGCAAAGGAGGGGGGCGGCGGAGCGAGGCTTCCCTCTCTTGGTTACTCAGTCGCGCCCTCTTCCTCGGGCAAATTAGTTTCTTCTCTCTGTCTCATTTCTTGTCCCCGCCTTCATTCCCCACCTAAGATGCAGAGCTCGGGACTCCACCATGCTACTGAAGCCATTCTCGATGAAGTTACCCATGACGTCCCAACCAGCACATCCAGTGGTCACTTTTCAGCCCTTGTTTCATAAACCTCATCACTGACTTGACAATTGCACACGCTGGTCTTCTTGTCCTTAGCTCTGTTCCCTTCTGGTTCCACCTCGTTCTCAGTATTCCTTCTGGGCAAACCTTATGGACTCCTTATGGACTCTATACTGACCAACTACTTTTCCTATTCTCAGATCTTAGCCATACAGTATCACCCCCTCTTTCTGCTTCCTCTCTTACCAAAATTCTCATTCTCAAATCTGTGTCTTTAGACCTTTCCTCAAAGCTTCAGATTTACAAACCAGCCTTCTATTATATATCCGTACATGGATATCAAATCCAAATGGATAATAAGTTGACACACAGCTCCTTTTATGTAACAGACATATTGCTTAATTATCTCACTGACTCAAGAAGAAGTCACTGTACTGTGGAATTTCTTGGGAAGAAATGAGGCTTGGAGAGCTCAGAGTTTACCAGAAAGTCACAAAGCTACTAATTATTAAATCTTTCAGGATGAAAGCAAAAATATCTGAAAGAAAGGAACTTTCAAAAACACATCATCAACTAATGCTGATTCATGTTGATGTATGGCAAAACCCATCACAATGCTGTAAAGTAATTATACTCTAACTAAAAAAAAATTTTAAAGAATGAAAACACATCATCCAGAATGGATCAAGAAGCTGTGGTACATACAACGGAATATCACTCAGCTGTAAGGACTGCGTTTGAGGCAGCTCTAACGAGGTGGACGAATCTAGAGCCTATTATACAAAGTGAAGTAAGTCAGAAAGAGGAAGACAAATACCGCATGTTGACGCATATATATGGAATCTAGAAGGATGGCACTGATGAGCCCATCTGCAGGACAGCAGGGAGACGCGGCCACAGAGAACAGGCTTGTGGCCTCACGGGGGGAAGGAAAGGGTGGGACGTGTTGACAGAGGCTCTGACACACACTCGATCCTTTGTGAAACACAGAGTCATGGGGATTTGCTGCCTGGCCTGGAGCTCAAACCGGTGGTCTGTGACAAGCTAGAGCGGTGGGACGGGGCGGGATGGGGTCGGGGGTGGGAGGGCGGTGGGAGGGAGGGGACGTGTGTGCACCTGTGGCTGATTCACGCTGCTGTATGGCAGAAACCCACACAATACTGTAAAGCAGTTACCTTTCCATTAAAAATAAATAAATTTTTAAAAACCACATCATCCTTAACATTTGACCAGTGGCTGCCCTTGCGGCAAGTTAATTTATCACACTTTTACCTCAACGTGCACGGAGCCACATAAACTGTTAGTCACCTTATGGTTTCTTTTCCGTGGAACTCTGGAGACACTGGCTCGAAAGAATCATCGCAGGAGAGCTCAGAATTCATTTCATTCCCGAAGACTTCACGATGAGTGTTTTTGTGTTGGGACCAAAAGGAAGACTTCAGGAAAAACAGTGGCGAACGCCGCTGGCCATTTTCATCTGAGCCATGAAGACATGATTCCATGTTGAATCAAGCAAATAGCATCAGTGAAGAACTGCACCTGTCACAGTGTAGCTTGATAGCAATTTTTTCTACACGTTAATGACTCCTATTATTTTTTCCAGTTTTATTGAGAAATAATTGACATACATAATTATATAAGTTTAGGGAGTACAGCATAATGGTTTGATTCACAAATAGTGTGAAATGATAACCACAGCAGGTTCAGCTAACATCCTTCATCTCATAGAGATAGGATGAAAAAAGGGAAAAAAAAATTCTCCTTGTGATGAGAACTCAGCATTTATTCTCTGAACAGCTTTTCCATATATCACACAGCATGTTAGCTACAGTCGTCACGTGTGCATGGATACTACATACCTTATAACTGGAATTTTGTATGTCTCGACTGCCTTCTTCCAATTTTCCCTCCATATGCCTCCATTTTGCTATTTTTGTTGTTTAGTCACTAAGTCGTATCTAAGTCTTTATGACTCCAATAGACTGTAGCCCACCAGGCTCCTCTTTCCATGGGATTTCCCAGGTAAGAACACTGGAGTGGGATGCCATTTCCTGCTCCAGGGGATTGTCCTGACCCAGGGATCGAACCTGCATCTCCTGCGTGGGCACGCAGATTCTTTACCACTGAGCCACCAGCAAAGTTCATACCTCCATATACCACTGTATATGAAGGGTAGAATCAATTAAAATATTTGACATTTAAATGAACTTATATTCTAATGATAAGAAATGAGAATATAGAGCAACAATTAAAAGAAAGGGCAGCTATGGATCGAAAGCATCAGAGAAAATAAAATGAGACAGAACTTTAATGATATATCCACGAAACATGAATTTACTGGTGACAAGAAGAGGAAATTCAATAGACTTTTCCAGAGACCACAGGAGAACTAAAGCAACACAGAGTTTCTACGTGTCATGTTGTATTACAAGCCATCACTGTAAGCAGATACAAGGGGATAAGCTCGAACAAGGGCCACGCCAAGAGAGGAACTGATTCGGGGGATGCAACATGGCACTGCCCGAAGGAAAAGAAAGATGCCGGGGGCGTGGAGGGAAACATAAGGGAAAACCAGAGCTGGAAAACAAGGGTCTTTGAAGAGAGAGACAAAAAGAAGAGTGCGATGAGGCTTCAGAAGCTGAATGTGGGCAAGAGGACAGGCTCGAGGATGAACCTGAGCTGAGAACAGCCAGCGGCGGCTGGCCGGAAAGGGAAGCCGCGCTGTGAAAAGGCAAGGGAAAAAGTGAGGAAATAAAAACTGGGAGAGACATGGATCTTTATGCGTATTCATTTTATTCGGAAAAGAAAAGCAGGACTTAACAAGAAAGAACAGAAATGCTGCCATTAAAACAGGAATTAAATTCTAGATGGAAGTACTGGAGAACAAGCTTTTTCACATAGTTAAATTGCCTATTGCACCAAGGGGTTTCCCTGGTGGCACAGAGAGTAAAGAATTGGCCTGCAACGCAGGAGACCTGGGTTCAGTTCCTGAGTCGGGAAGATCCCCCAGAGGAGGCAATGGCAACCCACTCCAGTCCTCTTGCCTGGAGAAACCCATGGATGGAGGGGCCTGGCGGGCTACAGTCCACAGGGTCACAAAACTGTCGGACACGACTTACCAACTGAGCACACACACGAAAGGGAATACCGGTGTGTTAGTTCCTGGGGCTGTGTGTGTAGACCACGCTTGAGTTTTATAACAATTGTTTAAAAGCTGGTTGTGGAGTTTATTATCTTATTTGTAGAACATTACATAAAGCATTCCCGTTAGACTGATTTTTTTTCACAAAAGGAACAAGAGAAGAAGTTATCCATTAACTTTGCACTGTAAATGTTAATATTTTGAGATGCAGAAGAACAAGTTTACTACAGCCAAATATTAGCAGGAATGATGTAGTGAGCTATCTTATCTATGGCTGTGAATTCACGTGCTAAAAAGCAGTATTCTCTAATGGTTGATATAAGTGTCTCCTTTCCTCTCCCCAGTTAATACACACACACACACACACACACACACACACTCTTTACTTCTTACTTTTATAAAAGATATAAACCAACAGAAATGCAAGTGGTTTTTCATTGAAATGTCTCAACAAAATAGTTCCATTCAGATCATTAAATAGTGAGATGAAAATGAGGAAATTACTGTTTTGGATGTTTTTTCTTTCCTCTGCAATCAGAAATGCTTTTAAAATGACAAGTCAACAAAGAACTGGACACCACTTTTCAAGACACAGAATTACTTTAAATTCAACTCTCATGCCATCACACTATTACTTACCAGGCAAAACGTGCTCAAAATACAATGTTAGCGTCAAATAGAGCAGAGTGTCAAACGCCAGAAGGGAGAAAATCGCTATCATCGTGTGTGACTCTCCAGAGGGATCAGGGAAAACAACAGCAGTCATGTGATACTCCTGATGTGAGATCTGAGACCACAAAGAGCAAACTGCAGTCAAAGTTAGGTAAACCTGTAGAACTGAAGCTCCTTTGATGATGCTACACAAGCAAATACAATTTTAATTTTCATATTCCTTTTCCTTAAAAAAATGCATGGTGAAGTTGTGAGTAGCAACGTTGCATTTGACAAAAAAAATTATTGTCACCGAGTGGGAAATGCTCTAAGAGAAGATAGGACAATGGAAGAACAGAAACTTAATTGATTGATTAATCAGAAATCTTCAGGAAGAGGATTTAGAGAAGTGGGAAAGCAACCAAAAATAATATATATTCTGGGAAGAGAAACCCAGAGAGGGCAGGGAAGTGAGAGGCCTTTTGAAGGAAGTATGAAAATCCGCATGTTGCAGACGTGTTCAAACATTAGATAAGTACTGAAGACTTGAGGAGGTTGATTTTAAGGGTAATAAAGATAAAACAGACGATGAAGATCATAGCTAAGCTTCACCTTGAGTTGTTCTAGCCTCATACATAAATAACAGCACAATTACCCGTGAGCTCGATTCCAACATCCTGACTTTGCAGACAAGCAACGAGAAACTCCAGAAGCCCGGTGACCCACCCAGGGGGACTCAGCGGGAAGGGACAGCACTAATTCTAACTCATGGGGCCCGGCCCTGCGCCCCGCTCAAACTGTGAGCGATTATTTTTCTCATTTAAATTTCCTAAGAGTTTACAAATGATCTGTTTGATAACTCTGATAAGATCTTTTTAAAAGATTTTCTTGGATGTGGACCATTTTCAAATTCTTTATTGAACTTGTTAACAATATTCTTTCGGTTTTATGCTTTCTTTTTGCTTTTCTGGTTTTGGCCAAGAGGCCTGTGGGATCCTAGCTCCCCGACCAGGCATGGAGCCTGCACCCCCTGCGTTGGAAGGTGAAGTCTTAACCACTGGGTCACCAGGGAAGTCCCGATAAGATTTTTTATTTAACTTTTCAATAGCATAATTTCTTAAAATGCAGGGTGATTGATCATTAAGCTTGAGGAAGTACCAAACTGTCTCAACAATGCTGAAACTCTAATAAACAGTCACTAGATGGCTGCGTTCTTACCTGAGCCATTCCAGCAGTGAAGGCGAAAGGGCTGAACAGACATAAAGCCCACCCCAGTGATGGCGGGAGCGGACTGTACAGTGCAGTGAAGCCCAGACAGCCCCAAAACACGGTGACGAGCGCGCCAGCCACGCCGGTCAGGATGGGTCTCTTTATCAGCACGCAGAGAAGGAAAGCCAGTGCTATCTGAAGGAAGAAAGAAGAGTTCCAGGGGGTATATTTTTTCCACTGAGAATCACAAATAGCAATATTCACTCGTTCATCACATGAACAAAAACATACAGAAACCGGAATACAAAATGAGAAGCTCTAGGCTACCAATATCCTGAAGAAACATGGTTACTGGCTTATATATCTGAGACTTGTAGGATGAGAAAAGCATGTTTTGCCAACTCACCAAAGACAGGCCATACAGAGTGAAAAGCGTGACTAGCACCATGAAGCCAGTAAGGATAATCATTTGGAATAATTTTATGACCAGACTCATAAAAATGGATGCAATAAAGATGAAGCCAGCATACATCAACGCCCAGGAGAGCCTACAGTAGAAACAAAGAATTAATTCAGAATGTCGCATGTACGCAAACACGTGAGGTGGTATGCAAGAGCTCAGAGCACACGTTCCGAAAACGAACAGACCGGGGTCAGGTTGGCTGTAAACGTGTGGCTCTGTGCTCTCTAGCTGTGTGATGGGACAAGTCTCTCTTCTCATTCGTGTGTAAAACGGGAGTGACTGTGTCAACTATCTCATATGGTTGTTCTGAGGATTCAATGAAATAATGCCCATGAAGACTTTTGCCTAGCAATTATTAAAATTATCTTAACAAACACACAATGAATGTTAAAATTAACATTATCACTGCTGATCAGTCGCCAAGTCGTGTCCGACTCTTTGCAACCCCATGGACTGCAGCTCACCAGGCTCCTCTGTCTTCCACCATCTCCCGGAGTTTGCTCAGCCCCATGCCCTTTGAGTCAGCGATTCTATCTAACCATCTCATCCTCTGCCACCCTCTTCTCCTTTTGCCTTCAATCTTCCCCAGCATGAGGGTCCTTTCCAATGAGTTCCCCCAGGTATTAACGTGGGATACACAGGCAACTCACCAAAATGCTGACTGTCGAAGACCCATCCCTGTCATCAGCGTCTTAAATTTTTTTCGTTCTTTTGTAATGTTTAATGATGCAACATACACAAAAGGGGAGAAATAAATAATACAAATAAAAATAAACCATTCGTTTACAATTTCTCCCTTAAAAATGAAAGGGGGTGTCCTCATATTTATTCCAACAACTGATGTCAACTCTTCCATCACAGAATGATTCGTTGTGACCTAAATTGGGATGTTAACAAACAAATGCATTAGGTTAACTATAGAAGAAATGGACTAGAAAACCACAGCTTTAGCTGAGCTTACAATTAACAGGGCTGGATGAGAGAGAAGAGTGATGGTGAAGCAGAGGAAGTGATCCCTGATAACTCCCCAGGTAGGTGACTGGCTTTGGCATTCACTGGAGACAGAGAAAAGGCTTCCCAGGTGACTCAGTGGGTAAAGAATCTACCTGCAATGCAGGTTCAATCCCTGGGTCAGGAAGATGGCAACCCATTCTGGCTTGGAGAATCCCCATGGACAGAGGAGCCTGGTGGGCTACAGTCCTTGGGGTCTCAAAGAGTTGGACACGACTGAGCATGCATGCATGAGATAGAGAAAATTTTTTAAAGGCTCGGTCATGTGTAGAGAAAAACGCCCACACTCAGTTTTGAACATACAAATCTGAATTGTTTACGGGGCATCAAAGTGAATAGTCAGCTACTCAGGACTACAGTGGCGCCAACCTTGTCCATCACCTGTGTTTGTAAACAGTTTTACTGCAGTGCAGTCACGCACATTGGTCTATGCGCGCTTCCACATTAAAAATGGAAAGTTGAGTATTTGCAACAGAAACTGGCCCCCAGACCGCAGAATACTTGCTCTCTGGTCCTTTAAAGGACAAGTTTCCTGGTCAACAATTAAAGCAGAGTTCTTACAGTCATCAGCATGCAAACTGCAAATAAATTTATGGTAAAGGATGACACCGTGTAGAGAAAGCATGGAGAAAAACGCATTGAATACAACCTTGTAGAAGTACAGATTGAAAGAGCTGTGAGTGTAACGATGGGTAAGACTGCAAGAACACTGAGAGGAACTGCTCAAAAGAAAACCAGGTGAATGCTGTGATATTTAGTTAGAAGACCAGGAAAGACAAGGAAGGAAAATGTCACGTGTTAATGCACATGAGCGTTGCTACTGACCTCAGAAAAATCATTTTGGTGGCATGGTGGGAACAGGAATTTTATTGTGTTGAGTTGAGCTTAAAGGAAGCAATGCTTTCAAGAAGTAAAGATGTTAAGGGGAAAGAGGGTGTTTGAGGAACCGTGAATGGGAGAAAGTCTTGATAAGAAAGACACTGATCATTTTAAGTACTGAAGAGAATTTCGTTGAAAAGGGGAAGCTGAAGAAAGAGGTCGTGGACAGGAAAGCCCATTGTGCAACCTTCCTGGTACTGTGGGCAATGATCGTGTTTCCAGCCCTGGCACCGAGGAGGGGCAGGAAGGACGGGGAGGGAGAGCGGGTGGAGGGGGCAGGTCTGCGGTTCCGCATCGGTCACGCTGGGAAGCGGGAGGCTGTGCCTCCGCCAGCTTCTGTCTTCTCGGAGAAGGAGCAGAGCAGCCTCTCCTAGGAGGGCAGGGTGGAGGCAGGGGTGACACGTGGGGAGAAGTACAGAAGGTTTAAACCAGGCCTTGGAGGCTGTGCACTTACTTCTATGATTGCAGCATTAATTGCAGTCTGAAAAGCCACAAACCCGCTTTCCCAGTATGTTGACAGGAGACAGAAAGCTTCATCCTTTAGAGCCAAACAGTGGTCTTTAAAGAAGAAAAACATGCACATCATTACGCAACGGAAATCAATGAACGGAATGGAAACATCAACCCTGGTTCTAAAGTGAACTCTCTGAGAGTCGCTCAAAGTCCAGGATGACAAAACCCAGAGCATTTTTAAAGCAAAACTGCAACAATGCAGCACACCTCAAACGGCTGACAAAACAGCGAGCCTCAGCCTGCAAGGAAAACATCCTGAAGTTCGAAGTGAAAAGCACACTGCTTCTTTTCTTGACCTTATTAACGTTTCCATCAGCCACTTCCCACAGAGGACTGGACGAGGCAGCAAAGACGACTGCAACCAGGTCCCGGTGCCCACCTGAGTACTCGAAGTTCTCTCTCATGATCGGGACTCTGTGTCCCCAGCTGAACTTCAGCCGGTATGAGAAAGTGTCGTTGAACACAATCCCCACCATCTCAGAGTCGTTTCTTGGATCTACTCTGTCCATGGAGTCTTCACTAGGGATCCCAAGGATTGTTCTTCCTGCCAGGTGTGAAAAATAGGACTGATTACGTAAACTTTACTCCTAGAGGACACAAGACCAATAGCAATCATTGAGGTTTCCCGCCCAGTTATTGGCGCTATGGGTGCCTGTGTGCTAAGCTGCTTCAGTCGCCTGCGACTCTCTGTAACCCCACGGACTGCAGCCCGCCAGGCTCCTCTGTGCACGGGATCCTCCAGGCGAGAAGGCTGGAGAGGGTGGCTATGCCCTCCTCCTGGCATCTTCCCCAGCCAGTCTCCCCACTGCCGCCTGAGCCTCCGGGGTAGCCCACCGCTGCCATACGTTATGGCACCAACAAGCAGCTGCCTCTGAGGGCTGAAAGTCTTTCCTACTGCCTAAGGCTCCATGTAAATACGTGAGAAGATGTGAACGACATGCCACTGACTCTGGACCGCGGATGTTTGGGCTGCACGGACCCCTCAAATGTGCATTTTGCCCGAAGTAAATGCTGCATTACTGCACTGTCCAGGCACTGGTGGAATATGTGAGGCTGCAGAGCCCTGAATGGAGGAAGCTCGGACGCTGAGGAAACACAGACACAGGGGCCAACGAGGAATTACTCGGATCTTCAACTTCCTGAAGAGTAGGTTCCTCTAGCCCCGCGGAGGTTCAGGGGTCAACTGTATGGATTTTTAAAAAGCAGTCGTGTGTGTGCTCAGCTGTATCTGACTCTGAGGCCCCGCAGACTGTGGCCCACCAGGCTCCTCTGTTTCCCACGTTTCCACCAGTTTTCCAAGCAAGGACTGTCCTGACTTGCTACGGGGTCTAGGGATGTCTGGGAGCATCAGCTTCCGGGCCTGTTTCTTTTTCTAAGGATTTACTTCCCTAACCTTAGGGCCCGGAGGGCTGCTGCTCTCACGATCCTCCAGGACTTGAATTTGGAGCAGAAACAGAACAGCACCCGGTCCTCAGTTATGCAGAGCGGGGCCTTGGTTGGGGTAAATCAAATTATCGAGTTCACTGAGGGAGAAAAAGCATCTGGCTCCTTTCATCTTAGCATCTTTAAATCTGAGAATGCCAGCTGAGGGCAAAGAGCCTAGAGTTAAGGCTGCCTGGACACAGCTCCTCTGCCGCTTATGAAAATCTTAGCTAAGAGACTTCGAACCCTGGCTCCCCTGCATGCAAAGTAGTTCCCAATAATTTAGCATAATCATAATCCTCACTGAAGTCAGGGAAAACTGAATTTGTGCGCCTATGTGCACACATGTCTACATATGTGACCGTGTGTGTGTGTATATTATCCGAGAAGGATACACTTTTTAGAGGAGGAAGTGGTGGCTTGAATGAAGGCAAAAGCTTTCATTGTTTGCTTCAGACAAGTTTGTACTGCTTAACTTGTTTTAGGCTGGCTGTTACTTTTGCAATTAAAATGATTTTAAAATTAAAAATAATTTAAATGACCAGTAGAAATGCTTTGGAATTTGGTGGGTTTTTTCTCTGCCCAAATTATAAGCAGATTTCTATCCTATGAAAATAGTATGCCAGAAGTAATAAGCGGCACACAAAGAATCAGAGTTCAAAATCAGAGGTAATGTGAGAACCCACCCAGGCTCTTTGGAGTCAAGAACACTATCTTAAGCATTAAACTCATATAACATTTATAACGAATGAGTCTACCATATTAAAAAACAGACATGACTTTGCCAGCAAAGATCCATATAGTTAAAGCTACGGTTTTTCCAGTAGTCATGTATAGATGTGAGAGCTGGACCATAAGGAAGGCTGAACACCAAAGAATTGATGCTTTTGAACTGTGGTGCTAGAGAAGACTCTTGAGAGTCCTATGGACAGCAAGGAGATCCAACCAGTCCATCCAAAAGGAAGCCAACCCTGAATGTTCATGGGAAGGACTGATGCTGTAGCTGAAGCTCCAATACTTTGGCCACCTGATGTGAACAGCCAGCTCATTGGAAAAGACCCTGATGCTGAGAAAGATTGAGGCCAGGAGGAGAATGGGAAGACAGAGGATAAGATGATGGGATGGCATCATGGACTCAATGGACATGAGTTTGAGTAAACTCTGGGAGATGGTGAAGGACTTGAAAGCCTGGTGAGCTGCAGTTCATGAGGTTGCAATAAGTCAGACATGACAGTGTCTGAACAAGAACAACAAAATCTCTGTTCCTCTGAGACCTACCCTTCCTTGGAGCTCCGCACCAAGCCCTCCACCCCGTGTGAAATGAGGATCCTGCCCCAGTGGAAAACCACTGACCCACAGGCTGGGTAAATAAACTCAACTTGCAAAGCAGACTTCAAATTAAATGCGAATGGGTTGCATAATAATAATGAAGCGTGGGCCGCTGAACAACACACCTTTCATATAGGAGGCCGCAGCCACCTTATCCATGATGCTCCGGGTCACGTTAGTGACCGGGGTGTAGGCCACCAGCAGCGGGTCGGAGTCATTAAACGCATCCACACGTCCCAGGACCTGAGGCGGCTGTTCCAGGAAATGCACGGCTCGGAAGAACTCCGTCAGCAGGCAGAGCGCCAGCCCCGGGAGCAGCACCATCGCCCACTCCTCCGGCGCACAGAAGAGAAAGGGCCACGTCACCGCGGCTCTCAGACAGGCAGGAGCGCCGTCCCCGAGCCCGGCTTCACGCGCCCCGCGCCCGCTGCTCAGTTACGGCCCGCCTGCTAAGGAGACCGCCACTCCCCACGCCCGGCAGCCGGACTCGGGGCGCTCAGCCCGCGGCCCTGGGTCACCGAGAGGCGCGGGCCGGCAGGGCGCGGGGCAGGCTGACCCGGGAGGGGCGCGTGTGCCTACGGCGGATGCGTGTGGGTGTGCGGCTCTTAATCTCCAAAAAAGCTTTGAAGTATATAGCAAATGTGGGATGGATTTATCTCCAAATATAGCTTTGAGATAACACCAAGTATGTCCATTAATCTTAACCTAGAATCATAGCACCCCTCATATACTCCCGATTATTCACCCTCATATGGATAAAACATAAGTACACATCATCCCTAAGAGATACTTTTGTCAAAGGGTTTAACCTGAAGTTAAAAATCTATTTTTTAATGTAAATACTGTTTACAAGAAATGCAGATGACTGTAAATCAGTCACGTCACTCTTTGCAACCCCGTGGACTGTAGCCCACCAGGCTCCTCCGTCCATGGGATTCTCCAGGCAAGAACACTGGAGTGGGCTGCCATGCCCTTCTTCTCCATGGGATCTTCCCCACCCAGGGATCGAACCCAGGTCTCCTGCATTCCAGGCGGATTCTTTACCACTGAGCCACCAGGGAAGCCCTTATTGTAAATCAGCTGTACTTCCATAAAAGTTTTTTAATTAGAAAAGTTAAAAAAAATAAAAAAAGGAACACAGGTGGTAAAGGGATGCATTAATTGACAGCACGAATAGCACCAGGCAACACAGAAGACGGGATTCAACGGGAGGCAGCTGTGGGCTCGCGGGCTTGGACAAACCAACATTAAGGGGCATTCCGGGGAGCTCTCCGGGGCTCAGGGGCTGAGGCCGCGTGCATCTCCTAAGGGGCCAGGCGCTAGCGCCCACTTTGATCCCAGAGGCCACACAGTCAAAAAAATATTTTAAGAGATATTTTAGAGGAAATTTTAGGAAACTGAATGTCAACATGGAATTAGATGACAATTATCACAAACTTTCTAAAGCGCACTCATGGTTACGAAGGAGCCTGTCCTTGGTTTTCGAGGATGCTAGCGGAAGCCTTCAGCGGTCGTGTCATATGTATTAAGAGAGGAGCTGAGGGAGATGACGAGATGAAGCCACAGCGGCAGATGCTAACAGGTGTCAAATCCTGGTTGTAGGTGAACCAGACAGGACGTGAGTTAACTGGGCGAGTCATTCCACATTAGAGATTTTAAACACTTTTGTAAGCTTTTCAAAAATTGACTTGGATGATCACTATAAAGGTTACCCTTTATCAACACAGCAACTAAAATATTAGAACTGAATGCTTCAAGAGCTAAGGATGACCCGTGTGCTTCAAAAAAAAATTAAAAATTTAAATAAAAAATTAAAAAATAGGAAAAAAAAAAAGAACTGCTATTTTTCAACAGAACACAGCTTCTGTGTGGCCAAGGCAGCTCCAGGTATATTTCGTGAGAACACACAGCAAATATCCTCATCTTGATGGCCTTGACCTTATACCAGAAACCAAACAGAGGGCAAAGATGCTGACAATCAGTGACCCGGCTCCCTGAAACTCCTCCAAGTTTCCAAAAGCATAATCTTCAAAAGAAATCCCCCCAAGTTCCCAAATTCTTGCTCAAAAACAATTTCCCCAGTCCTATGAATTAACAAGGGCCTCCCGCGTGGCTCAGTGGTAAAGAGTCTGCCTGCAGCGCAGGAGGCACAGGAGACTCGGGTTCGACCCCTGGGTCGGGCAGATCCCCTGGAGGGGAGCCTGGCGACCCACTCCGGTGTTCTTGCCTGGAGAATCCCATGGGCAGAGGAAGGGCTACAGCCCACCGGGTTGCAAAGAGTCAGACAGGACTTCGTGATGAAACAAAAAACAATTCACAGAATCTTGTCTAAACGTCCCCAGTAGAGTACTGTGGTTCACCCCTTTAAAATTTACTTCATTTTGCTCCCCCCCACCCGCTTTTTTTCTTACACTAAAGTTGGCCTGGGGTAAACCAGGATAACTCCACAAGATTCAAGTGGATTACTTACTTGGTGAACAGCTAGTTATGTTCAAAGAAAAGTTATCTGCTTTGCTTTTTAGGAGCAAACATATGAGCCTGCATCTTTTGCCATAAATATTATGCTATTGTGCAACATCTGCAAAACATTACCTTGGGAACTCCAAATCAACCAGCCCACAGAATTTGTGAACATAAAAAGGCAATAAAAATGGCATAATATTAAATGACAGACTTTCATCCACCAAATACGGAAAGATATATATTGTGAACCATACCAAAACGCTCTTTTTCTTCATTCTCCATTTTCTAAGAAAATTCTTGTGCAGAAGGGCCTGAGTTTGTTGACACACGCTCCTCTCTTTTTTAATCATCTTGTCCTGTTCATTGACAGAGAAGACAAAATCAATATTACACAGCAATAGCCAGGCAAGAAAAAGGGCAAAAAAAAAGTTAAAATAAAGCTCCTGAACACACAGTCCCAGGGGCCCTGGCCAAATGCCTCATTTGACATTCCCGTTAACACACATGCAGTTTTTTTAAAGAGTATAAAGTGGTGACAAATACAAAATGTCCTGCCAGTTGACCTTTCTCTGAAGGCTCAATGGTTATGAACAAGGTAATTTTTTGTCCTTTTTGTCTCAAAAGCAAATTTTCCTGCCACATCCTGACTTTGCAACAATCTAAAGCAGATAACTAACACAACATTGTAAATCAAGTGTACTCCAGTAAAAATAAATTAAATCAGAGAATAAGATGTTAGCAATGTAAGACCCTGATGCTGGGAAAGACTGAAGGCAGGAGGAGAAGGGGGCGACAGAGGGTGAGATGGTTGGATGGCATCACCGACTCGATGGACATGAGTGTGAGTAAACTCCGGGAGCTGGTGATGGACAGGGAAGCCTGGTGTTCCGCAGTCCATGGGGTCGCAAAGAGTCGGACACGACTTAGAGACTGAACAACAACGTTTAGAATCCTAAACACATTTGCCCTGACTTGGTACTTTTTAAAAATGTATAATAGGAATAAAACCACCTCCAGTATTCTGTCCATGGGAGATCTGCACTTCGAAAGGCACGCTTTTGGAGGCTGATTTGATGACATCTAGTGGTAAAGACAGAGGATGAGATGTTGGATGGCATCACTGACTAGACACGCGTGTGAGTAAACCTCGGGAGTTGGAGATGGACAGGGAAGCCTGGCGTGCTGCAGTCCATGGGGTCACAAAGAGTCACCACTGAGCGACTGAACTGACAGAGTGGTAAAGAATCTGCCTGCAAGCGCAGAAGACGTAAGAGGCGTGGGTTCAATCCCCAGGTGGGGAATAATGCCCAAGAGGAGAAAAGGGCACCCCACTCCTGTGGCCTTGCCTGGAGAGTCCCGTGGGCAGAGGAGCCTGGAGGGCCACAGTCCGTGGGGCCGCATGGAGTCGGACACGAGTGAGCACACACACAGAGGAACCCAAGGGGTAAAGGCAGGTGGGGTCACCGTACAGTCCTCCTCAGGAACCCAGAGCACAGTTCTACCCTTGAAACTCACGGTTCCCCTTTAGGAGTTAAGTCTGTCAGATACACAGGCAGAAACCAAAAGCTTCGGCTGGCGAGCGTGACCCGAGTGACTGATATGCGTGGATCACCACACGTGTCAGAGGGCTCTCTTGTGTTTTCAGTTTAAAATTCCAGAGATGATCACTTGGTATCATAGTTCTGGTGACTTAAATCCACTCGAATAAATGCTGATGCTACATACAAACTGCAGTAATTATATAACTTGCTGGATTTCCTTTGCTTGATAAAAGGAAAAGGTAAAGCTACCAAATGCCAAAATAATCTCTAAATTCTAAGTTGGGAAAGTTTCTAAGGGAAAACATTCATCTTCATGAAAAGAAAACAGAAAAAAGAAACCACGAGGAGAAGCAACTTGTCCTGCTGCGTACACAGTCCCAAAAAACAAAGGTCTGCAAGTTCTCAGATGGCCAACCAGAGAAGCGCAAATCTGACACAGAAAAAGAATAATATTTACGCACGTTTCTGGATCTACCTTCCACTTTACTATCACACTCTAATATCATTTTACTGAGTGAGAAAATGAAACTCCTCATTAGGTCTCCTGTATAAAGCAGAATAATTTAGAAATATCACAACTATATAATAATTTTAACCTTGTCAACCAAGACGCTTGCCATTGATTCTGCCCTTTGTGCCTGATTACCTTACGTGGAACGAAAGGTAAAAACAAGTTCAACTTACGGTTAGGAAAGTAAGAGTGAAGAACGAAGATGCACCTTTGATGCCCTGGTTTCTTTCTGTTCAGAAGAGTTTAAAGAATCCTTCAAGAGCTTTGCTTAAGGCTGTCTTCGTTCAGTCTGGCTTCTAAAAACAGGCCACGGTCTGTGTGGAAAGAGCCTGCCCGACACATTCCCTCCTTGGGAAGCGGCTTTCTCCCGTCCAATTGTGCCACAGGGAGGCTGCAGCCACGGCCGGTGCCTGAGCCTGTGACGTGTGCTTGTTTATTGCTCTATCTTTCTGGCACAGGCAAAACAGCAATCAGATTCCAAAAGGGATTTTTAAAAACCCAGGCCTGAGTAAGTCTCCACTAACTTTGAATGATTAAAACTTTGAGAGCCAACACAGAAGAGAACAGATTTAAAAGAAGGGAAGTTGAACGGAGGCCGCGAGATTGACCTCAGAAATGAGAGTAACTTATGCAGGAAAAATGTGAGCAAAGACGTTCCTGACGGTGGCGAAGTGGCGTCTGCTGCAGGCTGGTTCCTCTGTGCTCTGAGTGTGCACGCAGGTGCAAGCCTGCTCCGTCGTGTCTGACTCTTTTCCACCCACAGACTGCAGCCCACCAGGCTCCCGTGTCCCTGGGATTCCAGGCAAGAAGAGTGGCGTGGGTTGCCATTTCCTCCTGCAGGGGATCTTCCTGACCCGGGGACTGAACCCTCATATTCTATGTCTCCCGCACTGGCAGGCAGATTCTTTACCACTGCGTCCCCTGGGAAGCTGCTAGAAAGTATGCTAAGGGTTTACAATGAATTATTTCATTTACACTCAAAGCAAACCCATGAGGTGGGTAAAGATATCTTTACACATTTCACAGATTAGAAACAGGAGACTCTCTTGAGTTCATGGAGACGCCTCAGCCGGGTTTGGTCCCATGTCAGCCCCGACGGGCTCAGCAGACACAACAGCCCCTCTGGAGGCCGTGCCCTGGGCACCAGCTCCCCGGGGAGGTGGGATCCTGGGGCAGCAGCGGAGAACCTTCCAGGGTGGGCGAGGGGCAGGGCCCCTGAGGTTGCTGGATCCAGCTTTGGGGTTAACCAGCGGTCACCTCCTCCCAATGGACCACATACCCACCTTGCTACCAAGCAAGATGTATTGGTACATACTGTAGACTCTCCATTACTAACATGATAGGATTTTTTTTTTTAACATTTTCTAATTAGTTCCTGCTTCCCAGGTGGCTCAGAGGTAAAGAATCCACCTGCCCTGCAGGAGACATGTGTTTGATCCCTGGGTCAGGAAGATCCCCTGGAAAGGACATGGCAACCCACTCCAGTATTCTTGCCTGGAGAATCCCAGGGACAGAGGAGCCTGGCAGGCTGAAGCCCATAGGGTCACAAAGAGTTGGCCAGGACCAAGTGACTAAGCAAATTAATTGCTGCCCGTCTAGAGGAGCAGGATTAATTTTGCATGTTACTTTGAATTTTGGTTAAAGTGTCTGCCTGCAATGCGGGAGACCTGGATTCGATCCCTGGGTGGGGAAGATCCCCTGGAGAAGGAAGTGGCAATCCACTCCAGTATTCTTGCCTGGAGAATCCCATGGATGGAGGAGCCTGGTGGGCTACAGTCCACAGGGTTGCAAAGAGTCGGACACGACTGAGCGACTTAACTTTAACTTTCACTTTGAACTTTGCTGAGCTCTTTTATTTATTATCATTGGAGATTTTTTTTGAATTTTCTAAACAATATGTTCATTTGTGCAGACTCAGTTTTATGATTTCTGTTTTCTAATGTATTATGATTTCTGTTTTCTAATAATTCTTACAATTCTCTGAAGTTGAATTCCTAGAATAAATGTTTATGATATAGGTCTCATCCTCTGAGTCTTTTTTTTTTAATCTCCTGTTTCTTTTCATGGTTCTGTATTAATTACATCTTTTATCCTTGATATTCCCTTCCTCAGTCTCCCCTTACCTCAAATGGCCTTTTTTTTTTCTGTTTGGTCATTAATTTTAAAAGCATACAGCTAAGCTATGCTGAAATTTCTGACCTATAGAAACTGTGAGCTGGTTAATCTTTATTGTTTTAAGCTGCCTCATTTTGGGGTGATTTGTTATGCAAAAGTAGATCACAGGATCCTTGGTGTCCATCGGCTAAGACTCTACACTCCCAATGCTGGGGGCCCAGGTTGGATCCCTACTCTGGGAACTAGCGCCCTCCTGCTGCAGCTGGAGATCCCAGATCCCTAGAGCTGCAGCTAAGGCCTGGCATGGCCAAATAAACAAAATTTTTAAACAATCAAAATATTCCAATAAAGTGACACTTCTGACTCGTCTTGATGCTTTCTCCCATCTGAAAATTATCATGGACATCCCTAAGTCCTCGTTTATATGGGGAAAAAACCCTGAGTTTTCTCAAGTATGTATCACTAGTTTTACTATTTGAAGCAGTAAAAATCAGACCATGATCATATCTTTATTACCAATGACTCCCCCAGAACTCATTTTCTGGAGGTGTTTTATGGTCTCTGGGTCTCTGCCCATCTGCCTCCCAGTTATTCCAGTTATCAATAAAATTCACTTTTGTTTAAGAGACAATGATAGAGGATTCCCTGCAGGGCTTCCCTGGTGACTCAGACATGAAGAATCTGCCAGCAATGCGAACTCCAGTTCGACCCCTGGGTCGGAAAGATCCCCTGGAGAAGGAAGTGGCAACCCACTCCAGTATTCTTGTCTGGAGAATCCCAGGAACAGAGGAGCCTGGAGGGCTACAGTCCATGCGGTCGCAGAGTGGGTCACACACGACTGCGGTGTCTAACACAGCACTGGTTGCTTTGCCCAGAGGACCGGGAAGGCTTGATTTTGCGGCTCCTTAGAGAAAATCTAGGGAGGGGAATCAATGCTGAGGATGTAACTGAAGCCCGGGTTCGAGCTGGGCCGCACGGGAGTGGGGTCCTTCCCGCCCTGGCTGTGCGCCCCTTCCCTCTGACGAATGCCGGGGGCGCCTTCCGGCTCCCTGGCGTTTCTCGTCCTCTGTTCGGATGCTTTGAACCCTGCTGTCGCCTCTTCCCACGTGAACTAGCCTAAGGATGACCCGTTCACTCTGCGGGATGCAGCCTCCAGCTTCCAGGCTGACTTGCTGGCTCCAGCTTGGGCTCTTGCTGGGCCCCCGCGTAGGTTAGTGTAGTGGCTCGGTCGTGTCCCTGCTCGCGTGCGTGCTAAGTCCCTTCAGTCGTGTCCAGCTCTGTGACCCCGTGGGCTGGAGCCTGTCGGGACCCTCGGTCCATGGGTTCTCCAGCGAGAACCCTGGAGGGCATCTTCCTCCGCAGGGATGGAACCCAGGGGTCCGGCGTCGCAGGCACTCTCCGCCCGCGGCACGGCGCGCTGGGGCCACCTGGTGGCCGAAAGCGCTCCAGTCTCGCCGGCTCCGCCAGGCGCCTCCCGCGAGCGGGGCGGCTCTCACCCGGCGCCCAGGTGGCTGGAAACTGGAGGGGTTGGAAGCTGCGCTTCAGGCTTTCCTGGTGACTCAGCGGTAAAGAACCCACTTGCCAATGCAGGAGACCCGGGTTCCACCCCTGGGTCAGGAAGATCCCCTCCAGGGTTCTTGCCTGGGAAGTTCACGGACAGAGGAGCCCGGCAGGCTACAGCCCCTGGGGCCAGAGAGTCGGACACGACAGAGCCACTGAACAACAGCCAAAGCCCCAAAGGTCAAAGCGCGAACATAAGACAGTCCCCGGGGCGGGTGCCAGCCTACTCAGAGGAGACAGGTTTTCCGCTTCTCGCCCTCGAGAAGCTCCGATCCTTACCCAGCCGCCTCACCTGCATCATCCGTCTGTCTCAGGTTATCCAACGGTGGACTTCAGTGACCTTAGATGGCCCTTTAATTAGCAAATGCCATGACCCTGGCGAGGCCCATGCGCAGACATGGGGGAAATAATTAATTACTGTATTGATACCCTTTGGAAGTCTTTGCACTTATTCAAGAGTGGCAGCAAGACTTCTAATCATGTAGTTTTGTGTATGCTGTCTGCTTTTATGCTGCATAAAATTAACCATTCGATTAATTAGATTTGCAAGAGCTTAGAAACATTTGTTCATTAATTTTAAAATCTTATCTAAGTGTTGAATCAATTTATTTAAATATTCTAAGGAAAATGATAAATATTAAATACTTGGAAATAATTTAATCTATTAAATGTAATAAAATGTAAGCAAAAATGATTGCTTTATATTTTTACAAAATAGATTTAAGATAAAAAAGATCTACAAGAAAGTCTAGTTTAAGTTTAAAATATGAATGTGAACTAAAACACAGGTAACTGTCGATGCTGGGCTGGATGAAGCACAAGCTGGAATCAAGATTGCTGGAGAACCATCATCTTCAGATACGCAGATAATACGGCTCGAAAGGCAGAAAATGAAGAACTAAAGAGCATCTTGATGAGGGTGAAAGAGGAAAGTGAAAAAGTTGGCTTAAAACTCAACATTAAAAAATCAAAGATCATGGCATCTGGTCCCGTCACTTCATGGCAAATAGATAGGGGGAAAGGGGCAACAGTGACCGATTTTATTTTCTTGGACTCGGAAGTCACTGTGGATGGTGACTCCAGTCATGAAATTAAAAGGCGCTTGCTCCTCGGAAGAAAAGCTATGACCAACCTAAACAGCATATTAAAAAGCAGAGACATCATTTTGTCAACAAAGGTCCAAATAGTCAAAGCTATGGTTTTTCCAGTAGTCATGTACAGATGAGAGAGTTAGACCATAAAGAAGGCTGAGTGTCAAAGAATTGATTCTTTTCAAACTGTGGTACTAGAGAAGACTCTTGATAATCTCTTGGACTGCAAGGAAATCAAACCGGTCAATTCTAAAGGAAATCAACCCTGAATATTCTTTAGAAGGACTGATGCTAAAACCGAAGCTCCAATAATTTGGCCTTCTGATGTGAAGAGCTGACTCACTGGAAAAGACCCTGACGCTGGGAAAGACTCAGGGCAGGAGACGCAGGTGACAGAGGATGAGATGGTTGGATGGCATCACCAAATCAACGGACATGAGTTTGAGCAAGCTCGGGAGAGAGTAAAGGACAGGGAAGCCTGGCGTGCTGCAGTCCGTGAGGCTGCAAAGAGTCAGACATGACAGCAACTGAGTAATAACAACTATCAATGTTCCTTCTTGAACATTCTTAAAAACACTGAACAGATACTAAAAATAAATTACTAACAATTTCAGTGCCAGGTTTTTCCTTCGTTTTTAATATACACTAAGTAACAAAGTATCCACTTCGTACAAAATGAAGTTGTGCTAAATTTTCAGTTCTTAAAGCTTATTACTAATACTATAATCATATTTACTTTTCTTAAATGGGTGCATTGCGAATTAATTACATGTAATGCATTATGAATAAAAAATAAGTAAACTTTTACCTTATAAGAATAGCTGATATAAAAATTATTCACCTGAGAATAGATTTTTTTCATTTTATGTAACATGATCTTTCAGGAAAGAAAATGAAAAATCATTTAGCAATATCACAAATACATTAGAGAGAAGCATTTCTATTTTTAAAAGATGAACATCTATTAATGCATTACATAAAAATACAGCATAATGTTTTGCCAGATTCTCAGTACAATCAGAAGAAAATGTGCAGCCAACGGAACAATAAAAGCAGGACACCACTAACCCTCAGTAGAACTGTGCCCCAATAAAATATCATTTGTACAGCCAGCAAAGCATCACCACATTGTATTCGAGTTAGGACCCAAGTATCTGGGGGCTTCTCTGGGGCCTCAGTAGTGAAGAACAGGCCTACCTCTGCTGGAGATGCAGTTTCCATTTCTGGGTCAGGAAGGTCCCCTGGAGAAGGAAATGGCAACCGACTCCAGTGTTCTTGCCTGGGAAATCCCATGAACAGAGGAGCCTGGTGGGCTGCTTTCATGGGGTCACAGAGTCGGACATGACTGAGTGCTAAATAACCCAAGTTTCTAACATCCTCCTACTACACTGTAAGATCTTACAAGGCCAAAGAGAATAGTTACGGTTTTATCCAAAGACCCACCGCTTGAAACTTGATCACGAAAATGTCGGTGGAATTACTCTAAAAACATTTAAATGATAAAAATGCTGATTTTAGGTAGTTTGGGGCAATTTAAAGGAAAGAAGGCTTTTAGGGAAACCTGCAGATTTTAGAGAGAACAAACCAGCCAGAAAGATAAAGAGGCTCAGGAAGGGACAGTGTGAAGTCTGCTCATTTCTCTGCTTCTCCCATCTCCTTCCTGAGGCTGCAGATGGACGTTTGCCATGCTGGTCACCTACCACTGTCACTCCGTGAAGTCCAGCCTTGACTGTTAAAATCTGACTGTGGATGGAAAACATAAGCCAGGGGGTATGGTTTTTTCCTAGCTTCTTCCTAATATATATGTTTATTTGCATTGATACAAAAAAAAGCTTTGAGGTTATAATTTAAGACATTTGAACTGTACAGTCAGTAAAGATAAAGTCCCTATTTGACTTGCTGTGTCCTTTTCTTCCTACTCCGCTCACCCTGGTTTTCCTAAGTAGTAGTTAAACCATACTTCTGATTAAGTTTTTTTTTTTTTTAATGCTTACAAGAGCACAGTAACAGTACAATAATGAACCTGATAGATGTGAATTATGATCAGTGAGCACAGCTGCAAAATCATATCCCCAAAGAGAAGCCCCGGGTGTTATGCTAATATTAGACACTAAAAGATATCTCTTTCAATTTACAGCAACCAATTTGCCATGATTTGCTTAGAAAGTACAGTGTGTTGCTTATTAATTCATCTATAAAGGGAAAGATTTTCCCTCAAATGTTTCTGGACTTGTATTCATCATGCAGTGCTACAGTTGAAAAGTGGCAGCTTTTACTAAAGATTCTAAGAGTGAGATTCTCAGGTGCAGAACCAAAGGTTTGTAGAGGGAGGCGAGTGCCATGGTAACAAGAGGTTAGATTCTAGTGCCAACTGAATCCTACAAGGAGAAATAACTTTGATGCGGCTTGCAGATGCCAGCGGAGGCCCTGAGACAGCTTGTTTAGTTAAAAGGCAGGCCTGAGACACCAGGCAAGGTGCCTAGATCCTCAGGAATGTAACAGAGCAGCAGAGGGAAATGCCAGTCGTGCACCTTGTCGAGGCTGAGAAAGGAGCTCTGCCGTCAGCGGCGCAGCCTGACTCCCGGCCGTCTGAGTGCACAGCACAGCGAGAAGTTCAGGTTCGCCACCTAAGGTAACAGCCTCATCAAAGGGCTTGCATCTTTAGAGAACTCGGTACCAAACCCCGTTGTGACGGCTCTTCTCTAAGACCCTCTGTCACACAGTATAATCACACCCCTAATATACTTGTTTTCCCAAAGTTGGTAATTTTCATTCATCTGGTTGAGATATAATGTGAACTGGGGTTTCCCAAGTGGCACAGTGGTAAAAAAAAAACACTCCTGACAATCCAGGAGACACAAGAGACCCAGGTTTGACCCCTGGGTTGGTTAGATTCCCTGGGGGAGGGCATGGCAGCCCACTCGTGTCCTTGCCTGGAGAAGCCCATGGACGGGGAGCCTGGCGGGCAACAGTCCAGGGGGTCGCAGAGTTGGACACGACGGAGCTCACAGCACAGGATGATTTATGTGATAGCCCTACAGTCCACACACGGGATCTACACAGAAGTATTTGTACGGATGGATACCTTAACCAAAATCTCCAACTCTGTCATGGAAGGAAACTGGTTTCTTACTAAAGAGAACTGTGTAGAATTTACTTTTCCTTAATTTAATGACCACAAGTTTATCTATGTTCCACCATATTCCAAAGTGAATCTGAGGTGAATAACTAAATTCACAGTGATATATTTAAAACTCTACAAAGGAGAGATATTCAAATAATAAAGCTCACTTATAGAATAAAACATATTCTTTGTAATGAAGAGGACAAAAGATTTCCATTTTCCATCGGGGTGGAGGAGAAGGTATGGATTAACTCTTGCAGCCCTATAGATGTCTGTCATTCTAGCCCCAAATCACCGAAGAATCAGATTGTTACATCCTAAGATTCTAGACTCAATCCTCCACAATAACTGAAACATCTCTGAATTTTCCCGTAAGCAAAAGAACTGTACCTGAGTTACTTATGTCTACAATCACCTAACAGAACAAAGTCTCCTTTCAGTTATTTTGGCTAATGCATCACACCCAGTGAATGTCACAGCCTGCAAACCTCTCTCTGCCAGGAGCCTGTCCAGTGTTTAGCTTTTTAGCAGGCCAACTTCCAGTTTCTTTTAGAAAATAAAAAGGAGAAGCGGACTTTTGCTTTATGTCTCTGTTCCATATATTTGTCTTCTTATTTAGATTGGGGCGTTACATACTTATGTAACTAGATGGCATAAACTTACAGATAGCTGCTCAAAATGATTCTATCACTATGTCTTCAAACCACAAATTCACAAGCACTGCTTCTGAAAGTGAACAAGGACATAGTCAACCTCACGTGCAGACTCCAGCACAACACACTGCAGATGCCAGCATGCAGGCTCACGCCGCTGTGCGCAAGTTTTATTTGAAGAAAGTGAGACACACAGCTGATGGCGTTTCAGTGCAGGGAGCCAGGGAAACCCCAAGTGCTTTCTCGGCTCTTCGATTATTGTTCAAGCTGTAAACTGTTAAACCAAAACTAAATCGTAAAAGAAAGAAACGCGGGAAGCGGGGCGAGCAGCATGAATTCAAAACACGACTCTGTCCTCTTGTGTTCTTTCCCACCAGAGTGTGCTGTTGAAGGTGCCACAGCTGTTGTCTTCCTCCTCTTGTTCTTTCGTGAGCTCCACAAAAACCTACATGGAAATACATGAGCACAGTATTCTGCACTGCAATTATCCTAGGAACATTTTAAATAAATCAGCAGTGGCATGAGACTGTACCTAAATACACGAACTGCTCAAGTATCAGGAGATACACTTAATGTTATTTAAAGAGAATGATCCCCACTAATCCCATATATAGATGAATGTCATTTTAGAGGATTAATAGATCATTTGTTTTTTGACTGATAAAGTAGCACTGTGGTAAAGTGTAATTTATAAATATTTAAGCAATGTAATTTCAGATGTGCTAATATGAATGCCATCCATCATGACTCATTTTCTTGAAACTAAAAAAAAAATGAGCTATTCGAAATAAGCAGATGGAGAACCTAAAGTTGTTTAAAATTCACACAGTTGAAGAACACTCCACAGGAACCGGTCTCTGGCTCACAATCTCCTTCCCTCTCCAAAATAAACCTAAACACTTAGATACTGCACCCTTTCTTCTACAGAAGAACTTTTAACAGTTAACTCTGTGATACCTGTTCCAACGTTGCTTGAGAAAAGCTGTACTCTTCAATGGCGAATGTATGTTTAGCTGTGACAACATAAAAAATAGTATTTCACTTAGTAATATTTTTGAATAATCAAATGGCAATACCTACTGAGCGGCTAAAATGGGCTTTTTTCATCTCTCTGATCGGCCCACTCGGCTGCAGGCTCTCAGTGACACCACCCCCTACCTGCCTCCCCTCCCCCGCCTGCGGCAGCCCCACAGCCTGGGCGCGGGCTCACGGGGGCGCGCAGGGTCAAGGCCGCGTCCCGCTGCCCCTTCTCCCAGCAGCTCCTCGCCCCCCTCCCCCGAGCTTCTGCCGCGTTACTCCTTTTGGTTCATGCTTCTGTGATCCCTGCTCTCTACCTCCCACCCCCACAATGTGTTTCCACAACGTGTTTCCACCAGGAAACACAGGCTACTTCATGGTTTTCAGATGCTTTTTTATAAGATGACCTAGACCTGAACACATGCCCCGTCCAGAAGGTGCCTCTCTCTCCTGTGAGGTGTCTGCCTCCCACCTAACATTTATTTTTAAAACGCTGAGACCCCACAAATGTCTCTACAGGTTGGGTCAGGAAGGCCCACTCTTCTGCGTCGCAATCTCTCCTCTCCTTTCTCCTGCTGCCCCTGGAGTCCTGCCCCCATGGCTCCTTCCACGGCCTAATACAAAGTGAGGACTCAAGAAACCCAATGCTCCAGCTTCTGGACTGAAGTAGTGGGAGCTAATTAAACTGAACTTTCTCAGACGCAACATGAAAAACTGGGGTGACATCCACTCAGGAGGGTGAAAGGCTTACACAGCAACAAAGCTGATCGACAAAATCCCAGGCTGTATTTTCCTATAGCTTAGATTCAATTAACAGAAGGTCATCTTCTTACTAACTGTAGTTTCTGCAGTAAACTGAGACCCAACTTCTAAACTTTTTCATAAAATTCCCTCATAATTTGAAAGCTACCTCACAGTGTTTTTCAAATTATTACTCACCTTCTTCCAGCTTAGAAAAAGATTGTGAAAGGGACTGAACGTCTTCCTTAGGAATTTTATAAGCCAGAATAGTAGAAAAACTGAAAGCAAAGATGAAGGAAAATTCAGAAGTGACTACTACTGTGTGTTCTGAAGACAAAATTCAACACTTTAAAACTTCAAAATAAAACTCCAATAATTTATTTTGACATTTAGATAAAAATCATTTGAAATCTTAAAATATTTCCATGCACAATAAAATAACTCTTTCCTTACTACCAAACAAAAGCTGTCAAAACTTTAAGTACTATCACATATTGAAAGATCTAACATTAAAAATAAGTTAGACATGAAGGTCATTCATCAAACTACATTAGTCCAAAAATGATAGCAATCCCCCCCATCCTTAATACAGTAACCGATCTTCATGATTACTGGTCTATAGAGAAATGCAACTACATTTTTAGAAACTTTACCTTTCCTGACGGCTTGCATTTGGGAAAATACACTGAATTTCTCTTTGAAGACGGTCTACTTCCAGGTCTTCTATCCAATCCTTTAATTTGATTTCCAAAAAGTATCCTTTTCCAAATTTACTCTTCAGATGCTGGACTGTCCCAATACACCTGCAGTGAATTTCAGAAGAATGTATAGGTATGAAGGAACCTGACAGTTTCAAAGGTGGTTTCTCACTTAAGGATGACTTAGGACTCCGTGGAGGTCCAGCGGTTGGTCCGCCAGTCAACACCGGGGACACGAGCTCAGTCCCTGGTCTCGTTCCAACGAAGCCCGCGGCCGCAGCTGCTGAAGCCCCCGCGCCTGGAGCCCGCGCGCCCGCACCGGAGAAGCCAGCGCAGGCAGAAGCCCACACCCGCCGTCGTCACAACCAGAGGAAGCCTGCTCACTGCAACAGATGCAGCGCAACCGAAAATAAAGTACATTGCAGAGAAAAGAATGGCTGAGTAAAATTCTCAAGCTGAGTCCTTGGCCAATTTATGTGCAAGTTGCAAAGGTAAGAGAGGACACGGGGTCTCCGCAGCAGAACGGCGGGCCAGTTGTGGAGAGAACACGTTTCCAAGTAATTCTACGGAAAGCTGATCAGGCACTCAAACAAGGAAGCACTTCTCAGCACTAACTGACCCGCATCCCGAGGCTTCTCTGAAGCGAGGACGCCCCGCCCCGCCCCCGCCGGCCAGGCCCACCTCAGCCGCCCCGACACCAGGACGGCCACGCGGTCGCAGACGGCCTCGGCCTCCTCCATGTAGTGTGTGGTCAGGATGGCGGCGCGCTTCCTGTTTTTGAAGGCGGTTCTAATCGCTCTCCTGCAAAACACAAATGAAACGAGCAGAAGGGAAGATGGCACCTGAACGTTAATGGAGACACCGAAGTTTTATAAATCCAGCTCTCTGGTTAGCAGATTTACCAAATATCCACTGCTATACTTATTATACTCTGCCCAACTATGATTCCTCTATCCTAATTTACCTTATTTCTGAAAGCTTGTCAGGTGGAAAGATAAGTTCATGATTTCAAGTGTCCGTATGGGTTCAAAGTGTATTAACCAACCAATTATACAAACTGAAGGCTTTTCATGTTAGAACATAAATAGCCACAGAATCACAGGGAAATCTTAACATGTGTCTGACCCAAACCTCACATTTCATAGACATGGAAACCTAGG
Organism: Muntiacus reevesi; assembly: GCF_963930625.1. Classification (NCBI taxonomy): domain Eukaryota; kingdom Metazoa; phylum Chordata; class Mammalia; order Artiodactyla; family Cervidae; genus Muntiacus; species Muntiacus reevesi. Next base: position 2,012,119 of record NC_089266.1, read on the forward strand.
CTCAAAGAGTCTGTCAATTACCTAGCAGAGAGTTTCAGTGTATATAATGAACATTCTAGACTGTACGGTTATGAGATGTTCACTTAGGTATGTTACTTTAGACAAGAAGAAAACCATTAAAAACACTATTCAGACAGTAGTATTCTCATTTTGGTCCCAGAATACACAATGTACTGTTAACACTTCATAAAAAATATGATTAAGTTTAAGGGGATCTCTAGAAATCCTTAGTCACAATTTTTCCTTCAGTGCAGGACGCTGAGTATGCATCCGTAACTAACAGGAACCCCTGAGGGACGACGGTACAGCGCGGAGGGTCTCACGCGTCCCTGCCTCATACTCACCACATGTGCTGTTTGGCTTTGGGATCCATACCTGTGGACGGCTCGTCCAGCAGCGTGACCGGGGGGTTCCCCAGCATGCTCAAGGCGAAGCACAGCTGGGGGGACGACAAACACGGGGGGCTGTAAGACACTCGGCCGGCGCAGTGCCAGGCGCTGGACTGGACACGCGCGCGGTCTGACAAACGCACCTTGCGCTTGATTCCTGCAGGAAGTTTCTTTACAGTTTTCTGGAGGTGTTCTTTTAGATCAAGGGCATTTGTTATTCTGCAAAAGAGATGGTATGAAATGAGCAAGCCATGATACCCAGAGATACAGTTAATAATACAGATTGTGATCCCTGATACGGTTTTTTTTCCTGGAACAGTTAAGTGGTAGAAGCTCATTTCAAATAAATCAACATCTTGACTAAAAGGTTCGCTTTAAATTAAAATAGGTTTCATGGCAATTCATAAGTACCATTTATTCTGTATTTAGAAATAGAAATGTTTTCATTTTCATAGCTGTCATAATTTGGTAAAAGAATATGTGGAAAGTAATGATCTTTTTCCACGAAAGCTATGATCCGGGGAAATGCCTGTTGTGAAATTTTATTTTATGTCTGTTGTGAACTTTTAAAGCTGTGCGCCGTGACTCCCCCAGGCGACAGAGGGCGCTGAAGGCAGGGCCTTACCGATCCGTGACCTCCGGCATGTCACTGGCTCTCAGCCCTTTGACGGCTCCGTAGATCTGGAGGTGCTCCTGCAGGGTGATGTCCGGCCAGAGGGGGTTGATCTGGGGACAGTAGCCCATACACCTCCCGGAGTCGTCGTCTTCAGCTGGCTGTGAAGAGTAGTCTCCTAGGAAGACCTGCAGAAAGACAAACAGTGCAAGGGCTGCTTTTGCTCCACATAACGTCATAAAGGCAGTGGCAGGTGGATTACTTCAAACTCCTTCCCAGAGTCAGGATAACGTGAGGGCAGACTCTCCCTTCTGAGGAAGACAGGACCTATATTGCTGAGCTGGAGGCGAGTGACCTGGTCAGAAACGGGGGACCAGGGATGCAGGGCTGGGGGGGAAGAGAGGCTCAGATTTAACCACGAAGATCAGGGGCTAACTGTACGTGTTCATTTATTCATTTAGACGTTTATTTCTGGCTGTGCTGGGTCTGTGTTGCTGCAGTGGCCTTTGTCCAGTGGCGGCGAGCAGGCTTCTCACCGCGGGGGCCTCTCTTGCTGTGGGGCGCCAGCTTGAGGGCACTCAGGCCTCAGGAACATGGCTGCCAGGCTCTCGAGCACACACTCAGATGCGGCGCGTGAGCTTAGGTGCTCAGCGGCATGTGGGATCTTCCCAGATCAGAGATCAAACCTGTGTCTCCTGCATTGACAGGCGGATTCTTTACCACTGAGGCATGAGGGAAACCCTGAAAGGTGCTATTTGGGCCAAGGAAATAAGTGAATTTGATTATCAGGTTTTCTATTGGGTAAGAAATAGTCAACATAAGCAACACCCAAGGCAACAGAAAGAGAGTAAAGTGTGCTGGGCGTTCTCTGGGAAAGCAATGAGCCAGAGCAGCTGGTGTGGAGGAGGCGGGAGGTGGGATCGGGACAGTTGTGCACAGTTCCTGCAAAGAGCCTGAGAGACGCGCCCGTCACCAAAGGCTGGCTGAGGGCAGGCTCGGATCAGCTCCTCCACTTCCTGAGGTCAACACAGGGGTGACTGTTAAGCCAGGGGACGAGTCACCTAGGCTTGTAGTCACCACAAAACAGGAACACTGTGCACGTGTGTGCTCTGCATGTGTGCACGGAAATCTCACTGTGTACAGTCTTCTCACAGAGAGCGTGATCTGAGCAAGATCTCCTAAAAAATTAACACCAAAAACATAAAATTTGAGCATTGGAATCCCATTTGTCACTGTTGTTGTTGTTTTGTTACCAAGTCGTGTCTGTTTCTCTTCGACCCCATGGACTGCAGCGCGCCAGGCTCCTCTGTCCTTTAGCATCTCCCAGTTTGCTCCATTCACGTCCACTGAGTCAGTGATGCTATCCATCTCATCCTCTGCCGTCCCCTCTCCTCCTGCCCTCAACCTTTCCCAACATCAGGGTCTTTTCCAATGAGTCAGCTCTTCCGATCAAGTGGCCAAAGTATTGGAGCTTCAGCTTCAGCATCAGTCATTCCAATGAATACTCAGGACTAATTTCCTTTAGGATGGACTGGTTGGATCTCCTTGCTGTTCAAGGGACTCTCAATAGTCTTTTCCAGCACCAGTTCAAAAGCATCAGTTCTCTGATGCTCTGCGTTTTTTATAGTCCAACTCTCACAGTCATACATGACTACTGGGAAAAAAACGCAAACCATATTCAGTATAGGCCACACCCTAGACCATACCTGGCCTGAAGTCGGCTCAATGTCACCAACCAGGATGTTAATAATCGTGCTTTTGCCTGCGCCATTCGGACCCAACAGTCCCAAGATCTCTCCTGAGGGAATGAGAAGAAAAGTCATCAAATGCAAATCAAACTGAAAAATGAGAATTACTATTCTGGGAAAGTTATTTAAGAGAAAAACAATTAAATACCAGCCTTTTTTCACACAGAAGGAGACATATTTATTTGCCACTTTCTTTACTTTTCTTGTAGGAAGAAAATCTTTCTTGTCTTCGTATTCTTTATGCAGATTATTGACCATAATGGCTGGTTTCTAATAAGGAAAACAGGATTTTAAAAGAGAGTTATAAATCAAATATCTATCACTAAATGAAAGGCAGTATACACCTCATGTCCATGTCATAAGAACTATATTTCCTAGTGAGGGGTACTGTACAAATAAATATCCCATTTATGGCTGAAAAAATGGGTTACTCAAGTGTGTGTTGTCACTCAGTCGTGTCCGACTCTTTGTGACCTCATGGACTGTAGCCGACCAGGCTCCTCTGTCCATGGGATTTTCCAGGCAAGAATACTAGAGTGGGTTGCCATTAGGTGGACAAAAATAGTTTTTCAAAGACAGGACTTTTTCCAGATTGGTTCATATGAAAGAGGACTATTTTCCAGGTTAATTCTTGTGCGCGAGGAGCTAACCATTGCTGACCATTGCAGACGACCCAGCAATAAAGACTAACTCACCTCCTCACAACACTGACAGCTCATCAGCTCTTTGACCTTTAGCCTTTCAGCTTTGACATCTTCATCTTCATCCTCATTGTTGGGTGGTTCTGAAAACTTTCTTTGTTTGGACTTTGTTGAAAGAGTCCTAAAAGTATAAACAGATTTTCAGGTAATAGTAAGAAATTCAAGCACTAAGTACAGAAAAGACCAGGAGAAAAAAAAACACATCAACCTGAGCTCTGATGTTAAGAGAGAGTTCTGTGAACCAGGTAAGGAAACTGGAGTGGGTTGCCGTTTCCTCCTCCAGTGGATCTTCCTGACTCAGGGATCGAACCTGCATTTCTTGTGTCTCCTGCATTCTATACTGCTGAGCCTCCTGGGAAGCCTCTATAAAGCAGTACCTCTTGGCAAAAACAAACAGGTAATGAGGTCCTGCCACCTGCTTCAGCACGGGTGAGCTTTCAGGACATTATGCTAAGTGTAAGCAGCCAGACGAGAAAAGGCCACGTCCTGTGTAGTTCTATCTATGACTGTGAAACTGGCAGACGTATAGACAGGAAGCAGATTAGTGCTTATAGAGAGCTGACGGGGGAAAGGAAGTGACTACTAATGTGTACAAGGTTTCTTTTGGGGGGTGATGGAAATGAGAAAGAGAAGTGAAAGTCGCTCAGTGGTGTCCGACTCTTTGTGACCCCACGGGCTATACAGTCCATGGAATTCTCCAGGCCAGAATACTGGAGTGGGTAGCCTTTCCCTTCTCCAGGAGATCTTCCCAACCCAGGGATCAAACCCAGGTCCTCTCTCACATTGCAGGCAGATTCTTTACTAGCTGAGCCACAAGGGAAGCCCAAGAAAACTGGAGTGAGTAGCCTATCCCTTCTCCAGCGGATCTTCCTGACCCAGGAATTGAAGCAGGGTCTCCTGCATTGCAGGTGGATTTTTTACCAACTGAGCTATTAGGGAATTAGATGATGGTGTGGTTGCACAACTCTGTCAATGTTCTAAAAAAAACATGAAAATTAAAAACTGACCTGAAAAAGGGATCCTTCCTTAACGATCTGCCACCATATTTTTTCTCGTAGTACCGCAGGAGAAAAACCCACAGCACGCAGTGCAGGTAAGGCTGAAAGAAAAACAGCTCATGACTAGAACATTTTTGGTTATTTTTTCCCCTGCCTGTACCAACAAAACCAAAAAATCACTATCAATACATCAGGTTCCCTACTATTACTGAAAAAATTCATCATCTTTTTTAATTTTTTTGATGTCATACAATGAGGTAGAAATAAATGTTAAATCAAACCAAGACAGACTTTTAGTAATGATCTCTGCATATTTTTCTACTGCTGTAAAGTTCATTTGTTGTCAGCTTAGTAAATTACATAATTTTTTTTAAAAAGCTTTGTTTTTTGCTTCTATGGAAGCCAGAATTATTGTTAAATAGAAATTAGTGACATGTCAAAAAGCCAGTATATTAAAATGGATGTATGCAATACACAAAACACACATTCGGTAGCAGTGACTCACACACCTGACTTCTCACGTGCCTTTGTTTTTATGCAACGCGCTAACAACTAAACAGAGGGTTAGAAACCTCTTGACCAAACTACGGTCAAGTGACTTCTTACCGATAAGGCAGCCACCAGAAGGCTATCCCACGGACCGTAGCTGTCCTCATTTCTCTGGAGATTCTTCCAAGTAATCTGAGACAAGAATGTTTGGAAATTTGTATGCAGCTGTAACACTGTGATACAATGCGATTTGGTCTCTGTCCACAGTCTCTGGCACAAAACTTCTAGAAGAGCCCTTGGGGTTTCCTGAGTGACCAGTGAGGGGAACCAGCCCCCTCCCGCTCTGGAGTCTCTGCTCCTGACGGGACCCTCAGGGGACGCAGGCTGACTGCCAGAGGAGTCAGCCAGACCCCAGAGCTGGCACTGCCGGTCCAGGCCACCGCCGCGGAGGAAGGAGGGCCCGGAGACTCACAACCGCCTCCTCGCCAAGGGACGGGGTCACCAGATTCTGAGCCGGGGGGCGGCTCACCACGAACGGCATGGCGGCAGGAGCCCTGCCTGCGGCCTCGGCCCCTGGTGTCTCCTGGGGGTCCACTGTGACACGCTGGGGCGGGGAATCCAGCGCTCCCGAGTTCTGGGAGCCGCTGGGGCAAATCACCGAACCTCCGAGAAGGGGTCCAAGTCAGACAGAAGCGGGGTGACGGGGGCACCCACAACCTGTGTCTGGAGTCGGAAGTGGGGGCCGCCTGCAGGACTGACCCCTCAACCCCCGAGTCTGCACTAACTGCTCAGTGTCAGAACTGCAGCATGCCCGGGAAAAGCCCACATTTGGTGTCAGAGCCTTGTGAGTGGAGGACACCATTTTCTTTGCTGCAATGTGTAGAAATAGTTGGATTAAAATTTTTTTAAAAATGTATTTCATAGCAAACATGTCTCCTCCATAAACTAGCTAGCTATTCATATTAACAGCCATGTTTTGTAGTTAGATTAAAATCTTCCTCACCCCAAAAATGCCTGTCAGGGCATATATAAATTAAACCTATAAAATGAAGCTAAGAAAGGGGAGAGGAGGGAAGTAGATACATGGGCAGAATTAATCAGCAATCATTCTAAACTAAGAACTCATCACTTAATTTTTTTCTAATCACATAGCAATTGTATTCAATTAACTAGGCTTAATAAAATTTTTATATATTTTTCCTCAAGAAAAATTCTCTCTCACCCCTTTAGTACAATGTTTACAATGTTTAATCTTTGAAAAACACACTCCAGACAAATACTGACTGCAGCCAGATCATCATTCTAATTTAGGTACATTGTCTGAGGCATGAAAGACCTCATAATAATGAATACAATCCTTCTCCTTTGAGAACTGCCAGCTTAAAATAAATGCTTGATAAGATTCTAGTCATTTTAAACTGCTGCATTAATAACATTTAGATCAAGTAGTAGCTGCTAACTTGATTTTTTTAAATTATTTCAGTACAAGAATTAAGATCCCAAAGATTCAGGCAGTATTTATTTATGCTTTTCTAAAAATATTCAAACATCTAAGAGACCTACCTTTATGAAACCAATCAGGCAACCGAGAAGCGGATAGATTGGAATGGTAATGCAAAAGATATAATGAAGAATAACTGTAGCTGTGTTTCCCATGAAGTAAGTTATTTCAGTGACTGCAATGCAAGCCAATGCTGTCTGGAGAGAACGAAGAGAGAACAGGTGAACAGATGTTCAGAAATTTCATACAAACTTCCTGTGTGCCTCAGCGTTAACTGAGCCTTTACTCCTCAAATAAAACAAGGAACCGTAGGAGATGCTTAGCCAGGAAGCACCAGTTAGCTGGTACCAGCTGTCTGTGGCTGGCGCCTTGGCCGTTCTGTTGCTCAGTTGCTAAACCTGTCTGTACAAGTCTGTACTGTTGACTCTCTGCGATCCCCATGGGCTGCAGCACACCAGGCTCCCCTGTCGCCCACTATCTCCCGGAGTTTGCTCAGGTTCATGGCCATTGAGTCTGTGATGCTAACTAACCATCTCATCCTCTGTCGTCCCCTTCTCCTTTGCCTTCAATCTTTCCCAGCATCAGCGTCTTTTCTAATGAGTCGGCTCTTCACATCGGGTGACCCTGGGCATGCTAGGTGCTGAATGCGACAAAATACCACCCTGTCTTGGAACGGATGGGGCTGAAGACAAACAAAGACACAGACAGACACTGCCGCTAGCTATCTAAGTCCTGTGCTTAGAAAAGACACAGTAAGCTTTATGAGTACAATCACAAAAAGGAAAAGAGCTTGTGACCCTCAAATTATGTGCTATGAAAAGCTGAGACAAAATAGTATAAAATGTGACTTACCACAGAATAGATAAATGACCAAAATTCTTTGGTATTTACAATTTTTTTAAAGGTGAAAGAAGCAATGTAGGTAAACAGAATAACTGATGGAACGTAACCAATGAGGCAAAAAACCTGGAAAACAGAAATTTGTATTTTTATTTAAAAATGAGTAGCTAACCATACATATGATGTAAAATACCAGTCACACTAAAATATCAAAGAATAACTATTTTTCAAGTTTTACTGCTCTACAAATCGCTCCAAAAATAATTGAAATTGTGGTAACCTAAGGTGTTACCATCCACCCATCCACAGTTCTCCTAAATCAATAAACCTCATGTTTTCAACTGTTCACACAAACTTGAATAAGTCATTTAAAACTAAATACTATTTGTCGTTCTTTTTTATACCAAGTAAAATACTATTTCATCATTTTATTATAAAAAGCAAGCATAATGAGTTACAAGTTTATTTATCTCAAATAAACTATTAGCTTCTATTTTAATGTACAGCACTTAATGCATTTTATAAATTTGTAAGAAAAACATTTATTAATTTATAAGGTAGAAATTAACATGCAAGGTCAGTATGCTCTCTGGTTAAAGCTGCCATGTTTATTTTCAGCAAATCTAACCTACCAACCTCTGTCTTCCCTTTTTCCTAATATAATTCACAGAAAATTATCTAGGATCAGTCATTCACTGACATACAAATATGAATCCAAGTCATTCTCTTCCTTAGTATTTTAAGAAATATTTTAAATTATGGAATAAAAGAGTTTCCTCTTCATGAAATTATTCTCAGGCACAGAGACAAAGGAGATATTTAAAGAAAAAACTTTACATATTCCTGATGACATACTAGTAGGCCTTCTACATGAAGGATCACCTCAGCTCCAAGGAATTATTTTATAATGGTGAAATCACTGTTTTTAAAAGAGCAATACGACCTGCACTGGTTATAGGTACTATATACAATAATTAAATAAACACTGGTTCTATTTTCTGGAACATCATAATTACTTAATCAGATGACTGCCACATTTATAAACATTTAGCTTTTTAAGATAACATTTTATTTATAACTAGCATGAGCACAACTAACGTTAACTTACCACAGAAAGAAACTTGACAGCATAAAAATATAATCCATAATGAAATGCAAACAAACTGCCTAACATCAAAGTAAGGACCACAAAAAATAAGGGGATGTCAACAACAGCCTGTCCAAGCCAATATGCAGAAGGCAAGAGACCTGAGAGTTTAAGCTGAGTATAAGCTTTGATCTAAAAAAAAAAAAGGAAAAATTGATTATAATTTCAAACATACTCAAACAAAAATCTCTAGCAAATGATTGCAGAACTACTAATTTTACATCAATAAGAAAGGTCACATTCCATCAGTAGGTAATAAGAGCCCTCTGACAGCTAAATATAAATTCCATTTGGCCTGAATCTGGTTCATTATTTCTGAGGCATACCAATTTCAACAGTATTTTTCAGCATCAAAACACAGCAGCGCTGCTAAGAAACACAAAACTAAAGTAAAGTGAAAGGGCCGTGGGGGTTACAGTTGTGCAAACAGTAAGCTGCCGAAATGTAACTGTTTTTGAAATTCTGTGAAACAGAAAAATTATGTTTAGGAAAAAAGGATGCTTACTTTTAAACACTGACCTTTCATGAAAACACTAATAAATGGCTAAGTATCATTGGACTTACAGAGGGCTTTCAGCTTAAGTGTGAAACTTGTACTTGGATGCATTTGAAAACCTCTTAAGCATTCGTGTATAGAACAAGAGTGTTAATTGTGATTATTACCACAAGGGAATACCATTTTCACCTGTGTGAACAGGTGAAAATTTAAACAATCATTGTTTTCCTAATATTCTCATTATATAATTTGAAATTTTAAGATCTTCCATAAATGCAAATACCTACCAATCTTATTCAGGTGATTTTTGGCATCTATAAAAACATCTACTCATAATAAAAAAAAAACCTACTCCTAGTAATTCAATGTCTGATATGAAAGAGCTGGCCACAGAGGATGAAAGAGGAATATGAAGATTAGTTAAGAAGAAGAAATGATTTCATAAGTGGACAACATTTGTGTTCAATGAACACAAGAACAAAAATATCAATTCCAGTATACACATAAAAACATAAAGCACGTCAAATACAATCATTTTTTGAAAATTCATGTTATTGTCACTCATACACTGCTGGTCCGAGTGTAAAAGGGTTTTATCCACCCTGAAAAACAGATCAACAGTGTCTTATAAAACTAAACAAGCAATCACCATCCAACATAGCGTGTGTACTCATGGGTGTTTATGCCAGAGAAAAGAAAACTCACGTTCACACAGAAACCCACAGCGAATGTCCAGAGCAGCTTAAGTCAAAGCTGAAAGAATTCAGATCCGCACCCTGGGACACTTTTAAACCGCATGACAAGCACTCAAATAATAAGTGACAGGTGTTACTCTTACTGTAATAAATATATTTATGCTCCATTTACTTACTCTCGAAATAACAGCTGCACATAAGTCTTGTGCTCACACAGAAAAGTTCAGTTTCTTGTCTCAGAATTCTTAACAGTCAACTGCGCCTGTGATTTTTAACTGAGTCATTACCTTGTGATTCTCTGCATTTTCCATGGCAAAGTAAGGAGGCATTGCGGTAACAATAACCCCAAGTAAAGCTGCTTGGAAGTACAGCTCGATTTTGAAAACGATGTCCGTGATTTCCTGAAAGACACGCTCAGAGTGAGAAACAGAACGGAGGATCACTTCATATCAAGTTACTCAACGCTATCTAACAGCCCAGCAGAGCTGAAGAAACGCATCGGGGCACGGCCCTGGACAACGCCTCTGTGAAGAGATGGGTGCCCAGCAGTTAACATGCAGTGGCCCCAGTGCAGCTCCGCGCTGTGATCCTGGGCAAACGACTGTGCTTTTGTGTTCTTACAGAGGTACGCAGGATAATATGGCATGTTAGTTAACATTCACCATTTACTTAAAAATGATATTGCACATGAAGTGCAGTTGACCTGCGCATGAGAGGTTCCAGCAATGAACGTGACTCTCAGAAAGATCTTGATGCCTTCACTGATGCCTGGACTATAAGCCAGCAGGCATCCTGGAGACTCCTCTCCTCCCCTAGGAACAGTCATGCCCAAGCTCAGCTACCTATGGAGCCAGGTGCTTCTTATTCCCAGCAGGGTGGATTGTGGCTCCCTCGGGCCCAGGGATCCAGGTGCAGACAGTAGATGCTTCAGACAACCTGGTAACCACCTGGTGCCCCAAAGAAACTACCCAGAACCACTCTCGGCAAGGCCATCTTCCGACCTGAGCTGGTCCCACGGCAGAACCTAGACGCAGGACATGAAGATCCCCAGCTCAAGGTTTAAGAAGAGGAGACAGGATGAACGTCTGTAGGTCTCATTTGTCATTATCATTGGCTTCTACTAGTTATTTTACACACACACACACACACTTCCAACTCTGCTTACCTGAAAGAATGGGGTATTCCAGACCTGGATGCTTTCAGTGACGTTTGAATGATAAAGATAGTAGTTACTAATGATATTCATCAACACGGGTAAAGAGTAAACCATGGTACTGTTGAAAACAGCAGTAAAAACATAGTCCTACAATTAAAAAAAAGTCATTATACATAGTATATATGTAAATGATATATGATTGCTATGTACCAAGCATATGAATATGATTGCTTTTCTCACCAACCAAGTTAATTCTCACTAATTATATTGAAAACTGATGCAACAAATCATAGAAATAATACTTAATAATAGATAAAAATAACCTAGTTTGAAATCTAGATATTTTGATATTTTAAACAAAAAAAAATACCATAAATATAATTACATTCGTCATAGCTTTATATATTGGTTTTCCATCATGGCATAAAATACAAGTAAACACAGCAAGCTATTTCCAAAAGTAAATTTTAATTTCCAACTCATAAGGTCAATCAGCAAATGATTAATTTTAGAGGAAAGATTTCAATCACGTGCATTGCTCTCACCTTTTCTGACCGCACCACGTTCAGAGCTGCGCTGTGGGGCGCGGCGGACATGTAGTCACTATCATTAAACATCGTCACCATTATGTTCTGATTTGTGAAAAAGCTAAGAAGGTCACTGATGTCTGAGTCTGGTATCAGAAAAGCAGCAAATGATAAACAATTAGCTTAAATGAGAAGCAGACACGGGCTTTTAACAATGTTGAAGAACACTCTTTCTAAAGACCTCAGTTAGCTAAGACGTGAGTAAGCACACTGGCTCTGCAGCCTGTCGCTGAATTCAAATCCACATATATGTGCACAGACCTCAGAGCAGAAGCCAACACAGCAACTGGGCCACGTTCAGCTGCTGCTGCCGCCGCCGTGACCCACACTGAAAGTGGCCCCATCATACAAGCAATCCGGCTAACGATTGCTCCAACCAGACTTCTGTGAGAACAAAAATCCACCTGGTGATTTTATGTAACAAGGTAACCTGCCAGCTCAGAGATGCAGAAGCCAGGGGCAGGGTTAGGTAACACCCCACCTGGGGGGCTGCTGTGTGTTCTGAACAGACTGTATGGACGTCAACGGCCTTCAGACAGTGACCTCAGATGCAGGTCTCCATCTACAGTCTTCAGGATGCCGGGAGCCAAAGGGAGATGCTGAGTCCCACCCGAAGCCTAGCCTGTACCATAACACCTGGGGAGTGGGAACAGTTCTCTGTCCATCACCGGAAAGGCCAGGATTCAAGGAAAATGAGTGTGAATCTGAGAAGAACCAAAACCAAAGGAAAACTCTATGGGTGACTGAGCGGTCTGGCTGGTGGCTCAGACTCAGCAACAAGTGTTTTAGAGTCAGAGACGGGCGCTTCCAGGGATACAGTCTCTACTCCTAATCCCGTGTGTTAACAGCACGCGTTTTAGTGTCAGAGATGGGCGCTTCCAGGGATATGGTCTCTACTGATTGAGTGCGTTAACAACACGTGATTCAGAGTCAGACAGAAGGGCCCTTCCTGTGATACGATCTCTACTCCAAATCCAGTGTGTTAACAACATGCGTTTCAATGTCAGGAAGACGGGCGCTTCCTGTGACACGGTCTCTACTCCTAATCCAGTGTGTTAATAATAAGTGTTCTAGTGTCAGAGAGACAGACACTTCCAGGGATATACTCTCTACTCCTAATCCAGTGTGTTAATAATAAGTGTTCTAGTGTCAGAGAGACAGACACTTCCAGGGATATACTCTCTACTCCTAATCCAGTGTGTTAATAATAAGTGTTCTAGTGTCAGAGAGACAGACACTTCCAGGGATATACTCTCTACTCCTAATCCAGTGTGTTAATAATAAGTGTTCTAGTGTCAGAGAGACAGACACTTCCAGGGATATACTCTCTACTCCTAATCCAGTGTGTTAATAATAAGTGTTCTGGTGCCAGAGAGACAGATACTTCCAGGGATATACTCTCTACTCCTAATCCAGTGTGCTAACAACATGCATGTTAGTGCCACAGAGACAGGCGCTTCCAGGGGTATGTTCTCTTCTCTGAGCCACTGCATTGACCACACACATTTTAGTGTCAGAGAGACGGCTGCTTCCAGGCACACAGTCTCTACTCCAGTGTGGTAACCACCTCCCATCTCTGAGTGCTAGGGCGGTTCTGTCTTCTCGAGACAGCACTGCATCACCTGTGACACAGAAAGCCTCGTGAGGAGGGGAGGGTACCCCTCAATACACAGACTCAGAGGCCGGGATTCCTAGAGGAAATGAACCTTTAGGACCAACGGCAAGGCCTGGGAGATGTGAGATTGACAGCGAGATAGACCAACAGATAGATGGCTGGGTGGAGGGACAGATACGTGGATAGACAGATAGACAAACTGATAAGACAGGAGTACGTAATTCTAGATATATTTAAAATATCGAGACAAAACCTTGAAAATACTATAATTTTTGGAGATCAGTAAGAGTGAAATCCAGCCAGAAATACTTGAGATGACACACGATTCCTCAAATACCAAAAAATGGTCACAACCCATTTTTAAAACGTTATTTAAAACGTCATTATTTAATGCCATTATTTAAAACGTCAGAGTATAAGGCTCCATGTGGTACTGCATTTCAGCAACGTGAAATGGATATTAAAACCAAAATAAGAATTTTAATGAAAGAAAGGAAAAAACATAACGTTTTCTATTCAAGTGTGTTTTCTATCACTACGTACCTTCTTCCTCCAACAGAAGAGAGGTTACATCATAAACAGAGAACTAGAATTTAGGAGTGAGGATTTTAACAGTCATCTGTAATCATTCCAAACTGTGATTATAATGCAGGGCAAAAGTTTTCAGTTGATAGTGAATCAAAAAGAAAAGATATTAGAATACAGGTGAAGTGCTGGGAAGTGTTAAAACTACAGAGGATCTGCGAGTGTAGAAGGGATACAAGAAATGCAACTCTCTCCTGAGTGTTTCAGCAAGATAAGCAATGAAGCGGCCTATGTTTTACTGAAAATTTGTTTTGTTAGCTCACTTTAACTTCCTCCTCAAGAACCCTGGGACTATAAACCATCTACACAGATAGGAGATGTAGAAACATCTCATCCACGTCAAATTCTGAATTAGGTTTTAACGTTTTGAAAACCAAGTCTTATCAGGTTTTTAAAATTTTATTCTGAGCTTTGCTCAAAGACATGGGTTTTAAGTTTTCTTTCATATTTGATACTTACGTGATTAAAAATAACAAATCCAAAAATATCCACTACAAATTTAATGTTTTTGATTATAGAGATTTCCATGACAATTGTCCTTTATTCTAATTTTTCAGATAGTCCTTAAAAACTGTTTAAACACTTCTTTGTAGATATGTAACTGCATTAAATATATGCCGTAACTCTTTGTAAAGAGTTTTCAAGTTCTGAAGTTTGTTTTGCTCATCATAAACTTCTGAGATGAATTGCACTGTTCTGAGAATAATGCCACTCTTAAAAAAGGAAATTTTATGAGTGTGAACAACATAAATCAAAATATTTTATCATTGGAAGGACTGATGTTGAAGCTGAAACTCCAATACTTTGGCCACTTGATGCGAAGAGCTGACGCATTTGAAAACACCCTGATGCTGAAGAAGATTGAGGGCAGGAGGAGAAGGGGACGACAGAGGATAAGATGGTTGGATGGCATCACCGACTCAATGGACATGAGTTTGACTAAACTCCGAGAGCTGGTGACGGACAGGGAGGCCTGGCGTGCTGCGATTCATGGGGTCGCAAAGAGTTGGACATGACTGAGCGACTGAACTGAACACTTAAACCAGAATTTCATTAATCTATTACTCAGCATCAGTGAGGGGTTTTATTTAATGTAGGTTTGTGCAGACAGACCATGCCTTTATCTTGGTACATTTCTAAAACCCAAACCTCCGACCTATGTCCACCCCTCACCCCGGACCCGACAAGCACAGGCTCACAAGCCTGCACCCACTCTCACCAGTGGAGTTCTGAAGGAGCAGACTGGTTCTGTATTTATCAGGTTGATCTCCAGGTTTAAGGAAGTATAAGTCTGGAACAAGTCTGATGGGAACCACGGCATTTTTCAAAGAGTGATGCACCAAAAACATGAAAATCTGAACTGTGAAAAAAATTAAAAGTAGAAGCAACCTGAAAGGAAAAAAAAATATACAGTTGAAGGCATATTAACATGTAAATCTACAACATAATCTTCCTTCCCATGATGGTTAAAAGGTACTCATTTAAAAAAGACACTTCTCACAGCTCTCAGTTTCCCACGGGAGCGCGTGATGTCGAGGCTAATCTCTCCCCTCGCCCCCCCGTCCCCCTGGGTCCACAGGCCCGTCCTCTGCGTCTGTGTCTCTATTCCCTCCTTGTAAGTAGGTTCACCTGTCCCATGTTTCTGCATTCCACAGACATGTGTTATAGCGTTACTTGCTTTTCTCTTTCAGACTTCCTTCGCTCTGCGTGACAGGCTGTAGGCTCACCCGCCTCACTAGATGTGACTGTGCTCTTTTTACGGCTGATACAGGGGCGGCCTGGAGGGAGGGGACTTATGTGCACTTAGGGCTGCCCCGGGCTGTTGTCCAGCAGAAGCCAGTACAACACTGTAAAGCAATGTTCCTCCAATTAAAAAAAGAAAAAAGAAAAAAGAAGTAAACACCCCAGCTCCTCAGGCAGGAGAGTGACTGTGCTTACACAGATCTCAGGGACTTGCTCTCGCGTCTCAAGTTGAGGAAGTGAAGCCTGGCGACGGCGGACACCTGCTGCCTCCAGAGGCCCCTGGTGCTCACCAGGGCAGCCTTGCTTTCGGAGAGGATAAGCAAGCTCTGCTCCATCTCGTCGAAGGATTTTGAATCCAGCTCTTCCTCCTGCGGCTGCTGAGAAAACACGCTGTAATCTGTGTGCCGAAACAGAAGGATGCAAAGTTACGTCATCGCCCTTAGGAAGATGGAACCCTTCCTGAAGCGTGTAAGTTTCACAGCGGCACACAGCTGGCGGGCAGCGACACGGGACGGAGGGGCTGTCACGGACTCTGGCGACATGATCGAAACTGAGCGCGTGCACAGCTCGTGAGCAGGACGGGCCCCCCTGGTAGGAGCCCGACAGGACTCGGTGCGGAGCGTCACGCAAACACCCGCAAACACACAAGGCCAGTGCCCTGCCAGCAGCCACACGGGGGATGGAACCCAAACGTCTGTCAACAGGTCAAAGGATAAAAAGCCATGAAGCTTACCTGTAACACAACAGTGTGAAGCTACGGAGTGAACAAACTATTGTATAACTATAACAGCTTGATCTTACAAGCATCATATTAAGTAAAAGAAACCAGCATATATATAATTAAGAGACACGTTATATGGTTGATGCCAATAGACTGAAACCAGGTGAAACGTCTTGATGGGGATAAAAATCAAGATATGTGACTTTCTAAAGAGTGATTTCACTTAAAAGAGGTGAAAATTAATAAAAGGAGATAAAAACTGGCTTCCGCATGAAGAAGGACTTAAAGGCTCTGTAGAAAAAGCCACTGATACCTGAGCAGACAGGCCTCAGCTTCATTCCCACGACACAGACGTTCTCTGGAAGCTGTGTCGTGTCCCTCAAGCTGTTGCGCGCCACACACAAAAGCGCCTTCCCCGTCACGCTCTCTGTCAGCCTCAGGCCCACACCTGCTCATGACAACGCACCGCATCCTGACGTCCCCGTCTCCTCTGCTCCCACACCTGTGTCTCCGCTCCACTCCATCACACAACGCATACCCGCGCCCCTCCAACTGTCTGAGATCTGAGATTTCCTGTGCGCTTTCCTTCCCTAATCACAATCTAGTGTAAAGAACGGACTTACAGACACAGTGGGGGAGGAGGGAGAGGGACGAATGAGAAAGCAGCGCGGACGTGTACACTCTGCCGTGTGTAAACAGGCAGCGAGTGGGAGACGCTCCCAGCACGGAGGCCCGGCTCAGGGCTCCCTGACGACCGAGAGGGTGGGGCGCGGAGGCAGGCAGGGTACACATGCGCTCACAGCCGATCTGCCTCGCATGCAGCAGAGACAAACACCACCGTAATGCAATTCTCCTCCAACCAAAAAATAAACAACAAGATTACAGTCGGACACCACGTTCTCTTCATAAAGTGACTTTCCTCCATGACCGAGAGGACCACGCCTGTCTCCTTCACTCTGGGGACCACCCCACGCCCGCCCTGCAGCCCATCAACCCTCCACTCTCAGCCTCACCTTGAAACACACTTATCTCAGCCGCGCCACTGACGGTACCTCAAGGTCATGACCGGCTTCCACATGTCCAGGTTTCTCTGTCTTCTATGTTACCAAAATCACCCCTCCTGTTATCACCCAATTCTCACAGCGATCCGCAAGAAGTGACCGCCTTCTTTCCTTAAACACCATGTGGTTCTGGCTCCTGCCTCGCCTCTCGTGAAGCAAGAAAGCGCAACAATGGTGCCGTCCGGGCCAGCACTTCCTGCCCTGCACTGCGCACCCTCGGGCGGCCCCTCTGCTCTGTCTAAGGGGCCACACCTGACCCCGCAGGGCCATGTATACACAAGCGACCGCTGAGTGTGTGTCTTCAGCCCTAACACCCTCTCTTGGCTCTAAGCATGTGCATCACAGCCCATGGGCAGCTCCACGGGGATGTCTACCAAGCATCTCAAACAACACAACAGAAATCACACCTGGAATCCTTCTTTCCAGGAACTGGTTGTTCCCCTTTTGTCAGGAAACAGCGATTCCATTTCCAGTTCTCAGGCTCAAAGGTTAGATGCTTTCCTGACTCCGCCCTCCCCCAACCCCAGACACGAGCCCAGCAGCAGGTCACCACCAGTGCCCCTAACACGACCCAAACCTGTTCGTACTTCCCAGTTTTCACAGCCATCCAAGTTCAAACAAGGATCAGTGGTAACAGCTTCCTGACCACTCTTTCTGCTTCCAGACCTCCTTCACAATCCACCCGTCATCCAACAGCCGGAACGCACTTGTTGAAAATCTGCATCAGATCACGTCACCCCTGTGCTCCGGAACTCTCTGCATGCTTCACATTACACAGTACAGAGACAGACGGAACGCTCCTGCAGCCCTCCGGAGGCTACACGTGTCCTTCCCTGGCCTGCACTTCCGAGCTCCTCACGCCATGCTCGCCCTGGCTCTCTGGCAGCCCTCCTGTCACCAAAAACGTCCAACCCAGTCCTCAGTCAAGATCGCTAGGGCAGCAACTCCCTCTTCCCAGAAGACCCTTCAGTAAAGCCTTATCTTTCCTGCCTCTGGATCTCACTTTAAGTATCTCTCCTCATGTTCCCCTGAGATACAATTTAAGTTACCTGCCTCCCCAGACCGCCCCCCACTGTTTCCTTCACAGCGCCTACCACTGTCCGCAAACATCTGAGCTGCTTATTTACCCGTTTGCTCCTGCCCTTTCCTTCCCCAAACACACATCCCACATGCTTACAGAATCACTGTCGGGATCACCGCCTAAAATGTTTTGTTCTATTTGTTTTTACCTGCTTGGTCAATTTCCGCTTCAACTTCTAGCTTTAAGAACACATCTTCCAAAGTCGTCATGGAGACACCATAAGAAATAACACCTAAGTCTGAATGAGTGTCGAGAGCAGAAAATAAACCTAAAAGGAAAAAAATGAAAGAACTTTGTATAGCTAAGCATACTGTCACGAATGATTCTAAAACGTCCTTTAAACGTAGAAAACGATTGAATTTACTGTGCTGCCACCGTGGTTCCCAAACTTTCTGGTCTCAGAACCCCTTCAACATTCCTAGAAATTGCTGAGGACCCCACAGAATGCTTGTTTAGGGACATGTACCTATTAGATGTGAACCATGACATAAATTTAAACTAAGGAATGTTTTACAGACAGAATGAGAGGCAGAGTACACTAAGTTGACATGTATACTTCAGTTAATTAGTGATTCCTTTTCTTCAACCTAATTCAGCTAACATAGAAAGTTTCTATCTAATTATAGGAATGCTATGGGATTTCTGTATAACTTATCTTCAGCAGTAATATCCTTATGGTTATTAAGAGATCCCTCAACAGATAAAGGAGACTGAGTTTGAGTTCCTCATCAGAATGCAGAAAATTAAGGCTACAAATAAGATAATTCAAGGATTTACTGTATAATAATGTAATTCATTATGAAATCATGAAACTGGAAAGGCACTTGAGGGCTTACACAACCATATATGTGTGTGTGTTGTGTGTGTATCTGCATGTGTACACATTTGTGTATATACACACGTGCATGTGTGTATATGTGTGTACACATCTGTGTGCGTGTGTGGGTATGTGTGTATACATCTGTGTGCATACACATTTGCATGTATGTATATGTGTGTCCAGATTTGTGTGCATGTGCTTATATGTGTGTATACACTTGTGTGCATGTGTGTATGTATGTGTGTACATATTTGTGTGCATGTGTGTATGTATATATGTGTGTGTATTTATATTCTTATTCCCAGGGGACCTACAAACAAAGGGGGCAGTTTCTTTCCTGGCAATGCAAACAATTATTTATGGAAGTTAACATACTAGTTAGGGATTTCTTACATGACATTTATTAAAAAAAAAAAGAAACACTGGCTTACAGCATTTCTGGTTTCTAAAAGTAAAATAAAGCAGAAACAGAATATTAGCTCTGGGTACCTGGAAGCATGTAAATGTCACACAGAAAATAAACCAAGTAAAGCACCAGTAGGTTCAGAGAGCTGGCCCCCCAAGAGGGACCCGAGCTCAGCGACCATGAAGCCAGAGCGGGGGTACCTGAAAACTTGTCCATGTCCTTGAAAGGCAAGCTGTACACGATCTGCTGCTCGCTCTGCTGTAACACGGTGGCCGCGGGGACGTGCTGCTCGACCAGCGCAGAGAGAGATTCTGTGGCACAGGATCTGTCTACGTACATGCTGGAGAAAACCCAAAACCATGACTTCTCACAATGACTCAAAGTAAATGCTGAATGCTTTAAGCAAAACAAGTGCCATAGGGCTTCCCTGCTGGCTCAGTGGTAAAGAGCCCATCTGCCAAAGCAGGAGACACGGGTTCGATCCCTGATCCGAGAAGATCCCACATGCCCGGGAGCAACTAAGCCAAGTACGTCACAACTACAGCGCCTGCACTGAGGCTGGGAGCCGCAACTCCTGGAGCCTGAGCACCCTAGAGCCTGCGCTCTGCAAAAGACAGGCCACGGCAATGAGAAGCCTGCTCACTGCAGTGAAGAGTAGCCCCTGCTTGCTGCAAATAGGGAAAGCCCGCACAGCAGGGAAGACCCTGCAGCCAAAAATTAAATAAACAAATAAAAATAATTTTAAAAAAAAGGAACAATACCTCAGCCGGTAGCCAATTCCCCATTTGCTTTTGAGAAAAATTGAAGAACCAACACATTTTAACATTCCTTGTGATATGACAGCCTTCCTATCTGCAAAAAGAGATTGGCGTTTCAATTTTACCATCTGTGACAGCATTAATAACTGGTGTTTACATTTTCTGGATTATCCTATGAGACACCAATGTTAATACAGTAAATTATCACATTAATTATCACTACATTATTACAACAACTTCCCACACGTGGGAACAACTGAGTGCACCCCGGGCGATTCTGTGGGAGGGGCCCCGGAAGCGCGTCTGGTTCCCACGCTGGGCCGGCAAAGCCTCTGCTCGTTGCCGACCCTGCGCCGTGTCCGCTGCACCGCAGTAACTCATGCCAGGAGTGGGACTGTGCGGGGGCCTGGGAGCTTTCGTGGCGGATTACCGAACCTGGAGGGTCAGGGGCTTGCCCCCAACACAAAAACATGTGATTTTAAAAGCAGTATAATAATACCTTTGTGGTGAAGAAAGCACAATTTATTTATTCCTCAGAATTCAGCATTTCTATGTCTAATTCCCATTTGGGCCCAAGACCTCATCCTTTAAAAAATCAAGTTAAGAAATCTCACCAGCGAGAATGTCGGCTTCATCCATGAAGTGAGTACTAAACACTGTCACCCGGTTCGCTTTTCTGTATTTCAGAAGATTCCAGACAGTATGGCGAGAACACGGGTCCATCCCAGCTGTTGGCTCGTCCAGCAACAGCACCTGCATGCAAACGGGCGGGGGGAGATGGGGAAGCCTCAGGAAGATGAAAGTGCACAAAATCTGTGTGGGCCCCGAAATGCCTCCCCCCTTAGTCACTGTATTAAAATGGACGAGATCGGAGTTTTCCACTCGTAACTGACTCAGCATCAATTTAAAAAGTGATCAGTTTGGCATGTGACTCCTTCCTTTGGTTTTAATTTTAAAAGACTACTGTTTGTAATATGTAAGTCCTAAGTATAATAACAATCAGATAAATAAACAGAAACAAAACACTGAAAAATAAACTGAAAAACAACACTGAGTGTACTGCTTTTGGCTGAACGGTTAAATTCTGTAGAGGTAACAACTGCTCATAGAGAACTATGTTCTGCGTTAGCTCAGGGAAAGCACTTTAGAAACATGGTGGTGGGGCCTGGGAGGAAGAGCGACTGCCATCAGCTGGGACCCCGGGTCCCCCGGCCACAGCGGCGGGGTTAACAGGGCCAGGCGGGGGACCCCGGGGCTCCTGGCTGCAGGCGAGCACCCGGCAGCCTTCTGACGCAGGGCCCAGCCCTGCTCAGCTTCCACAGGGCTGAGAGCAGCGCCGAACAGGCACAGACAAAGCAAGCCCACAGAACAGTGAGAGACAGCGCTTCCTCTGTCCTGCCTTCATTACTGGATTATCACCATAACTGTAACAAACGTACAGAAGACTGCAGAGAGTAATAGAACTGTAAGTTTACAGCCACCACTGAAATGTAACACGTTGTTTTACTTCGGATCTTTTTTTAGAGAAATAAAACACTGCAGACATGAGTGGAGTCCATCTGACCCCTTCCCCTTCTGAGAGATTCCCACTGTCTGCAAGAGGTTGTGTATCTTTCTGACTTCAGTTTTAAAACTTTATTATTATAATTACATTCATAATAATGTATAGCATTTTATGTATGTTTCATATACTGTGTCTATGTATATATTTCTGCAACTTGCTTTTTTATTCAAATTAATTTAAAACTATCTCATCAACAACACCATTATCTGCTCACCTTTGGGTTCCCGAGAACAGCAATTCCTAAAGACAGTTTTCTTTTTTGGCCACCACTTAACTTTTTAGCCTGATTATCTTTGATAGCCTGCATGTCTAAATCCAGTAAGACTCTCTGCACCTATGAAGAAAAGTGTGAATAAACGTTTTTTACATCTCATCATTTACATAATTATCAACACTAGCTTTTAAGTGTTCCAATTTAATATCAACCTTTAAAATGCTCTCCTGGTACAGACTTTAATTTTGACATACTGCTGTTGTTGAGTCACTAAGTCACGTCTGACTCTGCAATCCCATGGACAGAGGAGCCTGGTGGGCCACAGTCCATAGGATTATCCAGGCAAGAATACTGGAGTTGGTTGCCATTTCCTCCTCCAGGGGATCTTCTCAACCTAGGGATGGAGCCCGTGTCTCCTGCATTGGCAGGCGGATTCTCTGCTGCTGAGCCACTAGGAGAAGCCCAATTTTGATGCATATCCACCAATAATTTTGAAATAAAAAAGACTGCTGATGGGAGGGCCTGTTTTACTTCGGTGACCCCTGGCGGGTGGGGAAAAGGGGGTCAGTGCAAAGGCTCCGTGTGTACTTGTTTGTCAGGCAGGGGAAGCGGGTGGAAGTGAAAAGAAAAGAATCACCCACACGGAGAGACTGGAGTCCTCCCGACGGAAGGAGGACTTCTCTGTGCGCTGCAACTTTTGCTCCAAGTTCCATCTGATTCTTTAAGATGGCTTTCTGCTCACTGGCTCAGAAGAGGTTTTTATATTCACATTTTCAAGCATATTTTCATTACGCAGATTACTGCAAGAGGTTACTAATTTATAGTGAATAAGAGTAAAGGTTTCTACACAGATAACATACTTCCTGTATGACATCGTTGGCTGGTACTCCTTTGACGGACGCCAGAATGGACAAGTTTTCCTCTACCGTCAGGACATCAAAGTGTATGTCGAGCTGTGGACAGACGCCGATCATCTTCCTGGCTTCAGACATCTCATCTATTTCTGAGACTCTGTGTCCATATATGGATGCGAACCCTAAAAGGCAAAATATGCATTTACATTAAATATATTAAATATCAATAAGGATATTTACATTAAATATATTAAATATCAATAAATATCAATATCACATTCTTATTGATATTTAATATATTTAAATACTAACAAGTATAAATACCAATGCATATGATAATTTAACAATTTAGTTATTTGTATGTATTAATAACAGACATAAAATACGAGTTAGTATACATCTGGAAAACACAACACACCCTAATTTCTACACGAATGGTGATCTGCTTCCACTTATATTCCAGCCTCATTTATGTTCCCTATAAATGTCCTTCATTTTCAGGGCATATTACAGAGCAGAGAGAGCAAGGAATCAGAGGTTTAACAATAAGTGTAAGCACCCACTGAAGCATGAATTACACTATTAACAACAATCCAGCGACAATTCCCCCTGTTGCTAGGCACTATGCACTGGCAAAGAGAACAAAGAAGTTAAGAGTTTACCCCTGACCAGCTGCGTGACTTTGGGAAAATCACTTCATCTAAATTCGAGCTTTCTTATCCTATAAGCTGAATACTAATATATACCACTTTACTTAAGACCTATTAAATCAATGTGATAGTGTGGAAAATTGTACCAAAAATAATAAATCCTTACATGAATGAAAGATATTATAATTACCATCAGAGAGTAACAGAGATAAGCGACAAAATCAAACTAATTTTAAAAGTTAAACCAGCGCTGATACGTGACAGAGGACAACACAATATTGTAGAGCAGTTATCCCCCAATTAAAAACAAAGTTAAACCACACCTAAAAAGATGCAGAATTGATCCACAGCCCTTTCTTCAAGTGAAATATTTGCTGCCCTGCAGCTCTACGTGTTTCTGGAAAACCGGAGCTGCTGTACTGAATTCTCACCTACAACCACATAAGGCAACCACATATAGCAGTTACACGTTTGCGGGATCGCTCTAAAAATTCTAAGGCGAGTGTACTGACATCTGTCATTCTTTCCTTCTGAACTTACTGGTGCTCACTTAGAAATCTTCATTTTCTCAACCAAAACGTCTATAGGCCTCATTTAATTTCCAATTAATTGGTTTATCCTTCCTTGAAAATGAACAATCAATATAAACATGAGTAAAATAGCTGATAAAACAGGTACAAAATTAGATCATTTTTACTTAAATATGACTGAATCATCTTTATTTTCTGCTGAAGAATAAACGAGTGTAATAAAAAGGAGAAAAAATGAACACAGAAGTTGATACCAAATCACTGACAAAAATCAATTAGTACAAATTTCAAGGACAAGTAAATGACCACGGTACCTTCGTTACTAACCCTAATAAAACGAATTAACAGATCCTTAAGTCAGAAAACTCTTACCATCCGAGGGCGGGCACAGCCCACACAGAATATTCATCAGGGTGCTCTTCCCTGTGCCGCTGTGGCCAAGCAGGGCAGTGATCTGGCCCTCGTATATGTCAAAGGACAGACCTGGTGCGGGAAAAAAGGACGCTCAAATTGATCTTCATTTGCTGAGTCTTGCACAATAAGATAAATCATAATACTTGAGCAATCTTGAAATAAGTCAATAAATTTAAAGACAGAAGTTACCAGCATATTTAATAATGTAAGATTTAATACTGTAACACAACAATGATTCTTTCTTATAGTCAATAGTATGAATAGTAAGAAAAGGTAACACAAAATAAACTTTTACTTTTTTGTCACACTGACAGAGTTAGAGGGGGCACAAAATATTGGGAGGGGGGTTTCCATGTACCACTTTTGGGAACTCCCGAGGGTATTAAGAAATCCCATGGACACAAGGAGCCTAGTGAGCTAGTCCATAGGGTCACAGAAGAATCAGACAGGACTAAGGACTAAACAAACGGAATTGAAACAAAGAGACAAACAAAAGTTTGCTTCCAAAGGTATTTAGAGGCATGTTAAAAATATCAGCAAAAATTAGAAGTTAACCAATAGCATTTTGTTGTTGGACTCGATAAGTCGAGTCCGACTGTGCAACCCCACGGACTGTAGCCCGCCAGGCTCCTCTGTCCATGGGATTCTCCAGGCAAGAATACTGGAGTGGGTTGCCATGCCCTCCTCCAGGGGATCCTCCCCACCCAGGGATCGCACCCAAGTCTCTTACGCCTCCTGCATTGGCAGGCGGGTTCTTTACCACTAGCGCCACCTGGGAAGCCCTGCATACACACGCATGACAATAAAATTGAAAAGGACACGGACTTGTTTTAAGAATTGACAACTTTTCATCTTATCAGATATTACTTTTTTCTTTTACTACCTTGACGTTGTCAACTTTTATTCTGAACATTAATCACATAAAGAAAGTACCTCTAGAGGAAAGATAGAAAATTGTGGTAAAGGAGTTTAAATTTCCCATTTGTACCCTAATCCTACAGACTGAACACTAGGAGTTACTCACTTCTCAAAGCCTCCACATTTTCACCTTTCTTTCTGTGGGTCTTCTGGATACCACTGATTCTGAAAAACACCATTTACTACTTTAAGTATTTAAAGCAATCTCCAAGTGTGTGTCTCTGTGCATGATATTTTTAATCAAAGCTGTCATATTTAATGGGAATAAAGTATCTTCCTACTAAAAACAATAAACCTGGCAACAATAATAAAAGTATTTTAAAGAAACTACTAGAAAAGAGTATATTACTTCTCTCCATTTTAAGTGTAATTCATTCATTTTTCATGATAAACCAACCTCTAAAAAGAAACTGAAACATTCGACTCAAGCAAATTCTTATTTCATATTTGATTCTTTTCCATTTGTAATTAATTAATACTTATCATATCAGTTAAGGGAGATTAAAAATCAGATACTATTTCACATTGGTACACGTTTCAAACTATCTTGAAGTGATTCTCTTCTTGCACTTTAAAAGTTTTACATTATTTTTTAAAGAATTAATGGTCTTAAAAAAAAAAAAGAATTAATGGTCTTGCTCATTAGTTTAACTTTTACTCTTAAGAAGGTCTACCACCAGTTCACTGATTGCATCTTAAATACCTAACTCTCCTCTGCATGTGTATGTTTTTCTTGAATTTAAAAAACACAAACTCTACTCCAGTTTTTCTTTCACTTTTCTCTCTTTTCCCTTTCTCCTTTTTTTAAATTTGGTTTTGACTGAACTAGTAAGGAATAGTTATGAATTTCTCTGGTTCTCTGAAATAAAGCTGGTGTGACAAGTTAATTATGTCACAGTTTCTAAGGGTCTATCAAATTAACAGCACAATTTAATGTCTGGCACGTCTCAGACAATGTAGCTCGAATAAAAATAGAAAACTAGTATCTACCGCTTCAATTTACATGGTTTTAGTAGCTAGGTAGTGTCCAACTCTTGCGACCCCATGGACTGTAGCCTACCAGGCTCCTCTGTCCATGGCCTTTTCCAGACAAGCATATTGGAGTGGGTTGCCATTTCCTTCTCCAGGGGATCTTTTCAACCCAGGAACTGAACCCAGGTCTCCTGCATTGCAGGCAGATTCTTTACCAACCGAGCTATGACGGAATCCCTCTTAATTTACATAATGAAAAAATTTTAAAATGGCTTAATTTCATAAATACTAGATTTTATTACTTAAAAAATTTTCTATTCAAATGTAAAGTGTCAAACCTAGCAGCAAATTTATTCTAAATGGTTACAAAGAAAATAAAAACTTAAAAAAGTATTAGCCCTTGGTACTGTTATAAAAATCACAAAATGTGTACCAAATCTGCTAAGATACCATGCTTACATATATTACATAAAAGACAGGATTTACATGTGGCATGTCCCATGAGCAGTTCTTAAACTGCCAGATGATGAAATCATACCTGATGGCTTCTTTTCCTATAAATTCTGAAGAAACAGGCTCAACAATTTCACTAAAACTGACATTCCCATTCATGTTGCCCTCCGATAACTCCTTATAATTCCTTTTGTTCTTTGACCAATATGATGGCTTCAGAAAATAAAACGATGATCTCCGTAAGCCAAATTCTCCTGAAAAACACAGAGAGAAAAAACAAAAACTGAGTTATCCTAACAAATTATTTCTGAAAACTAGTGTTTAAATCAGAAAGGCAGTCTGTGAAACCTAAGACAACCTAAAGTTTAGACATAAATTACTAAGTCAACAATGTGGGAAAAACAGAAGTCTTATTGACAGATAACTCCTGTCCATAAAGTTTCAGGGTTGCTGCGAGTCCGTGGGAATGTAAGAGGTAAGCAAAGCACTTTTTCCGCCTTAGAGACTTCCATCATTACGAGGACATGTACATACCTGATGGCTAACACGCCGCGTACAACGTGAGGTACGAGTGCTCACAAGAGTTCAGAAGGTGAAGGGAGTACATTGGGGTATTCTGAAGCTTGAGTCAGCATCACCTCAGTCTTTTGGGAGCAGACAGCATTCGGAAAGGCTGCTACAGCTCACAGAGAGGACTTTTTAGCAGCAGGGGAGTAACAGGGCAGGACCGACAGGAGACTCCAGTCTGGCTGCCCACGGCACGGATGGACTTTCTCCCGTTCTCCCTAAGGAACCAACATTCCCCATCCCTTCTAACACGCGCCCCCACCCCCCCACCCATGAGCATGTTTCAGAGGGATCTGCTCCCAACTAGAGAGAGTCCAGTGGACCCGACGGGCACTGTGCAGGCTCTGGTGACCCCTCTGCTCCAGCCATGCGCAGGTACCAACTAGACAGAAGCGAAGGGCTTGCTGGGCACAGGCCCCGTCCCTCTCCCACTGGACGTGAACGAGAAGCACAGCCCCGTGCAGGCAGCAGGAGTCAATCCACCAGACGCTGAGACAGGAGCCGCCACATGGAGAGGGTGGGGCCCTGACGACACAGCCGAGCAAGGCAACCGACTGGGAGCCCACCCTCACTCCGGACTCTGAGTGAAGCCATTGATTTCCTTCTCGTTTAAGACAATTAAAAAGGTCCTCTGTTACGTGAGTGAGTAAACATAATCTAACTGATACACTGGAGATGCATTTAAATAAACAGGACTGAACGGATGGATATAAAATACAGTAAGGAGAGGGGAACAGTGGTAACGAGACACTGAATGTATAAAAGCATCGTGCAGGACATCGACACTCGCCGAGTTCCTGTTTGATTCACCAGGATGTGCTCAGCAAGGTTTCTGAGCAGGGGGTCAGCCTGACCAAAGGCAATGGCCAGGCTCTTGGACAGACTTGAGGTAAGTAATTAGACGAGCGCTCCTGCAGTGGTCGAGGACAGTGCAGCCACACAGGACTTGGCAACAGCGGACAAGACCTCGTCTGCGCTGTAACGAGGGACCAGGCGCGGCTACTGATCCGGTGGCAGGTGCTGGCGCTGCTTCCTGGTGGCTCAGACACTAAAGAATCTGCTGGCAGTGCAGGAGACCTGGGTTCAACCCCTGGGTTGGGAAGATCCCTGGAGGAGGGCATGGCTGCCCACTCCAGTATTCTGGCCTGGAGAATCCTGTGGACAGAGGAGCCTGGCGGGCTACAGTCCATGGGGGCACCAAGGGTGGGACACGACTGAGTGACTGACACAACACTCGCCCTGCTGAGGAAGGAATTGCTCATTTGTTCCATTCTAAGTAATTAAAACTTAAAACCACATGTGTCTTGTCATGTAAGACCGCAGATCAAGAATACAGACGAAACGAAGGAGGAACTCAGGGGGAAAGGAAAGGGGGCGGTGGTTATTTACTAATATTTTGAGCCGCACAGGTTTGTGGTAGGGGCAGGATAAGAGACACGGGGATGGGGGAGGTTACAAGGTTGCTCCATGGTCTTGGACCTTAGCGGGTATAACCGTGAAGCGCGTCAGCCAAAAAGACACATGGGGAAGGACTGAGTTAAGAAGTTCAATTAGGGATTTAAAGCTTTCAAAACAAACTGTTCTCTTTTTATCCAGTCTCCTTACATTCACTAGAAGTTAAGGTATAAGGTATAAAATACAATTACAATTAAATTAAAAGTTAACAGTGAATGTGACTTAAGACTACTCAGCTAGAAAAAAAAGCTAAAATTAAGTTAACCCACAGGGAGCTCAACCCAGTACTCTGTGACAACCTAGAGGGGTGGGAGGGAGTAGGGGGTGGGAGGGAGGGAGGCTCAAAAGGGAGGGGACATATGTATACATGTGGCTGATACACGTTGATGTATGGCAGAAACCAACATAACATTGTAAAGCAATTATCCCACAATTTAAAAAAATGAATATTTCAAAAAGAATATTTAAAAAACTCAAAAATAATAAACCATTAATCTTGTAAGAAAAAAAAAATTAAGGTAACTTTATGTGGACAAAAACCTGAAAAATCTTTCAAGTAAAATTCAATAACTATCTGCATACCTGGAATGACTTGATCAAGATAAACAGCCAAGAGGATGTAGAAAATGCTGTTAAGTATCAGCATCATAAGAGTGATAATTAGAGGATACGGGCCTTCAGTCAAATTAGAAAATGAAGCACCTTCATCCACGTCTTCTAAATGCATGACCTGAAAAACAGAAACGCCCACCCGATGACACAAAAGTGGTCAAAAACAAGCAAAGGCCAACAGTGTGTCCAGAGTCAAGAAACTGGGCCGCTTAGGAGACTAAATGGTCTAGCCAAGTGAGTAATATGGACTTACAAAGAAAACAATAAAAACTTGACCAAGATGCGAGTTTATCACGACAACCCTTTCTGATCATGTTTTTAAAGCTGTGTGTCAGTTCTTGCAGCATGTCTTTTTAGTGCTATGGCTATCAAATGAAATGAAAACTGATGTTAGCCTAAGGGTTTACGGTCCAGAGAAGTCAAACAAGCTGTCAGAGGATAAACTTATGGCCAGCGCCTTTCAATCCTGCAAAGGGAGAGGGTGCTGTGACTAAGCAACGCCGCTACTGAATCAGGCAAAGCACACGCACTGACGGAGCGGGGCAAGGAGAGCAGCACTGAGGTCTCGCCCGTCTCAGGCCCGCCGCGGAGGGAAGATTCTAACTGCACTTCCGAGGGTTCAGCATCCCCACCCGAGAAACAAAGGGGGGTCAGGTGGCACTGAAAGTCCCTCCCACTCAACACAAACCCTGAATCTATAATCCTGTCTTCCTCAGTGAAGGGGGACGCAGTGGACGCTCAGAACATGCAACACCAGCTTTTGGGTCTCAAATAATTCACATCCGTTAGACTTGATATTCACAAACAATTCGAGTCCTGCAAATCAGAAGTCTATCCAGCCAGTGTGAATAATCTCTTACATGAAGTAATCACATTTTTTTCTTCTTTACACATTAATCAAATTTATGTTCTAATATATAAAGCAGTTTCTTGTAAGAATTTTCCTCTTAGAACCTCACTGCTCTGTAAAAACTAAGAAAAACCACATTATAAACACCGATGAAAGTGAAAGAGAAAGTCACTCAGTCGTGTCCAACTCTTTGCAACCCCATGGACTGTAGCCCGCCAGGCTCTTCTGTCCATGGGATTTCCCAGGCGAAAATACTGGATGGAAGGCGGTTGTCATTTCCTCCTCCAGGGGATCTTTCCAACCCAGGGATCAAACCTGTGTCTCCTGTGTTGGCAGGTGAATTCTGGACAACTGAGCCACCTGGTGTTTTAAGCAGTCACTTCTAACAAGCTGAGTTGCTCCAATAAAACAGACTACTGAATTTCACTAAAGCAAAAAGTGGAGAGCTTGTTGATTAAAAAGGTCATACAATGAAAAGTCTAAAAATGGAGAAAATATAAATGAAATCAACATAAAAGGTCGGTTTTCAAATAGCATCCTTTCTCTTGCTTATTGTAAAATAGCTTTTGCAAACCAAAGGTAGGATTCATGGTAGTAAATGCGCTGCATCGAAGTGGAGAGAAAGAAAGCATCTGGGGAAAGCAAGATAAACACTTCACGTACCTGTGCGACGCCAACCAGGAAGGTGCACTGACAGAAGGGGCTGAGGAGCCACACTAATGATCGGGGAAAACTTTCCATGAGGACTATCAAGAGGCCAACAAATCCAAACGCCACAGTGACCAAAAATTCAACTATTCCCACATGCTTTGATTTTTTAAAAAGAGGCGTCAGCATTAAAGCAAAAAATACCTGTAAGATACAAATGTTAATGTTAATGCATTGTTCATATACACTGATGTGAAAAGAAGATTAAATTTTTGCTTGTGAAAGAACAAGCTATTTTCATTAGAAACTACATTCCCTAAAATTCAATTAATTTCTAATTAATTCCTTGGTGGCTTAGTGGTAAAGAATCCGTCTGCCAGTGCAGGAAACACGGGTTCAATCTCTGGGTTGGGAAGATCCCCTGGAAGAGAAAGTGGCCACCCACTCCAATATCCCTGCTTGGGAAATACCAAGGACAAAGGAGCCTGGTGAGCTATAGTCCCTGGGGTCCCACAGAGTTGGACACATACACCTTAGCAACTAAAAAAGAACAAATTTCTGAAGGTCATGCTGAGATATTTAATTTTCATACAAACAATGCTATACGTTAACAATATAAACTGACAAAGATTTAAAACTGCTCTTTATCTATGTAATAGACAAACATGATCATCTCAACCCCACAGAAACCAAAAACTACCAGGTGTTTCTGCAGTTAGATATGTTCGAATATGAACAAAACAATAACTCAACAAGCTTTTAAATAGAGAACCCATCTTTTAATGTGTTGATAAGAAACAGTTCGTTAAAAACCACACAACTATATAGAGAAGCATACACGTTATTTGAGGCAGGCTTCCTTGGTGGCTTAGCTGGTAAAGAATCCACCTACAATGCGGGAGACCTGGGTCTGATCCCTGGGTTGGGAAGATCCCCTGGAGAAGGGAAAGGCTACCCACTCCAGTATTCTGGCCTGGAGGATTCCATGGGCTGTAAAGTCCATGGGGTCGCAAAGAGTCAAACACAACTGAGCAACATTCATTTTAACATACAAGTTATTTATAAATTATCATGTTAAAGAGCAGAGATGATAGTCAAAATATTTCACAACTGACACAGCATGGGCACGTGGGCCAATCAGAATGGGAAGCAGGACCACAGGAAACAGGTTGGGGGCTTCTCCTGGTGGTCCAGTAGCTAAGACTCTATGTTTCCAATGCAGGGGGCCCAGGCGTGATCCCTGGTCAGGGAACTAGACCCCACAGGCTGCAATAAGATCCAGCACAGCCAAATACATATTTAAAGAAAACAAACAAAAGCTGGTCGTGAACAACCAGCATTCAACCAAATACCCAACCTGTATCAACACTGTCAAAGAATTAAATTTACAAAGACACATCTTTACGCAGCATCATCCTGTAACAAATATCACCTGGAAATGTTTAGGATTTCACGAAAACAAAAAAAAAAGTCTAGTACAAGACTATCTTAATGGTGTATAAGCACAGTTATATGAAGATCATAAAAGACAGACTCAGAGGAAATATGTGTGGAATACATCATGTGAAAACTAGTTAAATTTAAACTTGAGAATATTTTGTAACTTTCCTAAAAAATGAGGAGGTACAATGATACAACTCATGCATCAGAATTAACCAAGGAATAATCCTGTCTTGCATGGGAAGTCGACTGCAAGTAAACCAAAAAATAAGACTTTACTGTACTAATCAAATATTTTGACAGTTCTTTATTCCCATTTCAAGTAAAAGTACTTACAGATGATAAGCCATAGAGGAAAAAAAGGAGAAATATCACAAAGCAGCTACTCTGGGGGAATAAGGAAGATGCTGTTGCGATGACTGCCATGAGAAGGGACATGAGAAAAATGAAACTTGCGTAGAGAAGAACCCAGGAAAGCCTAAAAGGGGAACACAGACATAGTTATGGCTAAACACAGGCCTTAACAATTAAAAAAAAAATCATTTTAAACAAAACTTCAGCTTTTATTTTAGCTGTTTCATTCTTAAAATTAAGCCAATCGCTTCATTTCTATGTATGCTCATGTACTGAAAATTAAAGCTCTTGTACGTAATGAAAAGTATAGTACTGGTTAAGCCGTAGATAAAATTATCAAGCTATCATCTCACATAGAGAAAAAATGGTGATTATCTTTCCAGGAGTCAAAAAAAACTTACAGATTTATAGCAAATCACGATTCATTTAAATCTAGTACTTTCAGAAGTTCAACAAATGCACAATTCTGATTTTCTTAAAACACAAAAGAGTTTAATGACTGATGACTTTCTTTATGGTATACACGACAATTAAACTCTGATGGCTTTTGGTACTTTAGATAGTTGTAAAGGCCACCTTGCTAGGCAACACCGTTATTACTATGGAACTCAACGTGAGACCAAGATCAACAACAGATTCATCACAGGACTCAACATTTCTCCTCAAATCGGAGCTCAGGGGAATTGCCCCAAAGTCTACTATTTTGCTTTTATTTTTCCAGTTAGCAGGTAACTTAATGTACGGCATCATAAAAACCACCAAAAGAGGACGAAAAGATACCTAAACTACCAAAAGTAAATCCATCATTTTACAGAGGCAGAAATGAGGCACTGAGAAACTGATCTGCCTAAATTCTTCCAGCTACTGTCTCCTCACAAGACATTTAATACTCCAGTGTGGCTCAGAGGCCAACCACTAGTAAAACCCCCGGAGTAAGAAATGAGCAAAGATGAAGTCACATGGAATAACCCCATTATGTAAAGTGGTTTAGTTGCTGCATTGAGCTAAATGGAATGAAATGGTTGATAATAACAACTCACATTTGACAGTACTAACGTCTCCCCCAAAGTCAGGTCAAAATAAATGTTCTTAGTGCATAGGGGGGAACGTACAGAAAACATACTTGGAATTGTTTATAAAACTGCATGCCTCTATAAAGTTATCATTGTACAAAAGTGTTAACGTGCTCACTGCTGAACTTCTTTCATTTGTTTCTCTGGAAATAATCATTTGCATATTTTCATCCTAAAAAATTCACAAAAGTAACTTTTCCCAGGGGGAAAAAAAGCCCATATACACAAACTTCAGTTTGTGTATATGAACATAACAACATGAACATGCTACGGTATTTGAGGAGGACTGTAACAGGAGATTAATTTCCAACTTTCTACAATCCCCTGTTTTTCTATACACTGAAATATACTGAAATACATGGAGCATGCCTCATCAAACAAAATACAAAATGAAACTTAAATATATAATATTGGCACGGGCTTCCCAAACCCCACCTCCCTTATGCTCGAACAAGCCAATCAACTGCTGGGGCTTTGTGACGAGCCTCACACTCCATGACAAAGGTGGGAACTGCAAAAAAGAGGTTCCGGACCTCGGTGAGTCTGGTGAGCAACAAGACTGCAGTACTGAAGATCTGCAGAACTCACACAATTATTAGCCACGCTAAATAACAAAGTTTTAGTAACATACCAAAAGGCCGTGTCGTGAAGTCCCATTATCTTTAAAAACTCTTTTAACTTCTTCTCTTTTTCTGCTACGATATGAATTGCCAAAAAGTATCCAAAAGGTGAAAACGCTATAACTAGGTATATTAAAATTACTCCTCGGGGAAAGGTGTCTATTTCTACAATAGCCGTTTCTCCCATAAGAACAGCTTTAGTTGACTCCAGCTCTTTCCAAAAAGAAACATTGGTCTTCATCTACAATCAGAAAATGTAAACACATTCAGTTAACTTAGCTCTGAGAGCAGTCCCTGAAATGTTGAGACAATCACATCCCCAAAGTTAGTCCACAGCCTACTGCAAACAGAGCCCTCAAAACACTACACACCAGAAATAAAGTGGCCGACCCCAGTATCATGGTACTGCACAGAACACTGCTTTCACTCCTTCTGGAAGCATGTCAGAAAGTTTCAAGTTTGAAACTGGGAAGTACACACATTTTTATTAAATAATTTGTCAAAGAAAATAAAACTGTACAATAACTATCTTTAGTGACAGCTATATGCATCTTAATAAAAATATGTGTTTATAAAATTGAGGAGTTAAAGGATGATGACAAGTGCCATGAAAGAATAACTCTCTTTTTTAAAAATGTTCTTTTAGGTAGTAGGTTGTTCTACTGTTTAAAAAAATATATACATATGCAGCGTGTTTAGAGACAGGATCATAGAACCATGTATGCAGATGACACACGCCACTTAATGCTCACATGAACGGCTACCAGGAGCTCTGCTCCGCCTGGTCGTGTGGTGAGGTCTGGGCTGTGGACAGCTAAGGTCTTTGGCCAAAACACAAAAAGGTACTTCAGCACCATCAATGCAATATGCCCTGTATTTGTTTCAGCGGCATTAGCCTGAGCTTGTGTGTGACTGCGTATTGTATCTACGATACATTTATACGACGTTGAGAGCTTGTAGGACGCTTCTGCGTATCACCTCCTGCGGTTCTAACAACGACCCTGTCGAGCGAGCCTCACTTCTGCAGTCACTGTATGCATAGCACTCTGACAACTGACGGTGACAGGGTTCCCACCCAAAATCTGCTGTTCATTTCTACTAAAAGGAGAAACACTGGGTCAGGTCTTTAGAATGCAAATACAACATTCATACACAGTGTTAGTGGCAGTATATTACTAAAACACAGAAATGAGAGCCCAAAGCCACAGTCTGAATTAGCTTTGCCACTAATCAACTGAGGTCTGGGAAGTCACTTCATCTTCCTGTGTTTCAAGTGCATAAATAAAATGCAGACAGCAGCACCAAGCTGTTCAGACTAAACAGGCTGATACTAGTACCCAATGGAGAGACAACGTTTTGCAGACGCATGATAAGTATCTGTTAAAAAATAAAATCTATCACTATGATTAAGATAATAAAGGTAACGTCTTTAAACTAAGTTATTCTTATTTGGGGGAAAAGTCTGCAAACACAGACCTTCCATATATACTGCCTCCAGACAGCACAGACAGGATCACACAGGGGCACAGAGCACTGAACAGCGTGCCTGAGACCATGAAACAAAAGCGGCTTTCAAAAGAATTAAATCTTGTTTTGTAAAGCAGCTGACCTGAGGGATGTAATTCGGTACCTGGGACAGCAGTGAAATGAACTCTGATGGTAAAGACTCGGGGCACGGTATGAACCCTTGCCCTCCTTCAGCACCGTTACCTGTATGATGGCTGCGTCTATCGAGGCCTGCAGAACCGTGAACCCTGAGGTCCAGAACTGGACAGCGTCGCATGATGGGGAACAGCCAGCTACGGAGGAAACAACGTGAGAGGTAAGGTTCAGCACGATACGCGAGTGCTTTCCTTAGAGACAGCACCCAGAGGGTCACCAGAGTGATACAACTGATCCATCTTTAACAGAAGCAAAGAAAAGAAGCAATCGCCCTCCAAAGGCAAAGTCTATCACGTCCCTTACTGTCTATTTGAAATTTTTGAAATCAGAGAGTTAGATGTGTTAGGATACTGAGTAGTAAACGCACACAAATGGAAGCAGAGAAATTAACGGTTGCTGTTCAGTCGCTAAGTCGTGTCTGACTCTGCGACCCCACGGACTGCAGCACGCCAGGCTCCTTTGTCCTCCACTCTCTCCTGGAGCTTGCTCAGACTCGTGTCCATTGATTGAGTCAGTGATGCCATCCAACCATCTCATGCTCTGCTGCCCCCTTCGCCTTTTGCCTTCAATCTTTCCTGGCATCAGGGTCTCTTCCAATGAGGTTTTTTAAAATAAGTCACTTTTCTGGCTTAAGGTAAGTCATTCTACAATGAATTATCAGCTTTAAAAGCTTTCCAGATGCAAAGGCAGGTCCACAGAAAAAAAGAAAAATTATCTGAAGGCTTTTTGGAATCAAGTCACAAATATAATACTTAATATAGTGACTGTAATATTGTTTCAATAAATGTTTTTGGTTGATAATTATTTGTTCAGAGGCTTAGGCATTGAAGGCTGTTTTCCATGTTTCAAACATAGAATTAATAAAGTTTATTGGTGGAAGAACTTGAGATTTTAAAATATGTACCATACCATGTACAAAAACAATTATGTGGAGAAAAGAACATAGACTTAGAAAGTCATATAACTCAAGATAATATTGTTTAATATAAATTACGCATGCATGACTGCTAAGTCACTTCAGTAGTATCAGGCTCTTTGCAACCTCACAGGCTGTAGCCTGCCAGGCTCCTCTGTCCGTGGTATAATTCAGACAAGAATGCCGGAGTGGGTTGCCATGCCCTTCTCCGAGGCTCTTCCCAATCCGGGTATCGAAATGCAGGTGGACTCTAACCACCGAGCCAGTGGGGAAGCACAGTGCAAATTACACTTCACGTTATACATGAGCCGTGGACAGAGAGACACACATGTTCTGAGGCTAGAGTTGGCAGTCTTCTGATCTGAATAATTATAGTCGAAAATGTCAATGTAGGACACCATCAGATTTTGCATTTGAACTAAGAGCAATAAAAACATGCATTTAATTGATTTTCATTGACTATTTAGGGCTACTTGCCTCTTGAATCCATATAAACAGAAGATACTGGAATTGTATCAGGAAAAAACCGGAGTTCGTAGGACATGAAGTCTTTGAACACAACGCCTACAAAGGTGCTGGACTTGGAAAGACTGGATGCTACCAATTCTTTTTCATCTGCATATTCTTCAATAGTTACAACTATAAAATATTACAACAAAATTAGCTCAAATACATGAATAGTTTATTATAACACAACAGACCAAATTTACCATTATACTTGATGTAGTATTTTATAAGCATTTGTTGAATGCTCTAACTTCTTAGAAAATGAACACAGCTCTTCTAAAAACCAAACTAAAAAGTAACAGATATTAAAGTAGTGCAATTTTACAGACACTATTTCTTAGCTCTCACTTGACTATACATAAGTTATGTGTCAGTGTAACACATAAGCTATTAACATGACAAATTAGAGCATATACTTTACATGTAGTTCATTTACCTATCTCAAAGCGAAACCATGAAATAACTCCTTGATAAATAAATGGATACTTTATTTTCAAATATTCCTTCTTAGGAAGAAAACTCCACAATCCTTGTCAGAAAATAGGTACGTATTTTAGTAACTATGACACAACTCTTCTTTGAATAAAAATTGACATTTAAACCCAATATTGCTTCTTTTATCCTATACAAATATGCTTGTTTTATAAATGACCCACAAATTAAATATAAAATATTAAAACATAAAGTATGCTACAAATGAAAGTTTCACAAGAAACATAAGGCCAGCAGAATCAAATGACATTACCATTTTTATAAAACTCTGTTATGGTGAAAGGATATATACCTAAATGTTAAGAACGGTATTTACTCAATAAAGCACACAGCGCAACACAGAAGAGGCCGCTGTGACAGACAGCACCCACGCCAGCTCACAGTACCATCATGGAGGTGATCCATAGACACCTTCTGCATAACGCTCCTCGTGGCGTTGGTCACGGGCGTGAATCCAAGAATCGCGCTGGCAAGGGTGGACACATCCAGGGCACTGAGTTCTACATCAGGCACTTCTTCATATTTCTTATTTGGATGCATCATGCTAATTAATATTAACCAAAACAAAAAAAACAGTGGAAAAAGAATTTCCTGCAACAAAGGGAAAACAAAATGATTACAAAGCATAACAAAGGCAGCAAAAATCATCAAGCTTTCTATGAACATAACTAATACTAAGAAAAAACATGAAGAACCTGGGTCTCCTTTCTTAAGCACACAAAGTAAAAGCAATTCTATCCTAAAAGAAATACTGTGCTGAACCAAACCCAACAGCAATAATTTTTCCTTTACATTCAATTTC
Source organism: Muntiacus reevesi (assembly GCF_963930625.1). Lineage (NCBI taxonomy): Eukaryota > Metazoa > Chordata > Mammalia > Artiodactyla > Cervidae > Muntiacus > Muntiacus reevesi. The sequence continues at coordinate 2,050,836 of NC_089266.1, forward strand.
ACTAAAATATTTTAAAATTCAAGCCACCATAATATATTTAAATGACATAAAAGCTAGTATTTAAACATCTGAGATTACTAATATAAAATATAATAATAAATTTATTCATATATAACTTTAAAGTAACTTACTAATTATCTGTAACTCAAAGACACCATAAAAATCTCTGAGTGTGAATTAAAACTTATGTTTAATTATACCTAAATTTCTACTTCTAAAACTATACTGTTACATTCAATAGTTGACTTTAATGGGGATGAACTATTTACTGTTTCATCTTGCTGTTTAATTGGTCTGCTGATTTCAAAAGAATAATACCATTCCATCCTTTAAAATCATTATTGACTGGTCAGCCAGAGTTCTTACTTCCTTTTATCTCTTAGACCAATGTATGCTAAACAAATAAATATATGATAAAGTGATATATGCTTACAGGGACAGATATGTGACATAATTGTAGCAATCCTGGCCAACTCAACCCAGAGTCAAAAGATGAGAGGCCATGGGGAGGAAATGTGGAACAATGTTCCAGAAAGTGATTTGCAGAATTTATTTTTCACCTCATGAAACAGGAAATACATGCCTTGAGGTTCAAAAATCAAGCACTGATATGAAAAATTAACTAAATTTGGAAACTTATCAACATTTTTGACATTTAGAAAACACTGGATAATTTAAGTATCTTTTTCTGAGGCTAACACAGTAAGCTTTCACTTCGCAAAAGCAAAATTATAACAAAAATGCATCGAGCAGAACAAACCATCTCTTAGAGGTGGGACATGTTAACGCAAAATACGCTGCAGGAACACACGACAGTCGTGCAGCTTACCTGAACACTGCTCTTCTTGGTCCTGCATTTCACCAGGTAATTCTTGAGGAGCAGCGTTCTTGTCTGCCTCCAGACCCCGTCTTCCCGAACTGTAGTCGCCATGTTTTCTAGGTTAGTTTACTAGAGAAGGAAGAGTAGAGGAAAAATCACCTGGAGCCACACAGTCAAGTCTAGGCCATTTTTAATGCTAAAAACAGACAGACAGACAGATGTCTGAGTCGCAGATCAGATAGTTAAGCTTACTCCACGCTGTCTCTCCTACCTGGACAGGATGCACTGAATGGAAATGAGAAGATTCTGAAAGGTAAACTGCAGCACATGAAACCAGCGAGGGGCCCGCCGGGAATCTGAAAGCGGCAGGGAGGGCAAATGGACAGAAGAGCTCAGGGAAGCAGCGCGGTGCAGGTGTTCATTAGCCCTGGACTGAGCCCCAGTCTGGACACACAGACCTGAGCAGCTGAGCTGACACGCAGACCACTGCCCAGACGCAGACGGGTGGCGGGGTGGCACACGCGGGCAGATCCCAGCTGCACTGCAGTGGCTTCTGAAAACTAAACTGAAATTAGACCTGCAGCTCACAGAATGTGGGTAGAAACTTAAGACCTGAACCTAATCAGGTGGACAGCATGTTCGCAGAAGACACCAGTGCTGTCTGCAGGATGAAAACGAAACTCAAGGTCTCACACCACCCAGCATCATTCCACTCACGAGGCGTGTGGAAAACACCAACTCCATTAGGGCAAGAAAACCCACGGATGCCAATAGCAAGGTGACGCAGATTTTGAAATTATCTGACAAAAACTCTACAGCAGCTGTTTAAAAGGTGCTCCAGCAAACAGTGGTAAGAAGACAATGAAAGAAAACGCTCATTTCACTCTCGGAAACAACCCAAGTGTCAGCAAAGCAACACTTCTAAAGCAGCACCAAATAGTGATTTCAGAACAGGAAAACACAGTAACAGAGAAAACTCACAGAAGGGGCTCAACAGCAGAACGGAGACAAGAGGAGAGCAGTCAGTAACTTGACATAACAAGAGAAGCCATTCAGTCTTAAAAAAAGAAAAAGTTGTGTTTTGTTTTGTTTTTTAAAACAATTAACGGTATTGTTTCTCAGAGAACTGAGACAGTAACAGTCTAACATTCAAATGACCAGAGAGAGAGAAGTGTGTTAATGCTGGACAAATACTTAGAGAATTAATGGCTAAAAATTTCCTCGATTTGGCCAGAGATGAAAAGCCTAAGAGTTTCAAGAAGCTTGATGAAGCCCATACAGGATAAACCAAAGGAAATCCACATTGAGACACAGCATAACCCAAGTGCTAAAAGTGACAGACAGAGAAATCCTGAACGCAGTTGGAGATTAACCATGTGCTTTCCTACAGGGCAGTAATGCTCCGAATGAGAGCAAATTTCTCGTAAGAAAATCCGGGGCTAACGGGGGGGATGGGCAGGGGGGTCCTCGTATAGAGCTGGCGGGGCTGCAGAGAGGTTCAGCTGCTGAGACAAACACTGTGGCTGGTCCCCGAGGTGAAACCAGGATTCCTGTGTGACTCCACTACCCCGCTTGTAGGCATTCACTCAAAAGAACTGGAAACAGGGGCACAGATAAATGTGTGTGCACACAGGATCAGAACTGCCAAGACACGGAAACAGCCTGAATGTCTATCAACAGAGACACAGAGGGAGGGACAAACGGAGGTGGTGGACACACACGGGGACTCCCTGTTGAGCCACAAAGAGGAGGGCAGCACTAACACGGGCTACAACATGGAATGGTCTCCTGAAGACCAAGGGAAGCATGTAAGAAGGTCAAACCTGGGTTCACCCACAAGACATTTCCAGAACACACAAATCCATAGAAGTGGAATGTGGACGGCTGCTTGCTAGAGCAGAATGGGTGAAAGTGCTTAATGAGTCAGGGGTTTTACTCTGGAGTGACAGAAACAAACCTCACCTCTTTTTTTATTTTTTATTTTTTGAGCTGTATGACCTAAACCAGAACATCACAAGCCCACTATCCCTCTCCCAGGGTAAGCTGACCCTCTGGGGGCCCTTCTGGGAGTGTACCTCTGTTGGAACTATCTCCGCTCTTCAAAGAGGCTATGGAAAAGCAGCAATCAGAGTGGCCGGGGTCCCACCAGCACCCTCCAGGGGCCCTATTCCCATCTGCTTGCCCCAGGAACCCAGAATGCCTGCAAACCAGAAGGCACTGAGCAGGCAGCTCGGGGGAGACACCAAAACGGTTCTGCTAAGCCTTCTTCCGGGGCAGAATTCACTGCCTTATTTTATATAAAGGCATCTGACGGGAGCCCCTGGGTGACTCCTGTCCACAACAAGCACCATCTAGTCCAGGCTGGCTGGCCATCTCCTCCTAGATGAAAAAGGAGGTGACTTTTTAGAGGTAGCTTGTCTTAACTCCCAAAAGTCAATATACATAACTAAAGTTGGGATCAAATAAACATCCTCTTTACAGGTACAGAAGAAAAACAAAAGGGTTATTTTTGTAATTTAACGACTGGATTATAGACAACTTTTGTGTTTTTTTCTATTTTCCCATCAATATGTGTTCTTTAGACAGTGGGGGGAAAAACAAATTACACAATTAGACATACTATAAAAATATGAAATGAGTAAATTAAAAAAAACAAACTTAAAGCAGTCAGGAAAGGATACACTAAAAATAAATTCTTCTAACAGCCTCATGGATGTCATATCAGATTCTGTAAAGAACTGGTAATCTTTTCAAGGTTGATGAAAGAAAGGAAGACAGGAAGAAGGGGGCTGGGAGGGGGACAGGCAGACGGATCACACTTGTCCAAGGATGACTTCCTACAAAACAAACATAGAAACACTAACCAGCGGAGCAGCAAGAACAGCCTCAAGTTCTCTGCAAAGCATTGATTTAGTGTAGTGGGTGCCACTCAATTATTCATTTGAATTGAACGCTGCACACTTAGCTCTTTGTTTTTAGAGAACAGGCCCCTCGTAAGGCAGCTGATGGGACTCCCAGGATCTTTCCTCCTTTGAGAAGTGCTCCCTGAACTCAATTAGAGTTGATGGCCTTGCCTGAAGTCCAGGAACCTCTGTACCTGCCCACCCCAGTCAGGGCTTCTTAAACCATCACCACCACCCCTACTGCCACTGAACTGTACCAATTAAATCTTCTGGCAGCATGGCAGTTTTACCTAAGAGACCCAGGGCTTGGGGTCATGAAAACAGAGTAATAGGAACATCTAAGAGAGTTCATACATTCTTGGTACTAAGTTTTACCCTAAGGTTTGGGTATCTACTGTGCCCAAAACTTGATTCTTCTTCCTTGGAGTACGTGAAATGCCCTGATACCCACCCAAAGTATTCATTTTCCCTGAAGGCAGCCAGACCAGACAGTTCCTGTCTCTGGTATCAATGGACTCAACCAGCGTAACAGGATAATGTGCTCCTAACTCCGTGGTTAGGACGCTCCCAAGGGTAACCGAGATTGTCCAAGTGAAGCATGGCAGGAACCCAGTGAGATGCTCCACGCCTGCCTGCCTCCTCATCCACGAAGGGCAGGGTCCCATGGGTACTGACGGGCGTGAGAGCGCAGGGCGGCAGAAAGCTGAGGACTGCTGATGCAAAGGTTTTCAAGTGGCTTAGAGAGTAAGGTTAACAGGGAAGCATCTCTGCAGAAGATGACACAGGACGACTAGGCAGAGAAGTCACGCTGGTGTCTGTTCAGCCTATTTCCTCCTTTCTCCCAGAGCACGAAGTCCCAGGACTTCCCTGGCGGTTGGGTGGCTAAGACTGTGTGCTCCCAATGCTGGGGCCCGGGTTCCCTCCCTGGTTGGGGAACAAGATCCTGCATGCCACAACTAAGACCTGATGCAGCCAAACACACACACACACATGCACACAGACCCAGACACACACAGACACACACACAGAGTCCCTTCCTCAGCAGAAGGTGCTTTCATCCTGTTGTCCTTGTGCCCCGAGCTCCATTCCAAGTGGACTTTCCTTCCTCATCATTCTTCCTCAGCCAGAATGCCCTTCCCTGCTTTGGGCTCGGGTCTCTCAGGGAGCGAGACTTCCCAGGTAGCTCAGTGGTAAAAAATCCACCTCCAATGCAGGAGCCCTGGGTTCGATCCCTGGGTCGGGAAGATCCCCTGGAGAAGGGAAAGGCTACCCACTTCAGTATTCTTGTCTGGGAAATCCCATGGACAGAGGAGCCTGGTGGGCTACAGTCCACAGGGTCGCAGAGAGTCAGATATGACTTAGTGACTGAACAACAACAAGAAAAAGCCCATGGTTCTCATATTCTAAAACTCTAATCAAGTGAAAAATGTTAAATGTCAATAACTTTGACCTTCTATCTACTCAAGTTATTAAGATGAAACATCAAAAACAAACAAAAATAAAACAAAATGAAACTTTTTTTTTTTGGTGGTTTATAAACCAGCTGACATTACTTTCTTTGTAGCAGCCTGAAAAAAGACCCACTACTCTGAGAATGAAAACAAAACCTCTTAAAGGAGGAAAATCAACTGACTGCTTGTTTTCTTTGAGATATGAAATGCCTGGCTGAGCTGTTGGAAAACCCAAAAGAAATATTCTTAATGGCGATTAACTTTTCATGTGCATCTAACCGGGAACTTCAAAGCTGGAGTCGGGTTTTTGTGAGCTGACACAACTCTGATCTTACCTGCCCACCCCTGTGCCCACACGCAAGGCCATGCTGGTCTAATCAGGTGCACCGTGAAAAGGGCCCGGGGGGGGGGGGGGGGGCGGGTCAGGCCGGGTGGGCGGCTCTGCATCAGGATTCAAAGCACCAAGGACCGTGACAGCCACAGCCACAGCTGTGGGGAGACGCTGTGCCGCTGCTTCAAGTCTGAGGACCACTCCATCCCTGGGGGTGTCCTTCTGTCAAGACGACAGAAGGAAAAACAACAGAAGAGGGGAGCCTACACCACACTGGCAGGATGATCACAAGTCCCCAGGGTGCCCCCTTGTCCCCACTGTTTAGCAGGGCTGGGAAAGAGGGTTCGGGGTGGGGGTGGGGTGTGGGAAGGCAGGGCTGTCTACACTGAAGATCTGGGCCAAAGATAAAGAGACCTGTCTGAGCTGAAACCAAGCCCTAGAGGTGGGTGGGGCAGGGAGGTTTCCTGAAAGCTGGGGATCCTCCCCACAGAGAGGACATGAAAGTGGTTCTTTTGACAAGAGGGCACAGCTGGAAAGGGGCTGCAAAGCTAAAATGAGGCGTGGCCGGTGAGGGGATGTCTGTAAGAGCTTCAAAACTTGTGCTGCGCCTGTTCTTGGTCCCAAAGAAAACCTGTGTTTAGCATCAAGTTCTAAGCTCCTCCTCTTTCTACACTATGATGCACCTTGATTATTCAAAACCTTATAGCCTACATGTGTGTGTGTGTGTACTCAGCCACGTCTGACTCATTTGCAACCCCGTGGACTGTAGCCCGCCAGGCTCCTCCGTCCATCAGATTCTCCAGGCAGGAGTACTGGAGTGGGCTGCCATTCCTTCTCCAGGAACCTGAGTCTCCTGCATTGGTCAGGTGGATTCTTTACCACTGAGCCACCTTGGAAGCCCACAGTCTATGTGGTGGCCTTTAAAAGGACAAAAGAGACAGGGAGTGACAGATGCCTGGCCTGTCCCCCATTTATCACTGGCTGTAAGTGGAAGAGAATCAGCCAACTTCCAGAAGTCCCCCGCTAGGAACACAGTTCCCACAAGCCCCAGGAGTCCTAAAGTGAGAACCAGACAACTACAGAACACAGCTTTTTGAGTAGACAACACACCTAAGACCTTCTTTTTTGCAACATATGTTACAAGATGATCCTTAGAAGCATAAGTTGACAATTAAAGGACAGTAAGGCTTCTCCTGGCATGTTTTTAACAAATTGTACTTTTTTGGAAAACTCGTAATACTTGATCCAGTTCCCAAGTCTTTCCAATACAGTACCTTGAAAACTCTTTAACAAAGGCAAATTCTCAACTAAAAAAGAACTGGCTAAAGAACTATGACAAAGACAAGAAAATAAAGGCACAAAATTACTTTTAAAAACCTCTGAAGTTACTTTCCATTGCTCCACAGTATGTCTGGGGAATGTTCTGATTTGTTATAGAGCATGAAATGATAGTCCATGTTTCAAACACCTAGTATCCCTAAAGGTATAACCAAACATTCAACTTCCTGTTGAAGGCTGGAGGGGATGAAAAGTGCTTGCAGAACTGAGAAAGCTGTCTTGAGGCCAAGAAACGAGGCAGGAAGCTCTGGGTCGCAGGGGATCCGTTTGTTTCAGGGTAACTTCCTCACAGGGTGGCTCTGGGATCAGGAGTGGGGGGCGACAACCTGGAAGCATTTGCAGTTGCAATCTGCACTCCTGGGGCTACAGAGACAATATTATAGTTACCCTAGAGTATGGTGGTAGGTGGGACTTCCTTGGCGGCCCAGTCGGTAAAGAATCTGCCTGAGATGCAGGAGACTCAGGTTTGGTCCCTGGATGGGGAAGATCTCCTGGGGAAGAGAACAGAGGTAGGTGCTCAGATAATGGAACAAGCATTTCTAAGTCAAGATTCACGAATGAGTAATGAGGCTCATGGACTAACGGACCACACAGGGCACCTGATCCTCATGATTATTAAACACTTTCTAGTAACTGCAAAGCCCTTAACAGCAGAGAAGTGACCCTCTGCACAGTTCAGTCCTGGGTCGGGGAGGGGATAGCATGGGATCGACTATAGTGGCACAAGATGACATCAGTGATGCTAACAGCCATATATTTCTCCCAGAGAGAAATGACTCAGAGTAAACCTAATAAGTAGCAAGGAAACTGAAAGCCAACTAAAGCCATCTTCCTTTTCTAATGCATTAATAATTGACTTAAGGACTAAATGTTACAAGGCCCAAAATTCAGTATCAGAAATTCATTAATGTATTAAACAAACATTGATTACTACATTAGATGTGCTATGAAATGTATTTCACGTTTTTCAAAGCAATAAAAAATGTGCATGACCTTTGGAAATAACTTTGGAAATAAAGCAATAAAAAATGTACATGACCTTTGGAAATAACTTTGGCAATAAACCAATAAAAAATGTGCATGACCTTAGGAAAAAAAATCATTTGGAATGTATTAATTTTATTTCTGAGAACAAATGAAGATTACATCCTATAAAACAGAGGAATTCAGTCATCTTGAAGTTCATAGCCATCATGGCAAAAGACGTGGTCAGTTACCTTCTCAGGAAGTTTGCAAAGATTCTTAGAAAGGATCTTAGCTGAAAATGTTCCCAAGTCCCCAGCAGAGGACCACTAGATATGACTTCTGATCCAACCAAGCAGAATTAGTTATGACTCCTTCATTCCAATCAATAAACTGTAATTGCAGTTACCATACTGTGTTATCGTTATCTGTCTACATTTTAATCTTGAACTTGACCATGAAATCCTTGACAAAGAAGACTGCCTTCTCTATCTTTGCTTCTCTACCACTAACGATAATACTAAAACAAGTATCATCTCACTGCAAATCCCTCTATCAAGATTCCCTGAGTCTCTACACATCAAAGGTCTGCAAAGTACAGTGGAGGATGCAGGAGTGAAATGCAGCCCAAAGCCTGCGTGTGTACAGCCTGGGAGCTAAGCCTGCTTTTCACTTGTTTACATGTATGGGGTTGGGGTGGGAGGGAATCAAAGAGCAGTAATATTTTGTGACATGTTAAAATTATATGAAATTCAAATCTCGAGTCTATAAATAAAGGGTTCTTGGAACGGAGCCACACTCACTTGTTTCTATGCTGCCTACCCCTGCTTTTGTGTGACAATGGCAAAGTCAGGTAGTGAAGAGAGAGACGGTACAGTCCACAAGATCTACAGTATTTACTAGCTGCCTCTTTACAGGAAAAGTCTGCTGACCGCTGTTTACAGATTAAAGGAGGAAGAAAAGTGGCATGCTCATTAAACATTTACTGAGGGATTTACTCAGCAAACATCTTAAAAAAAAAAGGAGTTTTAGACACTGTTACTGACTTTGCAGACAAGATTTAATATAATGTGATAAGTGCAATTGGGGAAGAGCTTGGGAAAGAGTGGAATGCAAATTCCAGGCAGAGAAAAAAGAATGAAAAAGTTGGCCCTGCAAAGTGGCTTGACCTGTGTAAAGAACAGTAGAAGTGTTAGTCGCTCAGCCCTCCAGGCTCCTGTGTCCATGGGATTCTCCAGGCAAGAATCCTGGAGTGGGTAGCCACTCCCTTCTCCAGGGGCTCTTCCCCACCCAAAGACCAAACCTAGGTCTCCTGCATTGCAGGTGGATTCCTTCCCATCTGAGCCACGAGGGAAGCCCCTTGTAAAGAACAGGAGGACCTGCCAAGAAGGCAGAAGCCGGGCAAAGTGAACTGGGGTCAAAGGGGCAGGTGTGCCCTTTAGATGCTGCTGCTACGCTGCCCGGGACACGGATGGTCAAGTACCCTGTGTGCAAAGTTAGATTAAATACTTTTATTTTGCTCATCGCTACTTCCTTGACTTCACTTTTCATATCTGAGAACAACTGTTTAATTACCGCAATATCCCATATTTCACTAGCCCTTTCACTCTAACCTCCAAACCTCAAACTTCCACCCACAGCACCACCCTCAGATTATGACCTTGACTGCTACTTTATTGAGCAACTGAAGCCATTGGGAGAAATTTCCTAAATGCCCCACAACCCCTTCTATCCACCCACCTACAGCCATGCCAGAGGCAATGTAACCCACTTCAGTGAGGTACTATTTCTGCCTAAACTAGAGACTCTGTTTCCACTAGGTCTCTGAGCAATAAAGGCTAAATGGAATCTGGTATTAATGGTACCTTTAAGATTTAAATTTTGGAAGAAGAGGTAAAGAACATCTTTGGCAGATGACTTGAAAGAAATTCCTGCCCCGCTACATACATCACTGGCTTCTCAACTAATAAAAGCACCACTGAAATCAAGCCTCTTAACAGGGGATAAATTATAAATGCTCTCTTCTTCTCTCGCATTTTAAAATTTACTGAAGATAGTGTAATGATAAAAGAAAATAATAACCATCGATATGATTTAACCTAAATTTTTTGACAGTATTTCTCAGTGAGTGGGAAAATAATGGCAAGGCCCCCACATGAACTGACCCACATGACAAGTCACATACAGAGTGTTCTTATACAGGGTTAGCTGCACAGTTGTGTCAACTCTGCAACCCCATGGACTGTCCTTGGGACTCTCCAGGCAAGAATACTGGAGTCGGTTGCCATTTCCTTCTCCAGGGGATCTTCCCGACTCAGGGATTGAACCTGGGTCTCCCACACTGCAGGCAGATTCTTTACCATCTGAGGCACCAGGGAAGCCCTTTCTTATACATAACAGGTTCTGAAAAACTTGTGCTTAAAACTATTCTAAACTGATTAATTCACATACTAGCAAAGATTCCAATTTATTAGAATACTATGAAATTCTTTTATACAATCATCCTCTCAGACTCAAGGGCAGAGGTTACAAATTGTATTCATCTTGGTATTTCTGGCACACAGTTTAGTATCTGGAATATAAAAGACACTCAACTAAACCTGTATTAATAAACTTACTCTTGCCCTGAATGTGAGATTTCCCTATGCTAAATCCTGTCTGAAGGAAAATACACTTAAACAGCACATATTCCAGGATTAATTGATTTCCTAAAAGAAGTCAACCTTGAATATCCATTGGAAGGATTGATGCTGAAGTTGAAGTTCCAATACTTTGGCCACCTGATGCAAAGAGCCGACTCACTGGAAAAGACCCTGAGCCTGGGAAAGTTTGAGGGCAGGAGGAGAAGTGGACGACAGAGAACGAGATGGTTGGATGGCATCACTGACTAAACGGAAATGAGTTTCAGCAAACTCTGGGAGGTAGTGAAGGACAAGGAAGCCTGACTTGCTGCATTCCAGGGGGTGCAAAGAGCCTGGACACGACTTAACGGCTGAACAACAACAATAATGCCTTACGAGTTAGCGTTTAACCCAAATACCCCAAAAGCCCTGCCGTAATAATGTCCTTTTGTATGGAGTCTTCCCTAAAAACATGTACTACTGCTCTCTGAATGGAAGCAAAATACAGTGGGTCAAGCATGAAAATTTACAGTCTGGCATCCCTGGGTTGGAATCTCAGTCATTCTTGCTAGTTGGGACCTAAATAAGTGACTTAACCTTTTGCGGGGATCGTTTTCCACATCTGCCCCGTAGAATAAAACCCCATCGACCTCAGAAGGATGCAGGCGAGACTGAGTGAGACAATACCAAACCTCGCCTGCGTCCGGGAGTCCAACATACATTCTCTGACTCCCCTTCTGCTCCTGCAGAACCAGGACGTCCTCCCTGGAAAGTAAACATGATTCTCTTTATTCTTCCAGACTTAATTATTTAGAAACGCCTATCCACGCCTTGGGAGCCAGGAGCAACCTTACTGCAGCTCCGAGAGCCTCCAGCCTCCTGAGCGTTCGCATTTTAAGTACTTTCACACCTGGAGCCCGTCTTTCGGAATGAGAATCGGGTGTTTCTCCCCTGAACGCGCACGGGCTCTGCGCATCTCTCCGCAGTACTCCTGAGGCGCGGGGTGGGGGGCGGGTCAGCCAAGCCCTCAGGGGACCCCGCTCGGGGCCGGGTCAGAGGACCGTCCTTCTCCACACGTCCCCTCCTCACGACGCCGGAGGATGGAGACCGTCCAGCCGAGCCCGGGGGCCGTTCCGCGGCCGGACGCCCCGAGCCCTGGAGGGGAGCAAGCGGCACCCCCACAGGACGCACCCTCGAGCCTCGGGGCCCATCCTGCCCCCCAGCGCCCGCTCCGCCGCCCCGCTCCCCGGACCCCCGGCTCGCCCGCCGCCCCTCCTCGAGCCCTCACGCCTCCCCGAGGGGTGACAGCTCCCGGGCGGGGCCTCCCATGCCGCAGACCCCGGCGCCCACCTCACCTCAGGGTCGGGCCGCTGGGTTCGCGAGCACCTCAGCTCCCAACTGGATCCGAGAGCGCGGCCGCGCGCGCGCCCCCGACGCCGCAGGCCCGCGAGGGGCGGGGCGGGGCGGGGCGGGGCGGGCGCGGCGCCGGAAGTTGCGCTCCGCCCCGCGCCGGACGCACCTGGGGGCGGGGCTGCCCGAGGACACCGCCCGGGGACGCGCGCGCTCCCGCCGCTCGGCCCCGCGCAGTGTATGGGCGGAGCTACGAAGAGGCGGGGTTACGGGGGCGGGGCGAGTGGGTTCCTCTCCTAGCGGTGTGTGGGCGGGGCTACGAGGAGGCGGGGTTACGGGGCGGGACCATGAGGAGGCGGGGTTCTTAACCCCGGTGGGCCCGCCCGGCTGCGCGTCTCCGGGGGCCTCTGCTCCTGAGATGTGCCTCCTCCACGGAGAAATCGCTCCGTTTCCCCTGGAGGCTCAGGCAGAAACCACGGGCTTGAGGTCAGGGCCTCCGTTTTGAGCCCAAACCCTGCAGCCTCCTGGCGGGTGACTTTGGTCCACACTGCCCTCTTCTTATCTACCTCCCCAATCACATCTACTTCAAGACTCTTATTTTGTGCTTCCCGGCCTTTGAATGGTCCTCTCTTAGGTTTTCCTGGGAGGCTAAGTGGTAAAGAATCCACCTGTCAATGCAGCAGAGGCTGGAGGCGCTGGTTCCATCCCTGGGTGGAATAGATCCCCTGGAGGAGGAGATGGCAATCACTCCAGTATTCTCACCTGGAGGATCCCATGGACAGAGGAGCCTGGCGGGCTCCAGTCCACGGGGTCACAAAGAGTCGGACAGGACTGAGAACTCACCCATGCTCCCAGATCTGCGTCCAGCAGCCCCGTTTCTCCCTCCCGCCGCCCGCGTGGGTGCAGGGTCCGCCTGGCCCCACCAAACCCAGACCTAGGACATCTGGACGCCTAGGATGTATCCTCCTGAGAGTCTGGCATGTGGCGGATCCTGACTCTTCCAAATGGCCTGAGACATATGGCATCTGTGGGAGGTTCTACACTGCAGTTATTTTTGCTAAAAGTGTAAACTGGTGTTCTGAGTTTTATTGCCCAAAGTGACCTAAATGCTGGTCAAAATTATTGCAAATGATAGAAAAGCTCACAAGACTTTGTTCCCCCAGATTTCTGTAGGGTCACATTTCTTGGTACAGTTTTTCACTTTTGGGGAATGTAAATTCTAAGAAATTCCCTTGATCCTGTATACATTGAGTAATTTTTAAAATTTTTATCTTAGTTTTTCTGCTTCTTGAATTTAAACCAAATCTCCACCACAGCCACTCTATTAAGTTCTACCCAAAAAATACATAAATATATATGTGTGTGTATATGTATATGTCAAGAAAACAAATGTTATTTCTCCTATTTAATATATATTAAATAGGAAATTAAAAAAAACTATAGTGAAATCCATGTTGATTAAAAACCTGGCAGTGAGAGATGGGAGAAGGGAGATAGAATGTCCTAGGATCTAGGACATCAGAGGACTAAAGAGGACAAGTAGTGAAAACTATACGTGATACTTTTTTTTTTTCTTGACATATCTAAGACATTCTAGTTGCAAATTCAGAAGAGTACATTCTTAATGGCCCAGGATTTGTGGGCAAGTGAATAAATTGAGGTCAAAAATACATCTATTAAATAAACAAATAAACCTGCTTCTGAAAATATGCTACTGAAAATATACATTCACACCAATTCTCTAATTATACTTCTCATTAATAGCTTCAACCAGCTTTAACGTCAGAAGTCTAGGCATCATTTCTACCACTATTCTAGACATTTGTTTCCTAGTTTCTTATCCTTGCAATGGTCTCTGTCATTGAGTCTGCTCTTACTTCTACTCTTGCTTCAAGATAACACAGCCAAAACCCTAAAAAGCTCATCACCCTAGACAAAATGATGTCACTTTCCTCTACTAGACACATGCTACCATCTTGTTCACGTAGTTTTACTTATGTACTGTTCCTTCAATTGTATCGATACAGTCTGAGATTAACAGCTTTTTCTTCCAGCTTTCTTTTTCTTGATTTACTTTTAATTGAAGGATGATAACAGTACTGTGTTGGTTTCTGCCATACATCAACATGGATCAGCCACAGGTTTACATATAACAGCTGTTTCTCGTGCCAATGTAAATCCCCAGGTCTTGTGCATGGTAACAGTGGGCAGTAAATGTTGTGGCTAACCCTGCTGATGAGAAAACACGTCCAACAGCATGCAAACTTTGCCATTAGTATTTCCACAAAAGGTCTCCATGCACTGCACAAAATCCACCTAATAAAAGTGAGACATTAAACTCCTCTCAGGGATGGTTGAAAAGTTATGATGATAATATGGTTTGTGGAATCCTATAACAGAGAGAATACTAAATAAGACCTTTTAAATAAAAACACGACTGCAAAGTAATGCACTGGTCATGACATGTCCCACTGTCTCTTTGAGCCAGCTGCTTATCAGACTGCGTGTACCTTGTAAACAATTTATTCACATCATCTTGATCTACATTTCCATGGTTACCAGGTCCCAGGACTCAATCAGTAACTGCGGGGATGCTGTTCCTTTCTGAGACTCTGTATCCAGGAAATAGCAAACAAACTATACTGCTTGGTTGTCATGGTGGCAACCCAAATGCCCATATCTCATTAATAGATTTCTAGACAAATAAGTCACATGGGAACACACAGAGCGTGGAAGTCGGAGACCGGGATGTAACAGGTTGCTGGTGAAACAAAATAAATGAGGACACGCAAAATTTTCGTGCATTTAATGCAGAGAAAGAGAATTTGTTTTGCTTGCTGAACACCAGACCTGCTGCTGATGAACAAAGGATTCTATTTATGTTGCCTTTTTACTTGCTCGAGACCAAAGCCTTACTTCATGGCTTTTTCGTGCTACTTTATTCAAATTTAAGAACAAAACTGCTAAGTTGTTCGGGCATTTTTTTTCTGACATAAAATCAGCACATTATTTTGCATGATACCAATACACTGAAAATTACACAAACCAGTATTTAAATCTATTACTATGAAACACAATTTATTATTATTATTTGTTTTTAAGCACTTACCATTTCTACAAGCTAAAAAGAGTGCCAAGACAGTGATGTGGTTTCTAAAGTTAGGGTTTAAATTAGGTGTAACTTTGAAGAATTTCAAATTGGTAGTTCTTTCTAGAGTACAGCAAGACAAATCAAGACACACAGCTTTGACCAACAAAGTTGAAAGAGAATCTCTTTAACAATAGATTTAACGATAGTCTTGAATGATAGACTTCCAAACTACATCTTTATTGAATTTGTACAATATTGTCTGCTTTCTGTTTTGGTGTTTTTCTGACCATGATGCGTGCGGGATCTTAGCTCCCAGACCAGGCACTGAACCCACACCCCAGAGTTGGAAGGCAAAGCGTTAACCACTGGGCCACCAGGGAAGTCCCCAACCTGCCATCTGAAATGGGGCTGAGATTGTTGATACATGGCTTAGGGAAGTGACTAATGATTGGTGGAAGGTCAGACAAGGGAATGACTTCCAAAGGTAGTTTTAGATCATTTGGCTTTTAATACTTGCTATTATCACCAATTACTATCATTGTTTTCGTTACCTTGAGAAGGATTTCAAGTATTATGTTCTTTCTTTGTGTTTCTCCAAATGGGAAAATTACTCAAGAAGATAAATATTTGAAGACCTAGCCAAATTTGATACGTAAAAACTCAGTCAACTAACAGTTAACTTTGGAGTGGCTCATTGTCTTGCTTAGCAAGAATCCTAACTTTGCAGGGGAACAAAAAATGTCAACAAATCAACAATTATTCTAAGACCAAATAATAATGATAACAATAATAATAAAAGAGGAGCATCTGCTCCATTGTTGAACTATGTGGTGCAAATGATAAAGTACCACAGAAAAAAATCAATGAGAGCTAGGGTTACCGGGTGCCTCCAGAGGAGAAGATGGGCAGATAAATTTAACCAGAGTGGAGAATACAGCAGAGGGCACAGAGAAATAAGCCTGCATAGGATTTTATAAGCTCCGAATTATCAGTTTACCTAAAGAATACTACATATGCTAAAGAAGAGATGACTCAATCTGTGTGTTCTTTTCCTCTACAGTAAGAAAAATGGACTTGAGTGGTGAAGGCAAAACAATACAGGAAGAGAGCTGAAACTCCAGATGGCTGACGAGACAGCAAGCGAGCACCTATCTATTTCAAATAAGTTCATGTTTCTGGGCACAAATTACATCCCACAGCTGCTTATAGGTAACCTGAGACATACTGCATTGCTGATAAGCTCAGTGAAACTGTAAAAAATGAAAAAATAATAGACCATCAGCTATCTAAAAAAAAAAAAAGGTTAAAAGACAGTGAAAACTTGAAAACAGAAAAGTAAAACTCCAGAGTCCTTCACTAAATATATTTTATGAATGTTTAGAAGAGAGTGGTCACTAAGAACAAGAATAACTAAATTAAAGCTAAGTCATACTATTCTTCTTTTTTGATTCTCACATTAAAAATGGGAATTATATAGTTATGACATAAGTGAATTTCAAAGCATTTAATCTGTTCCTTCATAATATCTGTGGATGAGACTCTAAAATAAGGTTGTTGTTGTGTATTTGCTAAGTCATACCTGACTCTTTTGCAACCCCGTGGACTGTAGCCCACCAGGCTCCTCTGTCCATGGAATTCTCCAGGCAAGAAGACTGGAGTGGGTTGCCATTTCCTTCTGGATCTTCTATCTAGGGATTGAACTTTCGTCTTCTGTATTGATAGGCGGATTCTTTACCACTGAGCCATCTGAGCTAAAATAAGGACTCAACGTAATTATAATTAGGACTCAACATAATTATGATTAGGTAAACTCAAAGTCTGTTGGATAACTGTAACCAATTTTTGTTGATAATTTTTTATAACTTACATAGGTTAGGATACAGAAAATCATTTTCTGGTCAAATCACAGTATGAAACAAAACCTATATAGCAGAAAAAAACTGACTAAAGGCAGTACTGGGGAACAAAATTATTTTAACAATTTTAACACTGAGCCAAAACCTAAAATATAACATGTAACAGAAATATAGAAGACTCTTGAGAGTCCCTTGAACTGCAAGGAGATCAAACCAGTCAATCCAAAGGAAATCAACCTTGAATATTCATTGGTAGGACAGATGCTGAAGCTCTAATACTTTGGTCACCTGATGTGAAGAACTGACTCATTGGAAAAGACCCTGATGTTGGGAAAGATTGAAGGTGGGAGGAGAAGGGGATGACAGAGGATGAGATGGCTGGATGGCATCACTGACTCAGTGGACATGGGTTTGAGCAAGCTCGGAGAGATGGTGATGGACAAGGAGGCCTTGTGGGCTGCAGAGGGACATGACTGAATGACTGAACAGCAGCGACGAACAGTGGCTTTAAAGGACACGAGTGTGACAGCTTGTGGTCCTGCCGCTGAGAAGCCAACACACAGTCCCTCTGGGCGAACCCTGCGGTGCCGGCCCGGCTGCACGCCCTGCTCCCTGCTCGAGGCTCTCGGGCAGCCTGTGTCCCGTCTCCTGCGTTCCTTCCTGCATCTTCACGGCCAGCAGTGGGGGGTCGGGTCCTCAGGGCACAGCCTGCTGACAGCACTCCGTCTTCCCCTTCTACTTTTAAGGATCCTTGAGATTACACTGGGCCCACCCGGATGATCCAGGATAATCTCCCTATTTTAAGGCAGGATGATTAGCAAACGGAATCCTCTTTTTCCACATAATCTATTCACAGGTTCCAGGGGATCAGGATGTATATGTCTTTGGGTGGACGGGGGCATTATTCTGCCTATTCCAGAGGCAGGTGAATTTAAAGGGGGAGCCTGGGGAAGGGATCCTCAGGTGAAGCAAGGGAAGTGTTAAGAGATGTGACGGTCATCTCCCCGAGTGGACTAGTAAACGCCCACTGGGCAGATACTGACACCTCTGGGTGGTGTTGACGAGGCTACACCAGCGTCCAGCCTATTTTGTGTTTCTGCAGCTATTTTTTTCCAACTGGAAAAAATGTTGTTATTCAGTCGCGAAGTTGTGTCCAACTCTGCGAACCCAGAGACTGCAGCACACCAGATTCCGCTGTCCTTCACAATCTCCCAGAGCTTGCTCAAACTCATGTCCATCGAGTCGCTGATGCCATCCAACCATCTCATCCTCTGTCGTCCCCTTCTCCTCCTGCCCTCAATCTTTCCCAGCATCAGGGTCTTTTCCAGTGAGTGGGCTCTTCCCATCAGGTGGCCCAAGTATTGGAGCTTCAGCTTCAGCATCAGTCCTTCCAATGAAAATTCAGGGTCACTAGCACCACCTGGAAGAATCACTTAAGGTGATTAAGTTTGAGGCAGTTTGTTAGAGCAGCAGGAGGACGATAACACCCCTTACAACTTATTTTCATTCTCTGCCCTGTGATTTCTTAGCAACCAAAAGTCTTTTATTTTCTTCTCTGTCGCTGCAGATAAGCATCACGGTGACAAAGAAGAGACGATGAATGTTACTTAGTGTGGATTCAGAAACTTCATAACTGAGGGGGCTCCATGATCACATACGCATGTCTCTAATCACCAGTTTTCTCATCCCTTGAAAAGAGTTTTAAAATACCTACCTTCTTTGACTCTCTTGGGTAGCTTCAAGGAGCTTATGGGATGAGGTGAGTTTGAAAAAAAGTCAGCTATTAAACGCATACAATGCGCTACACCCTGGTTGATGTGCTTTACATGCAGTCTTTTTTAAATCTCCACAACAACATGTTGAGTTATTTTCCTCTATTTTTAAAATACTTACTGTTTAAATATTTTAAAAATACCTAGGCATTTACTATTTCAAAGACTTAGTATTTTTCCTCCACCACGGTAGAAAGTAGCTAAGGACTTGCAAATGCTAACGCACCAGAGATGACAAGTAAATGGACTCACGGGTGGAGTCAACACACAATGAAGAGAAGTGTTTGAAGCAGGGGGACTCCCCTGGTGGTACAGCGGTTAGGACGTTGCACTTCCCACTGCAAGGAGCGATCCCTGATCAGGGAACCAGATTCTGCAGCCCCCCTCCCCCTCCAAAAAAAGCTTTTTTTTTCCCTACTAGCACTGTTTATTTTTAAGATGTTTTTTAATGTGGACTATTTTTTTTTAAAGTCTTTATTGAATTTGTCACAATATTGTTTCTGTTTTTTTGTTTTTAGCTGAGAGGCATGTGTGTGCTCTGAGCTCTGGACCAGGGATGGAACGCAAACCCCCCAGCGGTGGAAGTCAAAGTCCCAACCACCGGACCACCGGGGAAGTCCCTCTGCTAGTAATTTTCCCGAAAATATGCTTTTTCATTTAAGCTTTACTGATATTAACTTTCAATATTTGTTCCTTGAACATTTCCACCACGTTCTTCTTTTCATGAATCCGTCCCTTCATTTTGTCAATAATACATGCGGGGTGCCTATTGTATAGCGCGTACATATCATATATCCCTAAGCGTTAGGGATAGCAAAGTTAACACCGATAGCATGGACCACCTGTTCAGGAGTTTAAATTGTAACGAGGTCTATTGACAAACACGGGAAGTGGCAGGGCGGTGTGGTCAGAGCATGGAGGAGAGGGCGGTGGTAAGAGGACCTTCAGGGATTCATCTAGCACAGATCTGAGAAGTCAAGGATCTTGGTCCAGAAGATGTCACTGTACATTATTAATAAGATCTGAAGGTAAAGATGGAGTTAGGCTCAGGGAAAGAGAGAACATTCTAGAATACCGTTACCTTCAGTATTTCAGCCTCTTCCTTCTTTACATTTTTCCTTCCCTCGACTCTCTCTACAAGCTCAGCTAGATCCTGCTTCAAAGTTCCTTCCAAAAGACAATTTGATGTCAACTCCCTGATGTGAAATTTTCAAAGGTTTCCTACTTGAGAAGTCCTTTGTCAATCATCCGTGTTTCTCCAACCCCGTATTCTCTTAAATCAACGATCAAAGTTATTTCAGAATACTTGATTTCCCTGTCCAGTTAGACACTTTTATTAGCTTCCCTGGTGGCTCAGAGGATAAAGCATCTGCCTGCAATGTGGGAGACCTGGGTCGGGAAGATCCTCTGGAGAAGGAAATGGCAACCCACTCCAGTATTCTTGCCTGGAGAATCCCATGGACAGAGGAGCCTGGTGGGCTACAGTCCACGGGGTGGCAAAGAGTCGGACACGACTGAGCGACTTCACTTCACTCATTATACAGTTCAGTTCAGTTCAGTTGCTCAGTCGTGTCCGACTCTTTGCCACCCCATGAACTGCAGCACGCCAGGCCTCCCTGTCCATCACCAACTCCCAGAGTTTACTCAAACTCATTTCCATCGAGTCGGTGATGCCATCCAGCCATCTCATCCTCTGTCGTCCCCTTCTCCTCCTGCCCCCAATCCCTCCCAGCATCAGGGTCTTTTCCAATGAGTCAACTCTTCGCATCAGGTGGCCAAAGTATTAGAGTTTCAGCTTCAGCATCAGTCCCTCCAATGAACACCCAGGACTGATCTCCTTTAGGATGGACTGGCTGGATCTCCTTGCAGGCCAAGGGACTCTCTCAAGAGTCTTCTCCATTAACAAGTGAAAAATGAACACATGCTCTCTTTTGGAGTTTCGTTCCGGCGCTTATCTTCTCTGGCCACTAGATGGCGCTTGCATGCCTGAGAGACAAAAGCGCTGCTTCCGCTCACCTTGGAAACGGGCGAAGCCGAGCCGTCAGGACTGCTAGAAGAGGCAGCGGCCCGAGCTGAATTGTAGGTGACCCTGGCTCTTAAATTCATCCTTAAAAGTGAGCCTGGACACACCCCAGTCAGCCCACACTTTCAGTGCAGGGGCACAGGTTCCACCCCGGTCGGGAAGCCAAGATCCCGCGTGCCTTGCCGTTTGGCCGAAAAACTAAATTAAAAAAAAAGTAAAGCAAGCATACTCCTTTCCTCCAGGAAAGTAAGGACAGTAAGAAATTTTAAATTAAAATACATGCCCATCTTGCATCACCTCATCCTGACCCAAGCTTTATTTTCATTTCTTTTGTTTAGACATTCTAGTAATATGCTGTTTTGTAACATCCCAACCTGGCAAATGGGCTTCCCCAGTAGCTCAGCCGGTAAAGAATCCGCCTGCAAGGCGGGAGACTTGGGTTTGATCCCTGGGTGGGAACATTCTTCTGGAAGAGCCCACCCCAGGATTCTTGCTGGAGAACCCCAGGGACAGAGGAGCCTGCGGGCTGCAGTCCACGGGGTCCCAGAGTTGGACACGGCTGAGCCGCCTGGCAAATGGCAGAACTTGCTGGTCTCTGTTTGCCTGCCCGCCCCCCTCCCGTCCTCTTGTCCAAAAGGAGGCTGTTCTGTCCATCCAGAAGCCCCACTCCCTCCCTCCTACTCCCCCGCCTCTGTTACACTCTTAGAAAGCCCACTCGTTCTTCCAGACACACTTCAAGGGGCCCCTCTCCCAGGACTCTCTCCTGCCACTACTGCCAGAAGATGCTTTCTTTGGGCTCCGTTTCCCCTCTTTTAGCAAGCTTACTCTTTTGTTTAATAATAAATGCAGCATGCATCACTGCACCGTGATATGCACTTCTCTGCCTTACGTAAAGATTTTCTGCCTTGCGATTATTTATGAACAGTTTTTCATCTCTGGGCTATAAAATATTTGCCTCTTGCAAGTGAAGACTCTCTCGGTCATCTTTATATTTCCTTAAGTATTTATGTGCATGCTCAGTTGCTCAGTGGTGTCTGAATCTTTGCAATGCTATGGACTGCAGCCCGCCAGGCTCCTCTTTCCAGGGGATTTTCCCGGCAAGAACACTAGAGGGGGTTGCCAGTTCCTCTGGATCTTCCCAACCCAGGGATCGAACCTGCATCTCCTGCACTGGCAGGCGGGCGGGTTCTTTACCACTGAGCCACCTGGGAAGCCCTCATGTATTTAGCACAGTTTTAATTACTGAGTTGATCTGAACAATATCCATACATTTCGTTGCCCAGAACTAGTAAGATGATGATTCTTCGTGACAGTCTCTTGAATAATTTGGATAAAGTTCATTAGCAGGACATGAGGAGCCGAATCGTCTTTCCTTCTAGAAATGACAGTCATGACATGAGATACCAATGTGTTAGAAATGACAGGAGCAGTGTAACTATTTTAAAACATAAAGCTGAGCTCAAAAGAGACAAAGCAAAAGCTTCAGATGCTAGAAATGAAGAAGCTCAAAGTCGCAGTAGTAAAAAGGTCCAGGCATTGAGGTTTTAACTCCATGTTGGTGTGCCCCTCGAGCCACTTAATAAGAAGCTGGAGATGAAATTCCTGTATAAATTAGGACCCAAAAGAGACTTTCAGTGTTTCAAGGCTCAGGATGTTGCCAACTCATTCTCTGTCTAGTAGTCTCGGGTGGGTAGGGAAAGTAATTGTTCCCATGAAAATCCAAGTCCCAGTCTTTGGAGGTCCAATTTTACATGTTGGGGGAAACTATAATAAATGAATATTGATTCAATCATACATTATAACTTTGATCACTGATGCAAGAGAATATTGATTTAAGAAATAATGCATTCTAACGAATAAAATTAAAATGTTGTGACATGAAAAAAAGGGAGGTTGCAGTTGAAACATTCTGTGTTTCTCAATTCTGGTTTTTCTGAGAGGAGGTTCAATCACTGATTAATTTCAGATATTGTAAAACCAAGTATGCAAGTTAAAAATTTATAGTTGCCTGTTATGTGTGTTTGTTGCAACATTTAAGAACATTCAATTCTTTAATAGAAAATGAAAGGCACAATTAATAGATACAAAGATGTGTTGCCACAGAATATATGGATACTGAACACACAAACAGAAAGGGATGGAACACAGACAAGGAAAGTAAATTCATGAGACATACAAGACACCAAAAATCCATGAAGATTTACTTTGGTCCCATAGGTTCTCTGCTCAAGCCAGTTGGATAAAAATCCATGGATGCTCAGCAAGTTATCAGCGTTGGGTTACAACTGTAGCTAGACATCCCAGTTGCTAAGTCTGGTAGAGAAAGTATGAATTGGCTCCAGACACGTTCCATCTGCTCTTCCTCAACACTGGTCTTCCCAGCCACAATGTTAGCAGAGAAAGATGATGCAGAAAAATGGGAGATGGGCCGCATGAACATTTCCTAACACAGGATTCCTAACCTGATCCTTCCATCTCAGCTGCAGCCCTCCCTAAGGACACCCTGGACATACTGTCTCTTTTCCCTTGCCTCTTGCTGTTGGCTTTAAATGGATTCAGCGAACCATGGGCTTCCAGCATCTTAATTTGCTCTGTGAGCGTTTCTGAGCAAACCCCTTGGTACTGACCTTGGAAGCTTCCATTGCATCAGGAGAATTCCCCCTGGCATACCACTAAGGAGAGAGAAACACGTGCGTGTGCATGTGTTCAGTCCTGTCCGACTCTCTGTGACCCCGGACCAGCCCGCCAGGCTCCTCTGTCCATGGGATTCTCCAGGCAAGAATACTGGAGTGGGTTGCCATTTCCTTCTCCAGGGGATCTTCCCCACCCATGGATTGCACCCCGGTCTCCTGCATTGCAGGCGGATTCTTTCCGGTCTGAGCCACCAGGGAAGCCCATGTATATATATGACTGTTATGACTGTTAAAAAAAAACTGGCATTTCTCACACTGCAGTGGGCACAGAGGAAGAATTAAATTTGAGCCTAATTTAATTCCAAGTACATTACATACTTAATTATATATTTTCCTGTTCAATCTAAACAGCATTCGACATTTAAGAAATTAGAATTGCTATACCTGCACTTCTAAATTGAACAAAACAAGCATCACTGAATTGACTCTTTTAAAGAACCACAAGATTTTTTTTTTCCTGAAATAGCACATTCTTCTATATGAAGAACCGGAATTTTTACTCTATACCCTGTCCGCTCATCACTCTGCTCAAATTAGCATTTCAATTCCTCAACTCAGAGGTTTGCTGTTATTGTTGTTTCTATTTATGGCATATGAAAACCAGTACTGATGCTATAAAAATAACATTAAGATACAAACTCAAAGCTCATAAGAAAAACTTTCTGTGTGTACTTAGCTGCTTAAGTTGTGTCTGACTTTTTGAGACCCCCATGGACTGCAGCCCACCAGGTTCCTCTGTCCTTGGGATTCTCCAGGCAAGAATACTGGAGTGGGTTGTCATTCCCTTCTCAGGAGATCTTCCCCACCCAGGGATCGAACCCAGCTCTCCTGCATTGCAAGCAGATTCCTTACTATCTGAACCACTAAGATACAAATACAAAGCTCTTAAGAAAAACCTTCTGAGCTGAGGGCATCTCTAGCTAGATTTTCTATACAAAAGTCCCTTAAGATTGACTTTCGAAATATCCTTTGATATTGGATCACTCTCTTTCACTCGGTTGGTCAACCCGAGTGAATGTGAAAGTGAATGTGATTTTCTCTTTTCTTTGTGGGATTATCAGCTCTGCAGGCCACCCTTCCACAGAAATTCAAACAGCTTTGAGAGGGCCCAGTGGGGCAGAACTGCCCTTGAAATGCTAAAATGGGGAAAACAGCTTGAGAATGTTATGAAGCTCGACTGACGTGAAAGATATTTTCATCTGCACTCACTTGGTGCCAACTCCAGGCAAAGTCAGGGAAACAGGGCACAGTGTACTGTAAGGTAATCCTGGGTGGAACAGGTGAGTTACAAATGCAGAATGGAAAAGTGAGTCAGACTCAAGTCACACCAGCGTGAATCCATCCTCAAGAAAAACTGTCCGTGGCAAGCACTGGCAACTTTCTGCTCCTATTGAATAGCAAACTATTTAACAGTAAACTAACTTAGTCTGTGAAGGCCTGCATTCCGTGCGGAGTATGGTATGATGTTCTCAGCATAGAAGCAGGCGAAGAGCGAAGTTAGTTCTCAGTTCCCATCTCTTAAGTTACTGATTTTTACTGTAAGCCGCAGGAAAGGCAGTTATTGTACAGGGAACATTAACACCTGCTAGTCAGGGCTTTGTTTAAAAGCTGATAAAAAGTGACTTAGGAAGAGTGTAGTTTCTGTGCGGCAGTCTTTCTGTGTTACTCTTTACTAACACAAAGACATCTTTTCTTGCAAAATAGGTCAAGGCTTTAGGTTGAAGAAAGCCTACGTGTGTGTGCACGTGTGCGCTCAGTCACACCCGGCTCTTTGTGACCTCGTGGACCGCAGGCCCCCAGGCTCCTCTGTCCTTGGGTTTCTCCAGGCAGGAACACTGGAGGGGGTTGCCATTCCCTTCTCCAGGGGATCTTCCCGACCCAGGGATCGAACCTGTGTCTACATAAATCTAACTTATTCAGCTGGGGCTGCTGAATGGAACACACAACCAGCCTTTTTTTTTTTTTTTGGTTCGCATCTAACATGTTATACTTTGCCTTATTTCTGACATTGGGATCCTCCAATTTTCTAAACACGGTTGAATTTCAAGCTTCAGTGGAAATAAAAACGCACCTGATTTACTACAGCTGGAGGAAACTCTTCCTGCTCCTATCCTTAAGCTGGACGCGGTCCCTTCTGAAATTAAAGTTTCATTAGGATGACAAAAATTCGGCATGAAGCTAAAGTGTCACGTTTGCTCTCCTGCACTGGTTTCTCTTTGATCTGAGGCCTCTGTTCCTCATCTCTTCCTACAGAAGCACATTCAGAAATAAGTTTTACGTCTTTGCATTGGCAAGTGATAATTGCAAATACTCCAAAATTATTTTATGTTTTACCCTTGCATAATAAATACCATCATGCTTTCATTTTTCAAGAAAAGGGTGGTTTTGTTCTGAAGCAATAATCTGTAGGCTTTTTGGTCTCTGAGTTACTTTACACTTTTAAGACTGTGTGGGTACCCTAAAGAACTTCTGTCTCTTTGAGTTATAACAATCAAATCTTAATGCTTTGGAAACTGAAATACTGAAAAGTCATTTGATTGGCTTGAAGATAACAATAATGAACACATTGCATATTAACATTAACATCATGCTAGTTTAATGAGTATTATTTTGATATTATACCCTAAGAAATGTAGAGCTGACTCATTGGAAAGGACGCTGATGCTGGGAAGGTTGAGAGCTGGAGAAGGGGGTGGCAGAGGATGAGATGGTTGGATGGCATCATCAACTCGATGGACAAGAGGTTGAGCAAGCTCCGGACATGCTGAGGGACTGGGAAGCCTGGCGTGCTGTGGTCCACGGGGTCACAGAGTCCGTTAGTGACTGAACAACAAGAAACTGCTATCCTAAAACGCCATTTTGTTCCAGAGTATAATTAAGCACTAAACTTTGAAAGTGAATTTATCTGCTTTATTATACCTGAGTCTCAATAAAGGCCACGAAATGTTAAAAACTATAACAACATTGTCTCAGTTCTGATGGGCCGGCTTCTCTGGGTTCCCCATCGCCTTCACCTACAATATCAGAGTTTTTGTTTACCTGATCTGTGGTCTGCCATGGACTGAGCCTGGTGGGCTACAGTCCACGGGTTCGCGAAGAGTCGGACACAACTGAGCAGCTAAACACGCTTGGCTCACACGCAATCCGCCTACGAAGCAGAGTCTGTGTCTAACAGAAATGCTTTTCTTCATTTTTATTGACTTTATTATGGACTCATCATTCAAGAAAAAGAAACACAAAGATCCTCGATTACAAAAGAGCTAAGGTTCTATACATAATGCTATGTCCATGCTTTTTAAAAATGTATTTAGTTATTTAATAAAAAACAGAAATGAGTTTCTCACATACTGTGTTTCTGAGGGGCCACTTCCTGGTTCAGAGATGGCCATTTTTTTTATCGCTTTTCTATTTTTTTTTTTTTTTTTAGGTCACACTGCATGGCTTGCAGGATCTTAGTTCTGCAACCAGGAGTTGAACCTGGGACATGCAGAGAAAGCGCAGAGTCCTAACCAATGGACCGCCAGGGAATTCCCATCTGTGCTTATTTTTAAATGTTATATTGTCCCATTGATTAAATAGCTTCTCAGGCTCCCATTATTCTATCTTAATTAAATCCTCAAATTTCTTTTGACAACATTTTTAATGTCCTCTCCACACCTGGATATGAAATATATAGATTTTTTAAAAAAAACTTTCAGACTATCTTTTATAATAAAATTATCTTTGACATTTCCTACAGGGCCTCTGGAAAAGCACAAAGGTCTATTACTTTATGAAAACAGATGCTAGAAATAATTCCATTAAGTTTGTTTGATGTGTTACAATAGGAAGAGTTGCACAGGAATATTTCTCAAAGTAGAATTGCGCAGAGCCTAGCCTAGGTTAAATATGTCTAAGTATATTCTTATAAATATTTCTGAAATCAAATGGTTTATGGTTAAAATTAAAAAAAAGGCCTGGAAATTTGTTAACGCCTTTGCTGATCATGTTTTACAAAGAGAGTGAAAACAGACAATCAAAGTTCTCAAGAAATAATAATTTAATGTTCCCTGATAGAGAAATTCAGTACTTTTCATTATAATATTATGCTTCAGTTCAGTTCAGTTGCTCAGTCGTGTCCAACTCTTTGCGACCCCATGAACTGCAGCACGCCAGGCCTCCCTGTCCATCACCAACTCCCGGAGTCCACCCAAACCCATGTCCACTGAGTCGGTGATGCTATCCAGCTATCTCATCATCTGTTGTCCCCTTCTCCTCCTGCCCTCAATCTTTCCCAGCACCAGGGTCTTTTCAAATGAGTCAGCTCTTCGCATCAGGTGGCCAAAGTTTTGGAATATTATGGTTACAGTAATGAATGACGACCATGGTTTGGATCAAAGTGGTGTGGAGGTGGTGACAAAAGTCAGTTTTGGATAAGTGCTGAAGGTGGAGCCTACAGCTCCATTCATGGACTGGATCTTCATTCCTGAGAAAAAGAGGGGCTATATGATCTCTGCCAGCTAAACATGGAACTTAGAAGGTCTCTGCATTTACTGAATTATTAATACTAACCCAGAACTTCAAAGTCATTTTTCTCTTCTCTAGAATTAATCCCAGTTTCATGTAACCTCTATAGTCTAAGTCCTTAAGTCCCCACTAGCAATTTTAACAGCTTTTCTACAGACCCAAAGTGTTCAATGTGACATTCAGACGGTGGCCTTGAAAACTCGTCCTGGTCCTGGAAGGAAAACCAATCCGAATGGCGAGGACAGAGACAAGATTTCGCTGCAGCCCCTCCTACAGTTCTGACTTTCCCAGGATGGACCTGAAGAGAAAACTCTCATTATGTTGGGAAACTCTGTGCCGTTGCCAGCACAGTGATTTTTTTTTTTAGCCAAGCATGTATTCGTCCAGGACAGGAGATCTCTATTCCAAAGAGAGATTGCAACGCCCTTTTTCCTCGTTCACCAGATGCGGTCCAGCCTTTAGGTCATGTAATAGCTAAACAATCTTTCTCTGACACTGCTGCTGACTGACTAGTCACTACTTTGATCAGAGGAATGCTTTTTCCAAGTCAGAGGGAATGGTTTTGGAATACGAACATAGAATAAGTCCAAGAAACACAGTTCTGTGGCTCAAAAGTCTTCACTTATTCCCCACAACAGTAAGTTATCATATCTGTTTACTTACTGTTATACGGGCAGGCAGATCTCATTTTATTGTGCTACCCAGATATTGCTTTTTTTTTTTCTTTACAAATTGGAAGGTTTGAGGCAACTCAGCATCCATCGAGTCGATTGGTGCCATTTTTTCCAACAGCAATATTTAAAATTAAGTTATCTATATTACATATCATATCTAGATAAATTATCTATTTTTTAAGATGTAATGCTATTGCACGCTTAACAGACAACAGTATTGTGTAAACATTGATTTATTTTTAGACTAATTTGTGCTTTTATTTGCCACTATAATTTAACTGCAAACATTTTTGATGTAAAAAATACATTTAACATCACAATCCAACAAGTGAAAGTAAAAGTCACTCAGTCGTGTCTGACTCTTTGCGACTCCATTGACAATACACTCCATGAGACCATTCAGGCCAGAATATTGGAGTGGGTAGCCTTTCCCTTCTTCAGGGGATCTTCACAACCCAGGGAAAGAACCCAGGTCTTCCATATTACAGGTGGATTCTTTTCCAGCTGAGCCACCAGGGAAGCCCAAGAATACTGGAGTGGGTAGCTTATCCCTTCTCCAGCAGATCTTCCTGACCCAGGAATTGAACCAGGGTCTCGTGCATCGCAGGCGGATTCTTTACCAACTGAGCCACCAGTTGAGTTCAGTCGCTCAGCCGTGTCCGACTCTTTGCGACCCCATGAATTGCAGCACGCCAGGCCTCCCTGTCAATCACCAGCTCCCCGAGTCCACCCAAACCCATGTCCATCGAGTCGGTGATGCCATCCAGCCATCTCATCCTCTGTCGTCCCCTTCTCCTCCTACCCCCAATCTTTCCCAGCATCAGGGTCTTTTCCAATGAGTCAACTCTTCGCATGAGGTGGCCAAAGTATTGGAGTTTCAGCTTCAGCATCAGTCCTTCCAATGAACACCCAGGACTGATCTCCTTCAGGATGGACTGGGTGGATCTCCTTGCTGCTTAAGGGACTCTCAAGAGTCTTCTCCAACACCATGGTTCAAAAGCATCAATTCTTCGGGGCTCAGCTTTCTTTATAGTCCAACTCTCACGTCCATACGTGACCACTGGAAAAACCATAGCCTTGACTAGACGGACATTTGTTGGCAAAGTAATGTCTCTGCTTTTTAATATGCTATCTAGGTTGGTCATGACTTTCCTTCCAAGGAGTAAGTGTCTTTTAATTTCATGGCCGCAATCACCATCTGCAGTGATTTTGGAGCATGAAAAAATAAAATCTGATACTGTTTCCACTGTTTCCTCATCTATTTCTGATGAAGTGATGGGACCAGATGCCATGATCTTAGTTTTCTGAATGTTGAGCTTTAAGCCAACTTTTTCACTCTCCTCTTTCACTTTCATCAAGAGGCTTTTTAGTTCCTCTTCACTTTCTGCCATAAGGGTGGTGTCATCTGCATATCTGAGGTTATTGATATTTCTCCCAGCAATCTTGATTCCAGCTTGTGCTTCTTCCAGCCCAGTGTTTCTCATGATGTACTCTGCATATAAGTTAAATAAGCAGGGTGACAATATACAGCCTTGACATATTCCTTTTCCTATTTGGAACCAGTCTGTTGGTCCATGTCCAGTTCTAACTGTTGTTTCCTGACCTGCATATAGGTTTCTCAAGAGGCAGGTCAGGTGGTCTGGTATTCCCATCTCTTTCAGAATTTTCCACAGTTTATTGTGATCCACACAGTCAAAGGCTTTGGCATAGTCAATAAAGCAGAAATAGATGTTTTTCTGGAACTCTCTTGCTTTTTCGATGATCCAGCGGATGTTGGCAATTTGGTCTCTGGCTCCTCTGCCTTTTCTAAAACCGGCTTGAACATCTGGAAGTTCTCGGTTCACGTATTGCTGAAGTCTGGCTTGGAGAATTTTGAGCATTACTTTACTAGCGTGTGAGATGAGTGCAATTGTGCAGTAGTTTGAGCATTCTTTGGCATTGCCTTTCTTTGGGATTGGAATGAAAACTGACCTTTTCCAGTCCTGTGGCCACTGCTGAGTTTTCCAAATTTGCTGGCATATTGAGTGCAGCACTTTCACAGCATCATCTCTCAGCATTTGAAACAGCTCAACTGGAATTCCATCACCTCCACTAGCTTTGTTAGTAGTGACGCTTTCTAAGGCCCACTGGACTTCACATTCCAGGGTGTTTGGCTCTAGGTGGGGAAGCCCAAATCCAACAAACATACACACACACAAAAGTGAAACAAAATTTGAGTCAAAAACATCTACCCTGAGTGTTATTTATTTTTTCTGAGATTTTTTTTTTAAAGTAGTTTTAGGTTTACAACAAAATTGACAGGAAGGTACAGAAATTCCCCATATACCCCCTCACAGGCATAACCATTATCAACAGTTTCTTTCTTTTTTAAAAAAATTAGTTTATTTGTTTTAATTGGAGGCTAATTACAATATTGTAGTGGTTTTTGCCATACATTGACATGAATCAGCCATGGGTGTAACAGTTTCTTTTTAAACCAGAGATGAACTGCACTGACACTTCATAATCACCAAGGTCCTCATAAACATAACTTTTATATGTACTGGAAAACCGAAACATCCATGTGACTCATTTTATTCTAATATTCGCTTTATTTTAGTGGTCACATTATCCCTGAGGTCTGCCTATCTTGGCAATGTCAATCTGAATAAGCAGATCAATGGATTTCCAGGACTTTCCCACTTGTGAAAGTATGTTACCTCAGGCTGTGTTGATTAGCTATGTTTACATTTCAGTAGCTAAAGAAACACTGCAGCAAACTGATTTGTTTTTACATATATGAATCAAAACCGAACATGACTTGACATTTAAATATTGTAGCACTCAGGTTGGTTTTCTGTTGCATTAAATGTCAGGCACACATTAACTTACCAAATCAGTGTTCAAGTCTGTAACTGAAGTGATCTCTTTGATCATGTGGCCTTAAGGCAGGGGAATATCCTGACTTAATTAAAAAGAGAACTTCAGGTGATGAGTACGTCTTTTCAGAGAATGTCTCCTTGCAGATAGAGCGAATCAAAAACAACAACAATAATCAATTCAGTGAAATCTTAAGGTTAGAGGAAATATTTGTATTTTTAAAATGAATTCATGTCATTAGGCAATGTGAGTTCATTACATTTGCTCTGATGGGATAAAATAAGTTTTCTGATACCAACATAGCCCTTGATTTTATCCTGAACTACAATCTTAAGGAATTTTTGTAACTGATAATTGCTTCAGTTTATTTTTATCATAGTGAAACTGAGTCCCCCTAAAACAGAGTTCACCTGCCAAGTTTATGATTAACCTCTTCATCCAAAACTGTATTCCTTTTCTTGTTGCACCTAGCTCCCCTCAGGATTGAGGAGTAGCAAAGAAAGAGGGGGATTAAAATCGAGCAAGACCCTGCAGGGCCTTCCTGCGTACAACGCCCCCCAGGTACCCCACTTCTTGTTTGCAGAAAGAACTGTTGGTCTCCTAGGCCGTCTGAGCTCCTCCAAGGAGCAGAGTGGAGCAGTTAGTAATCAGGGAGGCAAGGGAACGAAGGAACGAGGAAAAGCAGTCGGGGAGCAGAGGGCGTGGCAGCTTAGACAACAGTTCAGGGATGGGACATCCCGGGGGTGCACTGGCCAAGAACCCCCTGGCAACGCTGGGGACGTGGGTTCGATCCCTGGTCCGGGAAGACCCCACATGTCACAGAGCAACTAAGCCGGCGAGCCACAGCGACTGAGCCTGTGCTCTAGAGCCGGGGGACCGTGACCCCTGAGCCCTTGGGCCGCACGCCCTAGAGCCTGTGCACCCAACCAGAGAAGCCAGCCCGGTGCGAAGCCCGCGCCCCGAAACAGAGACAGTCCCCGCCCACTAGAGAAAGCCCCAGCAAAGCGCTGAAGGCCCGGCACAGCCGGCAATAAGCAAAACTATTAAAAGCAAAAAACTGGTTCCCTGATAACATAGACTCCGAGCTCCTCGTCTGGAGCTCCTCCTCGGGGAGGAGTAACAGTCTGACACCTGGAGTCGCTCGGTAGGTACTGAGCCAGCCCCTCCCGTGCCTCCCCGCCTTCCCCAGCCCCCCAAGGTGGAGGATGTGACTGTATGCCGCCCACAGGCACACGGACCCCAGGCTGGTGGGGACACAAAGGATGATGACTAAGATTCCAGAAACATCACCCTGTGACCTGACTACCAACCAGCCTGAAAGGCGTGCACCCTGCAAGCGGCACTTTCCTGTGCCTTTAAAGAAAACCGGGCTTCTTCCAAAGCCATCGGGCAGTTTGGGCCTTCTGAACAGAAGCTGCCTGTCCTCCGTTCTGGGTGGCCTGCAGTAATGCTGGACTTCCCTTCACACAGCCCAGGGGCAGCAGACTGGCTTTGCTGGGCCCTGGAAGTGCCGGCAAGGATCTGCCTGCTGATGCAGGAGATGCGAGTTCGATCCCTGGGTCGGGGAGATTCCCCTGGAGGCGGAAATGGCAACCCACTCCAGGATTCTTGCCTGGGAAATCCCACGGACAGAGGAGCCTGGCCAGCTGCAATCCACTGGGCCGCAAAGAGTCAGCACGACCTAGTGACTAAAATCAACAAACAACACAGAAGTGCCTAGAGATGCAGAGGCTCAAGGAAAACAGCACCTGGAAAAATATGAAGTGGAGTTTGCAGGGTACTCATTCCTCGCTGCTCACAATTCTGCCACTTGCAGAAGTCACCCACTTGCTGAAGACGCGTTAATAATGTGGGGGAAATAAAAGAAGAAATGGCAAATCAGTGGATCAAAGTAATGAAGTTGAACTTTCAGCTGCCCCACCTTTTCCCTCCCGGCCCACTTTATCTTCTAAATAGATAGACTTTGCAAAGCACAGTGAAGGATATTTTATTTCAGTAGGTATTTCTATGCTACTCCACGGAACAAAGAAACCTGAGCTGACAATGATGAAAGATATAGTTTGGATAAACTGCTTTACAAGGAAGGAATCCTGTTTAGAAGCTTATTACAGGCTGGACCTGGTTGGCTGCAAGTTTATTGCACCCTTGGAACAGGTTTTCTAGGAACAAGACTGGTTTTCATCAAGCTATACAGAGGTTGTTGGAGAAGATGGAGTCAGAAGGATTGAAGGAGCAGAAGAAATATAGTCAAAGAAGTTCTCTCCCTCACTGTCATGAGCAAGATAAAACGAACAAAACAAATAAGTCAGTTCAACCAACATTTATGAAACGCGTTGTGCCAGGAGCTCCTTTAGCCAGAAAAATCTCTGCCCTCGTGAAGCTTACCTTGGGAGGCAGCAGAGGAGGAGAGAGTCTGTGAATCAAATGAAGGAGTAGACGTCCTGTGTATTAGAAAGTGACAGACGCTAGGGAGGACAGACATAAATAAGGATGGAGCTGAGGGCGGTGGATTCAAAGAGCTTGGTCAGAGAATGTCACTTTGGGGAGATGTGTGAGCAAAGGTTTAAAGAAAGAGAAGAGGCAAGCCCTGAAGATACAGGGCTGGTTAGGCGGAGGGCAGAAACGAAGACCCCAAGGCAGGGAAAACCTGGGGAGACTGGGGACTAGCAAGGAGGCCAGCGGGTCTCGGTAGGAAGAGCTCGGAGGAGAGAACTGGACCAGGTCGGGGTTGAAACGGGGTGTGGATGCGGGCACAGCCTAAGGGCCAGTCAGCCCGGGAGAGGCTTCAGCGTTCCCTCTCTAAAGATGCGGGCGGGTCCACTGGGGAAGGGAATGGAGTGGTGTAACCCGACAGGTTTTAAAAGGACCACCGCAGCGGGGATGGGGGGCAATTCAAAACAGTCAACAAGAAGGTGGCGCTAGTAAAGAACCTGCCTGCCAGTGCAGGAGGCATGAGATGCAGGGTTCAGTCCCTGGGTCGGGAAGATCCCCTGGAGGAGGAAATGGCAGCCGGCTCCAGTGCTCTTGCCTGGAGAATCCCACGGACAGAGGAGCCTGGCGGGCTTCCGGCCACGGGGTTTGTAAGAGTTGCACATGACTTAGCGACTGAACAACAGCAATAACTTTTTAAAGACATCATGCTATCGCACACTTAGTAAACTGCAGTATAAACATAGCCTTTCACGGGAAACCAAACATCCGTGTGACTCACTGGCCTGTGATAATCGATTTATTGTGGTGATCTGGAATTGGACCTGCATTACCTCTGTGGTCTGCCCGTACCTTCCTGGAGACAGCCTGAGAGTCCACGGGATTCCACAGAGGAAGGGCTCCGTGCCCCAAGACCGTCCTCCACTTCAGGTGCCAGCTGCAAGCCCCACTGATCACCCGGCTGTCAATCGGAGGTCTCCACGTCCTCCTCCCGGGGTTCCATTAATCTGCTGCAGCGGTTCACAGAATGCTAGAAGCCCACTGGCTCCCTGGGTTACTGGTTTATTACAAAGGATATTTAAGGACTGAGTCAGCAGCCGGGGAAGCGAGAGATACACAGGGCGAGGCCCTGGGCAAAGGGGCGGCTGCCCTCCTGCCGGCTGGAGCCTAGTGATACAAGCAAGCGTTCTGGCTCTGCCACCTGGAAGCCCCCTAACCTCCTCCTTTTTTGGCTTCTCATGGAGGCTCCATACACAGGCACGGTTGATTAAATCTCGGGTCATGGGTGATGGGACTTCCTCCTCCCTCCCCAGAAATCAGGGAGTGGGCCCCTTGGTTCCCCTGGCAACCAGCTCCCATCGTAAGGTGCTTTCCAAAAGTCACCTTGTTAACACAAAGCCAGTCTCCGTGAAAGAGACTTGCTATGAATAACAAGACAGCAGTTCCACTTTTACGCCTCTGGAAGTTTGGCAGGAACTGAGGACAAGACGCCGAACATTATAACAAAACCGCTGCCATTTGTCTTATCACTCAGGATGCTGCATCCAAGGATCTGGGGCAGTGGCGAGCTGGGAATTGTGGATGGCGGGCACATCTGTGTGAGAAATGTATTTTGGTCATCTGAGGGGCCAAACATGTATATTTTCTGTAAATCATGATATCGCACGGCCGTCCAGGGTGAGGGAGTGAGACCAGAAGGGACGAGGGGCCTCACTCGGGGACGGAGGCTCCAGGCCACGCTCTGCATCTCGGGAACCGGTCCAAGTGTCGAACGAACAGGTGTGAGGCGTGGCGGGAAGAAGTCGAGAGGTTACCGCCTCACATCGGGTGGGATGGAGGCACCCAGCCTCCAACAGCCACCGCTTCATAACTATGCGAACATCCTACAAAGGGAAGAGGAAAACAGCCTGCAAGGGGCACAGAGCCGCCTTAGGAGACACAGCTTGCAAACAGAATACAAGGGGAGTTTTATTGACCAAGGAAAGCCATCTCAGGCAGGAGGTGTTCGCCTCCGTCGCGTCCGGCTCTTTGCAATCCCGTGGACTGTAGCCCGCCAGGCTCCTCTGTTCCTAGGCTTTCCCAGGCAAGAAGACTGGAGTGAGTTGCCATTTTCTCCTCCAGGGGACTTTCCCAACCCTGGGATTGAACCGGCTTCTTATTTCTCCTGTATTGCAGGGGGATTCTTTACCTGCTGAGACATCGGGGAAGCCCGTTTAAAAAGGTATAATGTCTCTAATATCGTAATATGTTTAAAACTTACACCTGCACTTTAAAAAAAAACCTTAGAGATATATTTCAGGAAATGAGTTTCCTTGTGGTAAAGAGATGTGAAGTCCAACAATTCCTTCAATTTCACTTCCTTTTATTTTTCTTATACAAGATTCAATGAAATCTACTATTTTAGTCACAGCAATAACATTTATGGTTACCATCTTTACAAAAGTAACCATCTTTACTTTATCTTGCAACTACTCATCCATCATCAATATTTCGTCTATATGCAAAAAAAGTTTCCTATGCATCAGTGGTGTATAGAATATTGATGAAGGTTGACAACAAAAGTTTTAGAATACTCACATATTTACATTTTTCTTGTCTAAATTACATCAAAATAGCTTGGATAATTTTAAAGATTATTTGATTGTTCTTATTTGGTTGTTCTTCTTATTTTATTACTTATTTTTATTTTTTCACTGTGCTGTGAGGCATGTGGGATCAGACCCAGGCAGCCTGAATTGGAAGCACAGAGTTTTAACCACTGGACCACCAGGGAAATCCCAGCATGGATAATTTTTAAAAAGTAATATAGCAAAACAAATATGAGAGGATATTTACATAATTAGTTGTAGGTGAAGGAAATAAAGGTGGATCTGCACCCTGGACACGCATAGCTCGGATGCACCAGTGAGCCCACACCTTCAGGTCAGTGCGAGGCGTTCCCCAGTTGGTAGAACACTCTCGGGTCCCAGCAAATCTCTTCAGAAGGCCACCATCCTGAGAGGCCCTGGAGAATGCCCACCAAGGTTTTCAAAGACAAGAACCAGCATTCCATCAACAATAACCAAGACCCAAGGTAACAAGGAAACACGAATGATACCCAGCAGAAACAGCCCCACAAATAGCCAGATACAGCTTATAAGACAAACATCCGCAGCATTTAGAGGAATAAATGACACGCTTGGAAAATATTTGCAGGCAACAGGCAAGTAAAAGCATGACCTTGCAGTTCTGAAAAAGAACCAAGTGGCATGTCTCAAAATAAAAAATACATATAATGGCTGGAACTAAAAGCTCAGTAGCGAATTCCCTGGTGGTCCAGGGGTTAAGACTCTTACGCTTTTATTGCTGATTTTATTGCTGAGAGCCCAGGCTGGATCCCTGCTCAACGAACTAAGATCCCATGAGCTGCATGGTGAGGTCAAAAAATAAAAACAAGGAAAAAACCCCAAAGCTCAACAGATGTGTGAAGAAGCAGATAATGCAAAGTAGAAGAATTAGTTCATAGGGAGATTGAAGCATTTACCCAGAATTTTAATACAGAGTGAAAAAAAAAAAGTGGAAAATACAGAAAAGAGCTTAAGAAAGGTGGAGAACTCTATATGCTTGATTAGTTATAGAAGAAGAGAGAAGACCCAGAGGCCAATTTGAAGAGATAACGGCTGAGAACTATCCAGAACTGATGATGAGGTCACCAGGTCGCAGACTTAAGTGTCTCAGTAATTCTAAGAAGAGTAAATAAGATAAACATACATATATAGTCTTATATATATGTAGTCTGTATAATATATATAGGAAAACATGAATTTTTGCCTAGCTAAAAAGTTTATGACATTTTGACTCCACTTGTTAGACTTACTATGAAGAGGATCCTAGATTCTAATTAAAAAAAATAGAGACGCATCAAGCAACAAAGGTTTACTGTATGACACGGGAAACTACAGTCAATATCTTGTAATAATCTGCCATGGAAAATAATCTGAAAAATAATATATGTGTATATATATATAACCGGAACATTGTAAGTCAAGTATCCTTCATTAAAATACATATATTAAAAAAGAAGATGATAAATATACTCATGCATTTGCCTGTGTAAACTACAAGCAAGCTGGGGTAGCCAGATTTGATTTCAAAAGACATTTGTTGTTCGTTGTTCAGTTGCTCTGTTGTGTCTGACTCTGCGACCCCAAGGACTGTAACCCACCAGGCTGCTCTGTCCACAGGATTTTCCAGGCAAGAAGACTGGAGTGAGTTGTCATGCCCTCCTCCAGGGGATCTTCCCGACCCAGGGGTAGAACCCATGTCTCCAACGTCGCAGGCGGATTCTTTACCATCTGAGCCTCCAGGGAAGCCCTGGTGGAGGACAGAGGGACAGGTCAGGGCAGGCAGGGAGCGAATTAGCACCAGCCTCACCTACCAGGGTGAAGAGTGAGTGTTCCAGCCGGCAGGTGAAGGCGTGCAGGTGAAAGTGTGCAGTGGCGAGCAGTCGCTGGTGTGTGAGAAGGTTTGTGTAGCAATTCATGGTTTATTTGCGCTGCAGCAGCTACGCAGATGATAGATTCCATCTGAGCAGGAAGAAAGATCACTTTAAGTATTAACCCTTCACTTCCCCCCACTTCCACTCAACATGCTGCAATCTTTTAAAGATATTTTCTGTGTGGACTGTTTAATCTTTATTGAATTTGCTACAATATTGCTTTTATGTTTTGTCTTTTTTTCTTTTGGGGGGGCGCTGTGCGGCATGTGGGCTCTTAGTTCCCTGACCAGGGATGGAACCTGCATCCTCTGGAAGGTGAAGTCTCAACCACTGGAGCGCCCGGGAAGCCCCCGCACACGACCTTTCCCGCCCCACCAACCGCTTCGATTCCTCTCTATCTCGTTGCTACGCTCTTCTCTTCACCCCCAGCCTCTCCCTCTGCGGTGCTGACTTACGCACGTGCCCTCTAAGAGACTGTAAACTCTCTCTCTCTTTTTGCATAGGTGAAAGATTTTATTACTGAGTTCTTTGAAAAAGCAACTATACCCACTGCAAACCTACTGAATGAGAGGCTATTAAGCCATTCATTGGGTTCTTTGTGTGGGGTTGTGGTTGGAATTTCAAGCTCATGGTAGGAGTTTGCAACTGACATGGTTGCAACTGTCACCGTTCATCAGTATGACTGCGGATGTGCTAAGCAGATGGTAAGCTTCTCGAGGGCAGGATAAGTATTGCACTCACTTTCCTATGCATGTAGGTGTTCATCCCTAGGCCCAGAGGAAAGTGAGTGTTCAAGACACTCAACGTTGCATCCATTTAGCATGTACTGTGTGCCTACTACGTGTTTCCTGGCCCTCCCAGGTGGCTCAGTGGTAAAGAATCCACCTGCCAACGCAGGAGATGTGGGTTTGATCTCTGGGTGAGGAGGATCCCCTGGGGAAGGAAATAGCAACCTGCTTCAGTGTTCTTGAATGAAAAAACCCCATGGACGAGGAGCCTGGAGGGTTGCAAAGAGCACACACGTACTATAGATTTCCGAGAAAAACTGCTAAAGGCGCTGGAAAATCTCCCCGCCCTGGAGGAATCCACAGACGAATTCCAGGAGACACGCAATAAACCAGGAAGGGAGTCAATAAATAAATGGGTAAAATTTTAGGATGTCAGATAGTGATAAAGGCTACGATAAAAAAATAAAACAGAATCAGAGGAGATGAACGAAGGGTGTGATTTGAAACTGGGTGGTCAGAGAAGGTTTCGCTGTGACGTGGATCTCAGATCGCAGACTTGAGAAGTGAGAAGGAGCCAGGTGGACAGCCGGGTGGGGCGGTGGGGAGGCCGTGGAGACGAGGAGCTGCCAGGAAGCCCCGAAGCGGGACGGGCAGGGTGTTCGAGTCGCGGCAGCGGGCAGTGTGGCTGGCACAGTGACGGGCAGCCGGAGGTCAGCTGGAGCGGGCGGTGGGGGCGGGCGGGTGGGGCGCACCTTGCAGGGCTACTCTGGCGTCTGTAAGGACTCGGGCCTTTATCCTAAGTGGGACCCGAGGCCGCCGGGGGACCGGAGCAGAGGAGAGACGTGATAGAACTTGCCAATTAGGGAACCCTCTGGTGATCCAGGGGTGAGGGCTTCACCCTCCAGTGCAGGGGGTGTGGGTTCACTCCCTGCTCGGGGAGTTAAGATCCCGTGTGCCTCGGGGCCAAAAAACCAGAATATAAAGCAGAAGCAATGTTGTAACAAATTCAGCAAAGACTTTAAAAATGTCACACATCATCCAGGTGTGGGGATAGCTGCTGCAGAGTTATTCTGGTTGTTGGTTTGGCTGAGTCAATAAAGAACTCTTCCTGCAGCCCCCCGCGCCCCAAAAGATGGTCCACCTAGAAAAGTCTTTAAAAGAAAAAGCAAGCAAACAACAACAACAACAACTCTTGGTAATTAAACAGGACAGCTCTGGCAACTTCAAGAGGGACACAGGTTCTCTTGGGCGATGGACAGTGGTTGGACCAGTGTTTGTCAGTGGAAACGGAAAGAAGTCTGGGCCCTGTGCAGGGCCTCCAGGTGCTTTTCTTTGATGGATTTGCTCCCAGTGAACCAGGGTCTCTGAGAGGAGGAGAGGAGCGGAGACGCCTCCAAAGGTCGGCAGGCGCGACGGCAAACTTGGGGCCGCTGCTCACAGAGACATAGCGGGTGATCCCGTGATTCTCCGTCCAGATTACGACTCTTCCAGAGTGAAACACATGCTACACGTTTGGGAAAACGTGTCAACCTGGCTTATCTTGCAGAGGCTGTCCACCGCAGAGCCGCGGTTCACAGTTAGGGCTGCTTCCCTCCAAGAGGCGGCTCGGGCTGTAAAGAACCCACCTGCACTGCAGGAGACCCGGGTTCGGTCCCTGGGTGGGGAAGATGCCCTGGAGAAGGAAATGGCAACCCACTCCAGTATTCCTGCCTAGAGAATCCCTTGGACAGAGGAGCCTGGCGGGCTACAGTCCACATAACAAAAACCTCACACTAGCTGACCTAAAATAAAAGCGTTCTTTTAGTCCCAGTTTAGGTTCTGGCATTTTTATCCTTCCCTTCTTTTTTGCCCTGCCAGTTAAATGAAGTCACAGAATGAGGTGACTGCGATTGTTGGCTATATCTGAATAAGCCTGCTGGCTTCTGAGCTGCCAGAAACAAAGAGCAACATCTCAACAGCTGAGTTAATAAGAAACGAAAACTTTGAAACCAGCCCTGATTTTCTGCATTCGGGTCTAACAGACAAGGGTGCATGCATGCTCAGACGCTTCAGTCGTGTCCAACTCTTTGTGGCCCCGTGGGCTGTAGCCCGCCAGGCTCCTCTGTCCATCGGATCCTCCAGGCAATAATACTGGAGTGGGTCGCCATGCTCTCCTCCAGGGGGTCTTCCCGACCCAGGGATCAAACCCACGACTCTTGGGTCTCCTGCATCGGCAGGCGGGTTCTCTACCCCTGAGCCAGCTGGGAAGCCCAACGCGACAGGGTTAAGGATCTCAAATACTCTCCTGCCTCATTTTCCTCTGGGGTCTCATAATGAGGTACCAAGCTTTAGCAGAACGGGCAAAAGCAGCTTTCTGCCTAAAGCCCTGAGACCAGGAGGTTCAGTGTTTGGCGGGAAGGGTTCGAGGCTGGGTTCCGGACCAGCCCCTCCCTGCTGGAGGCCTACACGCGGGCACATCGGCGCATTTCCAGCTCTTACAACAGGCAGCGGGCGAGGGCGAGGTGTCCGCATCCGGGCCCGGTGTCCTTGGTCTGGAATGCAGGAGCAGCCAGTTTCCGCAGGACCGCGCGCGCACACGGGGCCCTGCGGGGGAGCAGGTGCGGCCGCCGAGCTCAGCGCTCGCCCGGGTCGGGTGTCTGGGAAAGGCAGGAAAGCTGGAGAGGGTCTGCGTCCCTGGAACCCGCGGATCTCCACCTCCGATGATTTGTCAGGCAGCTACGAGCGTGCTCAGCACAAACACCGCCTCCAGCTACGTCGTGGGGGGAATAGTTGGCCCGTAAGGCACCCCTGGCGCCTTGAAGAATAAACAAACCCGAGTAAACATCTGAGAGGGGAAAACACCCAGCAGACAGCACCCCCACGGGGCTACTTCTGGGCGCCGGGCTCCCCGCGCGCCGCCGGCACGGGCGTCACAGGAGAGGCCCGCGCGGCGCCCGAGCACAGCAGAACCCGGAGGTGCCAGGGGAATTAGTACGCTGTCCTCGGCCGACCTTCCCTCGCTGCCGTCCGCAGGGAACAGGTGGCCCGGGCCGCGGCACAGAGCCCACGTCCCCACCCTGCCGCCGGCACTCTGGATCCCCAGCCATCAGCGGGACGCCCGCCCGCTCAAGAGGGAAAGAGGCCCCGGCCCGAGGCAGACGCCGCATCCCCCGGCATCCCCCCGGCATCCCCCCGGCATCCCCCACCGCCCGCGGTCCGCCTGCTCACCACCACTGGCCCGCGCTTGTCAAGCATTAATCGCCTGGGGGCTTCGCTGAGAATCCGCCTGCCAACGCAGGAGACACAGGTTCGATCCCTGGTCCGGGACGATCCCGCATGCCCTGGAGCACCTAAGC
This sequence comes from Muntiacus reevesi, assembly GCF_963930625.1. NCBI lineage: Eukaryota > Metazoa > Chordata > Mammalia > Artiodactyla > Cervidae > Muntiacus > Muntiacus reevesi. The sequence continues at coordinate 2,093,057 of NC_089266.1, forward strand.
CCGCGCCCCCCAACTACCGCGCCCGTGCTCGCGAGCACGGGAGCCGCAGCCACTGAAGCCTGCGCTGCCAGAGCCCGCGCTCCGCACCAAGAGAGCCACCGCCCGGAGGAGCCGGAGCACCGCAAGCAGAGAGCGGCCGCCACGCGCTCATCTAGAGAAAGCCCTCGCTGCAAAGACGCAGCACAGCCAAAGGAAAAAAATAAAAATAAAAGTACACATAAAAGAGCAATTGCCTGCCTCCACTTTCAGAATCTGGGAATAAAAGTGACACGCAGCGGGCATCCTTTCTGAGGCTCCTCGAGGAGACTCCAGAGCCCAGGGCACTTCATTATCTCCATGCGACAATGTGACTTTAAAAAAAATTTTTTTTTTTTTTTTGGCATTTGTAAAATTGAAGAGTGCTCATAACCTTCAGGGAAATTGGTCTTTGTTCTTGGAGTCTCACAAGTGCACTGCATAAATTGGCCGCTCCAGAAAACAGAAATAGAAGAGAAGGGTGCATATGTAGCTTCCTGAAAACACGATTTCACAGGACTTGTTCCTCTGCTTCCAAAGCATTACACAGAAATGATGCAGCGGATGCCTGGAAGAGCGTCCACCACAGCTCTGCTCTCCGTCTCCCTTATGATTTATTTTAAAAATACTTAAAGGCTCAATTCATCTTTTGGAAGGCACTCTGATATAGACGTTTGCTCAGCTCTTGCCGCAGAAACTTTTTTCTTTGAAGGAAGCTCAGTCACTGGGAACATGGTTTTTATTTTCTTTACTTTCTATCTACTCCGAAGCAGCACTGACCATAAGTGGCTAAAATAATTCACCCAGATCAATTAAAGTTAAAAGGCTAAAATGCAGACACGTTTAGTGAAGCAAAAAATGTCGCTTTATATCTCACAATGTTGTCGTTTTATTGTGTGTATGTTTAGTCGCTCAGTCGTGTCTGACTCTTTGCGACCCCACGGACTGTAGCCCGCCAGGCTCCTCTGTCCATGGGATTTCCCAGGCAAGAACCCTGGAGTGGGTTGCCATTTCCTATTTCAGGGAGCCTTCCAGACCCAGGGACGGAGCTGGAGTCTTGCGTTTCGGGCACTGACATGCGAGTTCGTTACCACTGAGCTACCTGGGGAGCCCTGTGTCTCACAATGCCTGGAGAAAACAGCAACATCACGGAAAGAGAGCAATAGCATTGTGCTACTTACTGGCCAGGATTTAATGCTTCTGAACGCTGAAAACTTCCATCCAAACCCATCAGTCCTTCTGAAATTCTGCAGATTCTGACAGGATGCTTTTCAGGTCTGGATGTCTTGTAACACTAACAAGGGAAGAATATGTACTTTTTTCCTACATACTTTAAAAAATTAATCAGGATAAAACATAAGATATTTTAGCGAATAAAAAAAAAATTGTCTTCATTTGCTGGCTGTCTCCCTTTATCCCCGCCTAATTCCAAACACTTCACATGGACCACTTTGGATAGGTATTGCGCAATTATTTTAAACACAGACTCAGTTAATAAATAAGAATTTAGAAAGAATAAATGAGAATTTCTCCACTTTTAAACTCTCCTGAAAGTGAAAAACCAAAGTGTTGGTCCCTCAGTTGTGTCCAACCCTTTGTGACCCCATATGGACTAGCCCGCCAGGCTCCTCTGTCCTTGGGGGCTTCCAGTCACGAGTACTCGAATGGGTTGCCATTTCCTTCTCCAGGGGATCTTCCCGATTCAGGGATCGAACCTTCATCTCTTGCACTGCAGGCAGATTCTTTAGTGTCTGAGCCACCAGGGAAGCCCTTAAAATCCTTTACTGTTGAGTTATTAAGTAAGGAGGCCACCAAAGAAAATGTATTTTGGTGGTTTTAAAAATATACTTAATGTTTAAGTCGAGTGATTAGTTAATTAGTAAAACAGCTAGCAACTGGAAGTAACGGTTACTAGAAAAACGTTAGCACAAAGGCAATGAATCGGAAATATGTAGATAGAATAAATACAACAGAAGGATTTGGAGTATGAAGGTCCCAGTGCATTCAAATGACTGGAAAGAACTGAAATGCTATCAGCATATTTCTTTAATAAGGAAAGCCATATCCTAGAAGCTGATCACTGAAGTCTGACAACTGTCTTCACTTCTCATTAACTACCACTCTGCCCCCTGCTGTTAGCTTTACCGGGCTGTGACACTCTATGGTCAAAGGCCCACATAATTCACGCCCCAGCTATTCAGCTGTCCTCAAATCCAATCCACACAGTGGAGAAGAGCTGTTTTCTCCAGATGGTCCCCATTTCCTCTTCATGAACATCCAACAGAGTTCTGATTTGCTGCAGTAATAAAATATTTCTTCTCCCTCTCTCTCCCATGCAGCTGATAAGCATTTCTGTTCCTATCTCTTTATACCCATGGAAACAGTCCTCTTGTGTTTTTTTTTTTTTTTTTAATCATCTTAACATTCTTATCTCTTGTCTTAAAAGGTTTTTTAAAATGTTTTTTTTTTCATCACCACTTGCTAGGACACGTGTTGTTACACCTTCCGTGTACGCGGGCTAAGTCGTTTCAGTATGCCCAATTCTTTGCGAATCTGTGGACTGTAGCCGGCCAGGCTCCTCTGTCCATGGGATTCTCCAGGCAAGAATGCTGGGGTGGGTTGCCAATCCCTTCTCCAGGGGATCTTCCTGACCCAGGGATTGAACCAGGGTCTCCTACATTGCAGGTGGATTCTTTACCATCTAAGCCACCAGGGAAGCCCACATTTAGGGAAAGAACACATAAAATTTCCTACATTTTTAAAGTTTCCACAAGCATTCAAAATCTCACCAGAATGCTGGATGGGGTGACCACAGTCCACATGGCTTCCTTCCACAAAGCAGCATCCGATGTGGCAACATACCTCCAACACATTTAATAAACGCATTTGACATTTATTTGGATTTTTTAAAAACTAGGAGAAACAAGGCCTATAAAGTGGAAACCTGTAGTTTTTACCAAGTGAGCAGGATCTGGGGTTGTCTTCAATTCCTACCTAAATGTCAGTAGGTTAAGTTGCCGGAAGAGGGCTCTAGAATAATTTCTAAAGATTTCCAGAGTTCCGGCAGAGTACAGTCTAACATATCACTACTGTTTAACTCCTTAGACTGAAAAAGACAAAGTCACCAACAGGTTTTGTAGCATGTGGCTCACAGCAGTGCCCAATCCATAAGATACCATCAGCTGTTCAGTAGAGCCCCGAATAGTCAATGTCTAATATTATGCATGTGTGCATGCTAAGTCACTTCAGTCAGGTCCAGTTCTTTGCAACCCCGTGGACTGTAGCCTGCCAGGCTCCTTTGTCCATGGGATTCTCCAGGCAAGAATACTGGAGTGGGTTTATAGGCCATCCTCCAAGGGACCTTCCCAATCCAGGGATTGAACCTACATCTCTTATGTCTCCTGCATTGGTAGGTGGGTTCTTTACCACTAGCACCACCTGGAAAGCCCATCTAATATTATACAGTTTCATAATACTTATACTTTTGATGTGATGCTCTATATTAATTTAAAGAAGACACTGAACCTGTGTCCACCCCCCCCCCACAGTGAGGTTAGGGCATATCATTTAATAGTGAAATTACATAAATATACATCTGTCATTTTCCAACTGAGCATATTTGCGTACAGTCAGATCTATGGTGACTGCTGAAGGCTTGTCTATACAGATTCAGTTCCCTACCTGAACCAATGAGAATCTAGTAAGACTTCTCTTTTTTTCCCTTTTAAAAATTTTATTTATTTATGTTTAAGCTTTTTTATTTTGTATCAGGGTACAGCTGATGAACAATGTTGTAACAGTTTCAGGTGGGCGGCGGAGGGACTCAGCCACACACACACGTGCGTCCACGCTCCCCCAAACCCCTTAGCTCGGGCTCCACCTTACCCCGAGCAGGTCCCCTGCGTGGTACACAGGTCCTCGTTGGCTTCCCACTTTAAATACAGCCGTGCGCACGTGTGCATCCCCGCTCCCTAACCACCCTTCTCCCCATCCTCCTGAACCGTTTTTATGAGTTTGTGCCAAAAGCAAAACGATGAATCTACCTATATCAGAAAGAGACTTGGAACTTCCCAGGAGGTCCAGGGGTTAAGAATTCGCCTCCCAACGCAGGGGCACAGCTTCAATTCCTGGTTGGGAAACTAAGATTCCACATGCCTGTTGCCAAAAAGCCAAGACTTAAAACAAATTCAATAAAGACTTAAAAAAAAGGCCCATATCAAAAAAATCTTTCAAAAGAAGGATAAACATGATAAATATGAAAAATCAGTAGCATTTTCTGTGATCCTGCCACGGGTTGTTACCAATAAAACATTCTCTTTGGCCACTAATCCGGATGGAACAATTTAAGAACAAGCTGATTTATTACACCGTCCATAATTACTTCTACACCATTGCAGTTCACAGTTTCTTACTTTCCTGGGGACTTTCTATAACTTGCATATATTACCTATCTAAAATATTTCCCAGAATATTTTATAGTTTTTTAAAGAGTGCAACAGGTCCGTCTGACCTGAATTATTCAGGCCTGTGACTAAAGCCCAGAACCATCTATTAATATCAATGTAAACAGATCAAGGAGATTTGAAGGACACAGCATTGCCTTATGTCGGTGTTTCTAGCTCATCCTCAGAGAACACAGCAAACACCCCGTGGCCATAGTGTATTGGCCAAGGTGCAGAGAGTAAGGGAGATACACAGATTTATCCTGAACTGGGCTTGTCCCATGAATAGTGAACAGAAAATGAGGTAAAATGTTACCAGATCACTCTTAGCCTGAAAAAGGCACTTTTCTAGGGCGTTTTAAAAAGTCACCTAGCTTAAGACTAGATTGGGCAACTTAAAGTAAGGAACCAGGAATCAGAAGACAGGCTTCCACATCTGCAGTCGAAACAGTTTTAGGTCACATGGTTTCCCACCTTGGCCAAAGGAAGCAACGCCACGAGGTGATGGATAAGCTGGGATGCTGAAACAGGGCCGTTCACGGTGTCACTGCAGGCATAGAACGACAGAGCAGACGGAAGGGCCTGAAAGCCTTAACATGTTACAAAAGCGTTGTTAAAATCAGCCGCAGGAATTTAAGCTTCTCGGGACGGGGATCACGTTCTGTCCATTTTCTTAACCTACATCAGACCTGTTGTAACTGTGAAGTGAGGGCAAGTCGCTCAGTCAGTGTGACTCTTTCGTGACCCCATGGACTGGAGCCCGCCAGACCCCTCTGTCCATGGGATGATTCTCCAGGCCAGAATACCGGACTGGGTGGCCATTCCCGTCTCCAGGGGATCTTCCCGACCCAGGGATTGAACATGGGTCTCCTGCACTGTAGGCAGATTCTGCACCGCCTGAGCCACCAGGGAAGCTACTATATAAATGTGTGTGTGTGTGTGTGTGTGTGTGTGTGTGTGTGTGTATGCGTGTGTGTATATATGTGTGTGTGTATATATGTGTGTGTATGTATATATATGTGTGTGTGTATATGCGTGTGTGTATGTATATATGTGTGTGTGTATGTGTATATATATACATATATATATGCATGTGTGTATACGTGTGTATGTGTGTGTGTGTGTATGTGTATCGTATATATATGTAACAAGAGATTGATTGGTGAAAGGCAGAGGAACTATACAATTGGCACTCCACCCTCAGGTTCAACCAACCTCGATGGGAAATAACTTTTTTTAATTCCAGAAAGTTCCAAAGAGCAAAATTTGAATGTGCCACACACCTTGGCAATTACTGACATAAGACTGACATTGTATTTACAACTATTCACACAGCGGTGACAGCACATTAGGTGTTATAAGTCATCTGGAGATGGTTTAAAGCATATGGGAGGGTGTGCATGGCTGCATTTTACCTAAGGGGCTTGAGTGTCTGAGGATTTGGGTGTCTGTAGGGGGTGAGACAGGGGAAGGGTCCTGGAACCAATGCCTTGCAGATACCAAGTGACAACTACATGCACAAGTGAGATCAGACAAGACTCCAATTTCCTCTCTTGACCTGACAGGGTTTGATATCATTTTTGTTCCCTGTGTTACTTAAGTCTGGGCTTCCCCGGTGGCTCAGTGGTCAAGAATCCTCCTGCCAGTGCAAGAGACACGGGTTGAATCCCCGGGTTGGGACGATCCCCTGGAGAAGGAAGTGGCAATCCACTCCAGTGTTCTTGCCTGGGTAATCCCAAGGACGGAGGAGCCTGGTGGGCCACAGTCCACGGGGTCGCAGAGTCAGACACGAGTGAGGGACTGAACAACAACACAGGTGGAGTAGTTGCTAAAGCCACAGCCTTTCATCTTCGCCACCAGCCACACGGCCTCCGGACGAATAGGCTCTGCTCCCCAGGTACTACTTAGCAAACTGTTTCACACCGAGAATGTTCTCAAGATAGGTGTGCTGATAGACTGGATGAACAAAATCTGATGTTTTGTCATGATAATTTGTCTGAACTTGCAAAATGACCCGAAATGCCGAACTGTACGGCAGGATACTAGTGGACATACGGCTCCTAACAGCCAAGAGATGCTGTCAGAAGTCAAGGGGAGGGATGTTCTTCGATGGCTTCCCTGATAGCTCAGCATGTAAAGAACCCATCTGCCAATGTAGAAGACACAGGAGACCTGGGATCAATCCCTGGGTCGGGAAGATCCCCTGAAGGAGGAAACGGTAGCCCAGACCAGTGTTCTTGTCTGGCAAATCCCATGGGCAGAGAAGTATGGTGGGTCACACAGTCCATGGGGTCACAGAGTCAGACAGGACTGAGCAACTAAGCAAACAGACTCTTGGGCGAGACAAGAGGATGTGATCAAAGCCAGCTGGGCAGGGACGACCTTGAACCTTCAAGGAAAAGTAGAATTTGGAAAAATGAAGCCTTCGGTGGGGGCTAGAGAAGGCTGCAGGCAGAAGACAGCAGAAGTTAACACACTGAAACGTGTAAATTCATGTCCCAAGTAAGACAAGTAATCCTGCGTTGACCACACTGTTTAAACACGGAAGCTTGGAGTAGCTGAGGGGGAGATAAGGCTGAACGGGTACGGGCGCACCATATTGGGAAGAGCGATGAAAGCCACGCTGAGTCTATTTGGGGATTTCTAGAATTTCTGCCAGTCCTCATAATACACGGTGATACTTTGATACAATTTAAAAAAAGGACTAAAAGATACAGTGTGAGCACAACTCACCAGCCAGTCCCCTAAACCATCTCCCACGTGGGGGACCCCCAATATACCTAATTATATATCATATTACATCACTGTTGTTTCGTCGCTAAGTCATGTCTGACTTTTTGCGACCCCATGGACTGGAGCCCCCCAGACTCCTCTGTCCATGGGATTTTCCAGGTAAGAATACTGGAGTGGGTTGCCATTTCCTTCTCTAAGGGATCGTCCTGACCCAGGGATTGAACCAGGATCTCCTGCATTGGCAGGCAGATTCTTTACCACTGAGCCACTAGGGAAAGCATATATTATATGTAACACACCTATTTACATCATAATTTTCTAAAGTCTAAAAACTAGATATCAGCCCTGAATTCTTAGCTCAACCTTTGATACCTTCCCTTCCCTTGTTCCTGAGACCTAATGGACATGTTGGAAAACATTCATAACTGTCGGATGCAGGTGGGTTTTGCCACCTGGGAGACAATGTTTCAAGCTGTGATGTATTCCTTGTCTCACCTCTGAAGAGAGACTGACCGTGGTCCTCGGTTGCCTTGCTGAAAGTGAAGTCGCTCAGTCGTGTCCGACTCTTAGCAACCCCATGGACTGCAGCCAGCCTACTAGGCTTCTCCGTCCATGGGATTTTCCAGACAAGAGTACTGGAATGGGTTGCCATTTCCTTCTCCAGGGGATCTTCCCGACCCAGGGATCGAACCTGGAACTCTTCTAATTCCTGAACAAAACGATATTTAGGCAGTGTAGGAAAACAGAATGCATGCTTGCAGTTCTTTCTCTCTGCTTTAATCCTTAGTGGTTCTAATTAGACATGTGAGCTGGGTTTAGAGGTATGAATTGTTAGAATCAGAAGGGGCCTTAGCCTGATCCTCCTTATTTCAGGGGAACAAAAAGAGGTTCAGAAAGGTGAAGTGACTTCCAAGAGAAGACTCAGCTAACTTTTTCTAAGCCAGGGCTAGAATCCCATCTCCGAGAGTCTAGTGTATTTCTTACATCTTGGAAATTCCCCGGCATTTCAGTGGTTAGGACTCCCTGCCTCTACTGCCAAGGGCCCAGGTTTGATCCCTGTTCAGGGAACAAAGATCCCACAAGCCGTATAGTGTGAACAACAACAAAAAACAATTACACCTTACGTGGAGCAACTAAGTCCGCTCTAGAGCCCGGGAGCAGCAACTCCTGCAACCCGCACGCTCCGGAGCCCGCGCTCGGCAACAAGGAAGCCACCGCCGTGAGGAGCCTATGTCCCGCCGCTGGACAGCAGCCCCTGCTCCCACAGCCAGAGTCCTCCCAGCAACAAAGACCCAGCACGGCCAGAGACAAATAAAAAAAAATAGAGCGCAGGTAACTGCTCACGAGGGGCTTCCCAGGCGGCGCCAGTGGTAAAGAACACGCTTGCCAATGCAGGAGATGTAAGAAACACAGGTTCAGTCCCTGGGTCGGGAAGACCCCCTGGAAGACAGCATGGCAACCCACTCCGTGTTCTTGCTGCAGAACCCCGTGGACAGGGGGCGCGGCGGGCTACAGTCCACGGGGCCGCAGAGTCACGACTCAGCACGCACGTGCAACCTGCTCACGGTAGCGGCCAGCAGGCTTTCCCAAATGCAGCGCTGTGGACATTTGGACCAGACGATCCTTTCCTGGAGGCTCCCCGTGGACCGTGGTACCGCCCTGGTCTCTACCCACTGGACGCCACGGTCAGCCCACCTCTTGGCTGTGGCGACCCAATCCATCCCCAGACGCTGTCACACGCTCCCTGAGGGTCAAAATCACCGCCGGTGGGGACACTGTTCCCCCACCCTCCCCCTTGTCCACCCCACGTAAACCTCTAGAGCGGTCCCGCCAGAGCCAGGCTGCCCGAAGCTAAGGGCCCCTTTCCACAGTCCCCCCCCCTCACCTGACGGCACAGGGCCGCTCCAGGGGCTCCATGCTCCCCTGCAGCGTGACCCCGGTCCCCGGAATCCAGTGATTCCAGGTCACCGTGCTGACGGGTCTCCTCCGCCCCTCACTCACAGCGAGAATTTGCGCGCCTACTGCATGCTCCACGCTGGCACGGGGGACGCAGAGATCAGTCTCTGTGATCTCCAGCAGGTCAGCCTCCTGGCGGAGACGCAGGTGACAGCAAACACCTGTCTGCCTTCGGGGGAGTGTCTGGAGGGTGCCGGGGGCAGGGTACTAGGAGGGAATTCACTCCTCACCCTGAGGGCGGCCATAGGGTGATGATCCCAGGACGGAGCCAAGAGGATGTGTCCGCTTAGAGCGTCCTCAAGGACAAATCTGAAGGAGCTAAGGGGAGAATGGATAAGGCGTGCCAGGCAGAGGGAGCGGGGCGTCTAGAAGCAAGGAGGGCGGACGTAGAGAACAGACATGTGGACACGGGCGGGAGGGAGAGGCTGGGACAAATCAGGAGAGTGCTATCGACATATACACACTGCCACGCGTATAGTAGGACTTCCCAGGTGGCCCAGGCGGCACAGAATCTGCCTGCCAGACCGGAGTTCGATCCCTGGGTCGGGAAGGTACCCCGCAGAAGGGAAAGGTGATCCGTTCCAGGATTCCTGCCTGGGAAATCTCTTGGACAGAGGATCCTGGCGGGCTACGGTCCATGGGGTCACAAAGAGTTGGACACGACTGAGCGACTAGCACGTCATACACGCGTAAAAGAGACAGCCAGGGGAAAGCTGTCTGCCGCACGGGGAGCTCCGCGCGGGGCCCCGGGAGGACCGAGAGGGGTGCACGGAGGTCCGGGGGGGGTACGTGTGTGCCTATGGCTGATTCACCTTCCGTGCAGCAGAAACTAACGCAGCGTTGTAAAGCAATTATGCTCCAATAAAAAAATAAAAAAGCGAAGGCCAGATTTTTATTATTAGATTATCATATAATCATGTTACAAACATCTTATTTTTAGGATTATTCTGCATTCAGTTCCCATTTAGTATGACTCACTTCTATTTTTAAATTGGTCTCAATGTGTATTCGAAGTTTTTTAAATTTAATTTTTTTCTCCTTCATTATATTCTTATTTTCGGTTTATGACTTGGTCAGTTGTTATATAAACTATTAATTTCCTCAAGAAAGGCATAGATTGGAATCTACGAACACTGAACATCTGTAGGAAATAATCAGGGCTTTCCTGCAAACATGAATTAGGGCAGCCATAAAAGTTTGGATTTATTTTTTTAAAAAAAGCAGGGACGGAGCAATCCTGGCTTCCGGCAGCAGCACCTGTAGCAGCAACACAGCATGAAAATTTGAGTTGCAGAGAAGCAGGACCCAGGTCTCAGGGAGCCTATTACACCCAGCCTGAGAGTTTGGCAGTGGTCTCGAAGGTAACAAGAAGCTGGGGGAGACTGCCTTGAGTTCTTGTATTCGAGACTGCCTTGTATTCTAGAAAGATCTGAAGCACAGAAAATTTTAAAGATGAAGAATTCAACATAGGAGCACAGGCCACAGGAAGAGAAACACCTGATGTCCTGCACACTCACCACCAAGGGTGGGGTTCTCCTCACAGGAGCGCGGCCACAAACTCCCGAGAAGAGGAACAGCTCTCGACCGTACAGACGTAGGAATACAACCTCCTCCTCCACCCAGGAGGGAGCTGGAGGGAGCCTGTTACCACCTGCACAAGAGAAGAACTTTTCCTTTGGGACTCCAAGCCTTTGCAGAGAGGCTGAGTTCCCTGTGGAAATTCAAAGTATGTTTTTCCCAGAAAGAAAAAACGATACACGACGCCAACTGTAAATCACGTTGAGGGAACTCAGCTCCAAGTTACGCGACAGCCTGGGTGGGAGGGGAGTTTGGGGGGGAATGGACGCAGGTATGCGGCTGGCCGGCTCCCTTTCCCATGCACCTGAAACTGTCACAACACTGGGATCCGCTACACTTCAACACAAAACAAAAAGTTTAAAATAAATATATATATGGTTCAATTTATGGTCAAAGGTAACCAACCCTGACCCTAAAGGAAATCAACCCTGAATATTCAATGGAAGGACTGATGCTGAAGCTGCAGCTCCAATATTTTGGCCACCCGATGAGAAGAGCTGACTCCCTGGGAAAGACCCTAATGCTGGGGAAGATTGAAGGCAGGAGGAGAAGGGGATGACAGAGGATGAGATGGTTGGATGGCATCACCGACTCAGTGGGCATGAGTTTGAGCAAACTCCGGGAGATGGTGAAGGACAGGGAGGCCTGGTGTGCTGCCGTTCATGGGGTCACAAAGAGTCAGACATGACTGAGCGACTGAATAACAACAAAAGGTCAAAGGTGTTTGGCATAGGTGTGTGCATTTTGTGCGTGTGTGCAGTGGCTATTGAACACATCGCTGTCTCTATAGGAATATGAATGCAGACTGGCCTGCGGGACATACGCCACTTGCTGTGAACCCTGCACGCCTACGCAGAGAAGGGACCAGCGCAACTACTGCAGCAAAACGCCCCAGACACGACGTGATTCGAGCTCTTCAGGAAAGACGGGCGTCTGGGGCAATTCAAGAGACAGCAGTGCTGCTGACCACACAAAATGCAAACGTTAGTGAGCTCAGGCCCGTGGCTGCTCCTCCATCGATGCTCGGAAAAGTGAACTGGATGCGCTGAAACGGATCTCCATGCCCATGTTGTCTCCTACTTAAATGAAACTTAAGAGGAAAAACGCTGGTTCAATAAGCCTCAGATTGTACGTGCAAGAAAGGGAGGAATACACAGCATGGATTTGCTCAGAAAGATGGTGAAAGAAAGGAAAACACCAAGTCTCTGTATCTGGGCTCGTGGGACCAAGAGCCTTCCATTTAGAGCCAGGAGCTAATATGAACATGAGGTGACCTTGATTAATTCTCATTCAAGTCAGCAGAGGGGATCAACTTAAGTAAATGGATGTTAGCTCCATGACCTACTGCACATTTGTTTTAAGAGCGGATTTGTAGCTGAAAAATGGTGGCCCTCTTCCCTCTGATTCATCCATTACTCAGAAGGCCCTGGCTTCTTAGAATTCTTAATAAAATTCCAATAGTTTTCATCAGCGGTCATCAAACACAGCCGAACCCTCTTTCAAAGTGCCTCTTTTTGCCTTTCGCTACCAACCTGACCTATCTCTAGCTTCTCCTGGTTTCAACTCATCTTGATCCTTGAGGGCATATTTACTCTCTTAAAACAAAGCTTTGATTCAGTTACATCCCTTTCCAAAGCCCTTTCACCAGCACCCAATACCTGCAGAATAAAGCCCAAGTCTCTGGCCCGACTTTAAGAGCCTCCACTGTGAATCCCACCCACTCCTACGTCCGCATGCAGTGTAGACAGGCTTCCTTGCTCTCTCCTAAACAGGGCTTCCTCAGATGGCCACCCCGCTTCCCTGATGGCTCAGCCGGGAAAGAATCTGTCTGCAGTACAGGAGACACAGGAGACGCCGGTTCAATCCCTGGGTGGGGAAGATCCCCTGGAGGAGGGGAAGGCAACCCAGTCCAGTATTCTTGCCTGGAGAATCCCATGGACAGAGGAGCCTGGCGGGCTGCAGCCCATGGGGTCACAGTGTGAGAGGTGATTGAGCGCAGATGTCCACTACACTTGTTCACATCTCAACAGGTTTCCACCCTCAGTCCCACCCTCTACCTGAAAAGCACCTTTCTGAGTCTGGTCCACTCAGTGAGGAGGTCCGAGCTCACTTCAGCCCAGGTCCCCTCCATCCCTTGCAAGGAATGTCCCACGCCTGCCTGCTTCCCTGAGGGGCGACATCTCTGCCCACCTGCTGTCCAGCTCCTAGCCGTGAGCATTACCGACTGACCCCAGGTCCTGGAGAGGGCCTGGCACACTCCAGGGGTTCAACAAAACTCGGTAAACTCTGCTGAACAAATTCGAGACACGTGACTGTTGGTACAGCATGACCACCCACTTTCTCCCTGCGGCTAGGGGATTCTCCCAGCCCCCTCCAGGTGAGAAACAACATCTAAACAATTGAACTCTGATAAAGTGTGCTTTGACACACAAAAAGCAGAACTTCCTCCGTGATCCTTCAAGAAATGAGAACTCCCCATCCCCCCGCCTTTACCCCGCCCCAGCGCTGAATTTCAGATTCCCCAAAGCGACCTGGATCTCTGCTTACTAAATAAAACTTTGCATCTTCTCTGCAGCCACCTCCCCCTGGCCAGATCACCAGAGAATTCTCCAGGCAAGAAAAAGGTTTTTAAAAAGTGGACGTTTGAGGTGGGGGAAAATAAACATCTACAGGCAGGAACCGTCCAACTGGTACTGCCCTGCAAACACGTGAACCCCGAAACTGACTTTCTGAGTCGGCCGAGTGGTTTTCAGCCAAGCCAATGTTTTTTAGCTGCTGTTTCGGGGGCTTTTGGAGAACACAGATGCCCGCTCCCCTTGGCCTTGCCCTGATTCTCCCATCACCGGGCACCGAGTGCGTGTCCGACTTGTTTACCTGGACGCAAGCTCTGCCGCCCCCAATCTTCCCGCGCTGCGACCCGCGCGACCACGTGTCCTGAAGTCAGAGCCCCGCGGACTCCGCACAGGAACTACACTTCCCAGCGGCCCCCGCGCCCTTCGCAGGAAGGACGTCTGCGCACTAAGATCCTCAGTTCCAAGTTTGGAGCTTTTAGCTGCCAGCCCTGGCCCATCATGTAGCTGCAGCACAGCCTTCCCTAACGTTGCAACTGGGGGAAAAATCACTTTCCAGTCTGCTTTGCAAGGTGTGCATTTCCATCTGGATCCCCTGGAAGTCCATCTGCTGCCTCGGTCAAGAGAAACTCCACTTGCATGAAGATTGCACGCCTGCAGCTTGCATCTTTGTTGCAAAACTAGCTACAGAAGAGAAGCAAGGCAAAGTCTTTTGTGCTCCCCTCCCCCATCAAAGGAAAGGGGAAAATGTCTCAGTCGAAAGGTAAGAGCCTATTTGCATTACTTGCAAAAAATGCAAAGGGTTGTGCATGCATTTATGAATGCATGGATGCAATTTACGCCTGGCGATTGCATTTTTAAGTTTGAGGTTTTCCACAGCTCAGTTGCATTTCCTGTTTAGTATGTGTCTTTTTTTTTTTTTTTTTTTTTTTTTGCAGACACAGAGAGTTCCTGTAAGGCAGGGCTTGCAGTTCAGCTGTGCATTGACGTTATTTGCATTCTTCTGCTAGGATTGCTGAGCTCTTTTTTGCCTTTTGCCCAGTCAGGAGAGATAGAGCAGGTTGGTAGCGTCTGAATGTGCAATGCTTTATATAATTGTAAAATTCTGTAGTATGCACAGATATAATAGGTAATCTTGTGTGCAACAGGAATCCGAACTTTTAAAAAGTCGGTAGATGAAGATGAAAGGTAAAACTTGAGTTCAACTAGTAGGAAATTAATGTAATCTTATATTCTTTTGGGAATGAACCGTTGCGGTGCTAGTATTTAGCTAAATTTCCATTGATATCGCTCTGAACATTAAGCAACTTTTGATTTTTAAAGGAAGTAAAGGTGAGTGATAGCATTTTACAAAAAAGCAGACAAGACGTCTTTCTCTTCCGAGATTTTGCACTTTACGCTAATTGCTTATTGGTTCACAGTATTTAGAAGCAGCAATAAGGACATCGATGTATTATGTTTTCCCATTTGGGAGATGCTTTGCATCTCCAGGGAAAATATTGGGAGAAAAACTGTACTTCTAAGCTTTACACCAAGGTGGGGGGACTGCACGGTTTCATTGACAACCATAATGAAATCTTATAAGTGTGTAATTGCCTATATTTAGAATAGGTCAGAAGTTCAGGGTTATGGTTGTTTTATGGTTTTTTTTTTTCCTTGAAAAAAATTTTTTTATTTTTTTTCACAGTTGTATTTTACAGACCTAATGTCAGGCTGGGGGATTAAAAATATAGAGATTCTGACGTGACATTATAGAGCTGAGGGTGTGTTGTCAGGTGGCCTTGAGACTGTGACTTGTTTCAGAACAGACCCTGTTGAGCATGGGGAAAGCACATGCCCTTGGAGAATGTGTGGAGGGGAGAGGTGGGCGCCAGGGAGGGGAGGGGGCTCCGCAGGGTGAGTCAGTCAGTCCCAGGGAGCTTGAGTGTCTCCTGTGCGTCCTGCTACTATCTGGGGGGGCTGTGTGATGGGAGTGGGAGTCATACCTCTCAGTCCAGGAAGGAAGTAGCATATACTCTCAAAAACACAAAGTAAGGCTCTTTCTTTTCTCTGGGTATTGGGGGAAAATGCAAATCTGAAAAGCTAAGAGCACCCAAGTACCTAGGAATTGGCGTTGTGAAGTGCCTGTATTCCTTAATATTGGTAAAACCTGTGAGTAGAGTCTCCTAATTGAGCAGAGAAATCATAGCTTAGAAGGGCATTCCAGGCTTTGATGTATGAGAGAGGTGGCATCTGGTTACTTTGTATTTGCTGTATATTCACTCATGCATTTAGGTCATTTTAATAAATGAGTGGATACATGATGATAGCTGTGTATCTGTGTATGTATATGTGTATGTTTGGCACAGGATTTGGGGACATATAAAAATATTTCATATGTAAGTGTTTCATTCAAGGAGTTTACTTGTGTTTGGCAAAACAGAGCATGTATGCAAATTATTGTGATGCAAGATGCTTGCTTAGATCATGACGGGAATTGGTGCGTTTGTAATTTAGAGATGGCAGTGGGCTTCTCCTCTCTGGGAGACAAGAAGGTGGGGCTCTAGTGAGCTTATCTTTGGACCTTAGGTTTTAAACTCAATTGTGTTTCTTCATGCGTTTTGGGGGCTCGCTCCTAAGGCAGCTCCCTCCTAGCAGAGGAAGTTGGGAAGCTGACAGAGAAGTTAGCATGACCCTCTTCCATGATGGGTGCTCCCATAATACATCACGTGCTGGCAATCCTTCACATGGATCCCTGTTTATCCAAGTGGTTGTCTTAATTGGATCCCATGTGGAAGTTGCCTCTGGTGTGAACGTGGGATTCCTGTCCAAAAGGAAAACTTTTTGATGGAAGGAAGTGTGTGATTATTTCAGAAATGGCAGAGACTTTTGGCCTGGACTTTTCACTGTGGACCTGGTCTAATTCAGCTACGGTATTCTCAAATGGCCAAGATTTTTTTTTTTTTCTCGCAGTACCAAACTTCTTTGTAATACTATAACCAAATGAAATGAAGGAAAAGCAAAAGGTGGCTACAACCTCATAGTATTGAAGAATTTAACAACATGTTCAATTCAAGGACCTTTACGAACCTTCTAGATCACTGTAATTCAGTTTTTCAGACCTCTAATTTAAGGCACAGCAGAGGCAAAAGAATTACAGACTCCCTGGGAGCTGGGAGGGCTGGCTTACTCCTCTCCAGCCTCACCAACAGTGAGATTCCCAGAAAGAATTTCTTAAAAAGAAATTTTGTTTTCCACAGTTGTAACTTTAGGTGGTAGGCTTTTCAGCTTGTTTATATTAGCTGTCTGGGGTTGAGCTGACATTTTTCAAATATTAAAGTGGCAGAGTGCCTTTTGAGGAAATCTGAAATGTAAGTTAACAGGAAGGGCACCCAGAGAGTGCAGGATTCCTGCGCTTTACCGGAAGACAGGCTACAGGAAAATGTGTCATCCACATTACCCCAGAGAGTAAAACTATTGTTATCAGCCACAATGATCTGAGGGAGGGACAGCCAGAGGGAGGGAGTCTGGCATCCCCCCGTCCACCTGAAAAGAGAGAAAAAGTTGGACCCTGTTACCAAGGCACTCTTCTCACTCCTCCCTCGACTCACCTTTAAAAACTATTAGTTTGTCTTTGTTTAGAATAGTGATATGTACGTTGTGTCACGGGGACTGTGTATCAGGCACAGTTCAGAAGCCTGTAGAGGAGACTGACAGGCAAGGATTGTCAAAGGACCCAGCCCTTCTGTGGGTTTTTTGCTTCTGAAATTCATGCCAGCCTGGGAAATGAAAAGTGTACCTTTCTCATTCTGTAAATTCCTTTGTTAGGTTGTAGCCGAGAGACTTGTCATGCTTAGCCTGTAATCTGAGCCAGTCTGCTTTATAACCTCGTACATCTCAGGACATGAAAATCAGAAGAGGTGGCCTGGGCTTCCTGAGTTTGTTTGGTATCCAAGTGGCATTCACGACTTTACAACATGCAGGTCAGCAGCAGGGGCTTCCCCGGGGTCTCTGGGCGGTAAATCCGATGCTGGAGGAAAGGGTTGAGATTCTTGTTCCTTTGTTTTTCACAGATTAGTATCATTATAACTGCTTTACATTATTATAAAGTTTGAAAGGTCTATAAGGAATATTTTTAAAACTTAGGAAAGTACCTAAGTATTCCTTTATTGTAGAAATACTTGAAATTGTAGGAAAGAAAAACAAGAATCATCAGTGAGGACAGTGTACATTTTGGCCTATATCCTTTTGGACTTTTTTTCCTGTTCTGATACATATGTGAATATGAATAAATCCAAAATGTTTATAAAATGATTCAGTTGCCTTTGGTTCACTTGCCAATAATACTATGAAATAGTCAAAGTTAATATATCGCTACATTCATAACCTAATTCTAACACTAGAGTTTATTTAAATAGAGCGTGAATGTTGATGAGCTTTCAGTGTTATAAGCAATTGCTATGATAAACGTCCCAGTTCAGACATATATACTATGGCCTTTGGCTAAATTCCAGGACGTAGAACTACAGGTTACGAATCTCTAATTCTACCCCATGGTGCATTATTTTCTTCATCTTTTAAAAATGACTCTTTTATTACTATGAAAACAATATATACTCATTGAAAAAAGAGTTCAAGCAGAAGAGAAATTCATAACGAGAAAATAAAAATCGCTCAGAGTCCCAGAGCCCACAGCGAATGCCTGCTGGCGTCCTGGGGGCTCCGCACGTGGACACGCGTGCCCTTTTGCGCTGCACGTGGCATTCCGCAGCTCACGGCCTACTGGCCCGTGTGTCCTCGGAGGGCTTTCCACGGCATGCACGTGCCGCTTCCTCCTCCTTTTTAGCGGTTGCTCATTTTAACTTGTAAGAAGGTTTCTGTTTCACCAGTCCCCAGCTGGACCCGCAGAGTTCCACTTTCCCACAGCTCTGCACAGTACTGCAGGGACTCTACCCCCTTGAACACACGTTTTTGAACATCGGCCCGACTGTCGCTTTAGGACGGATCCCTAGAAGCGGGCGTGCTGAGCGAAGGCTGGCGGGGTTGCCGCCCTGCAGGGGCCAACACCGCTGCAAGCGTTCCTGCGCTCCCTTTAAGCATCCTGGGAAAGAGCGCCGGATGAGTTACTCTTCGGAGGCTGTGCGTGCTCCTGCGTATAAATGGGAAACCAGCTGAACAGCACAGGCAACCCTCGCCAGCGCTCGGTGGTGACCTAAGTGGGGATGCAGTCCAGAGAGGGGCATACATGGCTGCATGCGGCTGGTTCACGCTGCATGGCAGAAACCAAGGTAACATGGGAAAGCCACTAACGCCAGTAAAAACCAACTCAAAAATAAACAGAGCAGATAATCCACAAGGGCCTACTGCAGCGCACCGGGAACTCTACTTAAAACTCTGTAATAACCTACGTGGGAAAGAACTTGGAAAGAACAGATACACATACATGTATTACTGAAGCATTTCTCTGTACATCTAAAACTAATACAACATCGTAAATCAACCATACCCCAATATAAGCTTTAAAAAAAATGGTTATGCTCTCTTTCCTTCATCCTGGGTATAATAATTTGAAAAACTTTTTTTGCTAATTTGATAAAAAGTATTACTGTTTTCCCCTCATTTGAAGTTTACTGGTGAAGAAGTTGAATTTTTCTTTTTTCTTTTTGACATCTGTGTTTCATGTGTTTGAATTTTTTTTTTCCCTCATAAAATGTGTCTTTAAAAATTTTAATTTGGGGATCAGATTATTTTCAGAGTTGAGCCAGAACATTCCAAGATGGCAGAGCTTAGGTAATCATGGGTTCAAAGCTGGGTTCAACTTTCATGCATCTAAACAGTTTAATGCCCTGGGAGTTCTAATTTTAATTTTAACCAAAATGTCTTAAGTAAACATATACTTTGTAGACTCATTTTGTTCTACTGTCTGTAGCTAGCCAAATCTGGATGACAATAATAAGAAAAGTATAATGATTTGATTTAAATTCCATCTGGAATTTACTAACTTCTGGACATCTGTGCATTTTCAGTTATCTCTACCGGCAAAAGTAGTTTTTCTTTGGTTTCATGAGTGATTCTCCCATAAGCACCTGGTTGTATCACGTGCATCGTGGCAGAATAATTCTTCTTTTTTTTTTAGCTTCATGTGCAACAGCTAATCATAAAAGGGGTTTCCTTTGCTAGATTTGTTGGAAGAATGAAGGTGAGGATCTGCTTTGATGACCTGAGAAATTATATCAAGTCAATCACCGTTCACGTATTCTTGATACAGCCTTCCTTAGTCAATGCTCCTATTTATGCACCTTGATATTAAGTAGTAGAATGTAGAGCTGTGGAAGGAGTTTTATAATCTAATCACCTCATTTTACAAAGGGCAAACGGAAGCTCTGAAAGAAAGTGATTTGCCTGAAGACCGAGCCATAGGTGGAACTTACACCTCTTGATTCTTTGCCCCAGCATTCTTTTCACTAAACCGCACACAAACACTAGGAATCCACATTTATAAAACGTTTTTTCCAGAATCTTGAGGATATTTCACATTTTTTTTGTTTTGTTTGTTTTTGCGGGAAGCATGCTGGCAGACGAGGCTGACAGTACAATCAGCGGAGGTGCTCTCTGCGCCCGAGTGAAACTGTGATACTTGATCACAGTTGTGGTTTTTTTTTTTAATCAATTTTCTGCCAAAGGATATTTTGCAAATGCTCTCATTTTAATTCCAGTGCCTACACTATACAGCTGCAAATTTTAGCCACTGTAGTTGTTTGCCTTTTATGGATGATCTCTGAAAGTCTCTTGCTAGGTAGCTAACATTTCTTCTTCTGCATCTTTGCAACTCTGCCTCTTTGAGCTCATGAGCAATAGGTGCTCAATGAATGTCTGACAATGCAAGTATTTTTCATCAGTGGGGCTCTTTATCATTTTTCATAAAAGGTGTGGGGTAATTAAATTATAATGCAGTTTTCCTGTGTTTCCTTTTCCACATTGATGTCTCCATTCTATCTTTGCTTGATTATTTGAAAGTTGCAAGTGTAGCATAAAAAGCAACTGAACCATTCCTAAAGAAGTGTCATTCTTCCTGCCTGGGCCTTCTAAGCAGATTTAAAGATTGAGTGATCCTCACTCAGCTCAAAGAATATGCAGGACGAAGATGAGTTGTCTGAAGAATCCAGTGGGGTAGGATTGAAGTGAATTCCTCCATCCCGTGCTGGTTTTAGGAGCTGGTTTGCAAGTTACCTCTGAACTCGAGCATCTGAAGGGTTGTCAGAGATGAGCTGTCAGTTCTTAATCGCTGGCAGCCCAGTGACCAAGCAGGGACCTCTGCCCAAGTAACCGCCAGTAGCAGTCTCCTCCTGGACCCACCACCGCCCCTGGCTCTGCCCCATCTCATTTCGTTCCTGCTCTGCTTCCTCACATGGCCTTCCTTCCTGTGAGCTGGTGCATACGGTTTGGTGCACAGTTCCTAAAACCCCCTCTTTCTGCAGTGGAGAGGTATTCGCGTTATAACCTACACACACACACACACACACACACACACACACACACACACACACGAAGTCGATCACAAATCATCATAATTTAGTCAATGTAGTTCTGAGTTGTTGTTCGTTGCTTGATCTCTCAGTCGAGTCCGACTCTGCGACCCCGTGGACTGCAGCACGCCAGGCTTCCCTCTCCTCCGCTGTCTCCCGGAGTTTGCTCAGACTCATGTCCATTGAGCTGATGATGTATCCAACCATCTCATCCTCTGTCGCCCAGTGAATAGGCTCTTGTTGGATCCCTCTTCATCTGTTTTATTTTCCAGTCTGTATATTTATCCTTAAGTTGGGTTGGGGTCAGCCTTTCTTTTTCTCCCCAGAGACAATTAGCTATAGATCTGAAGCCATCACAGCCCACGCCCCGTTACCCAGAGCTATCATTATCCTCATCACTTATTATTTCTCAGTCACTTTTCAGGTGTTGTGCTTTTGAACTTCACCTAAATCCTAGCAGGACAGATAGGCATGTGTATGCTCAGTCGCGTCCGACTCTTTGCCACTCCATGGACTGTAGCCCTCCAGGCTCCTCTGTCCAAGGCATTTCCCAGGTAAGAATCCTGGAGTGGGGTGCCA
The DNA here is from genome assembly GCF_963930625.1 of Muntiacus reevesi. Classification (NCBI taxonomy): domain Eukaryota; kingdom Metazoa; phylum Chordata; class Mammalia; order Artiodactyla; family Cervidae; genus Muntiacus; species Muntiacus reevesi. Next base: position 2,114,435 of record NC_089266.1, read on the forward strand.
TTTCCTTCTCCAGGGAATCTTCCTGACCCAGCCATGGAACCTGCGTCTTCTGCATTGGTGGGTGGATTCTTTACCACTGAACCACCTGCGAAGCTGAGGAGGACAGGTGCAGTTATTGCTAATTTACAAATTAAGAGGGCTCTGGGGCTTTGGAGAGTTCACTAACATGCCCGGGGCTGGAAACCCAGCAGGCAGCCCAGGCAGGATGCAAAGCCTGTCCTGTCTGTCTGCAGGGCCCAAGCTCATCACTGGGGCCAACAAACCACAGGCTGGGGGTCAAATCTGGACCCACCTGTTTATTTTGTTTTTAATTTATTTATTTTTTAATTGAAGGATAATTGCTTCACAATATTGTGTTGGTTTCTGCCATGTATCAACATGAATCAGCCAGCCTGTAAGCCAAAATGGTTTACACATGTACAAATGATTGGAAAAAAAGAATTAAAAAGAATAACATTTCATGACACAAGAAAGTCATATAAAATTTGAAGTCAGTGTCTACCGATAAAGTTTTATTGGGACACAGCTCTGTGCATTCATTTCTGTGTGGTTGAGGGCTGCTTCCTCCCCTGCGATTGTGTAGTCGAATCACTGTGATGGAGACTGCATGTCCTGCAGAGAATATTGACTCTCTGGCCCTTTTCAAAAAAAAGCTCGGTGACCTTGCCCTTTGTGACTTTCCTCAATCATGTGATGACTTCTGGTCCATATTACATTCCTCTTTGGCTTTAATTGGAAGTCGTTAACCTGGATGGCCACTCACCCGGGACGCAGCCGGTGACCTCGGGCCCAGCCCACAGGAAGCCTCTGAGTGGCGTCTCTCCTGGCTGTGAGGTGGGTGGGCCATTGCTCATTTCCGCCCGGCTGAGCGGCCGTCTCGTTGGCCCATCCCGAGTCCTCTCCCCTCCGCTGCACTCTTCCTGTTTGCTCTGCGTTTCTTTTATGTTCTCATCTTTCTTTCCCGCCCCTTTGAGAAAACTGATCATCAGTTCTTCCCCTGGTCCCTTCATCCTCCACCTCTTTGTCCCACATTTTGTGCAAAAAGCCAATGAACTAAAACCAAATCATGCCCCCACATTGCCTGGCCTTGTGGGTTGGTATCGTGACACAGCTCAGGGCTGCCATCGTGTCTTCTGTGTGGATGAGGACAGGACCGTCCTTCATCGTAAGAGCCTCCGTCTCACCCAGGCAGGTCATCGCCTCCTGAAGGCTGCAGCCATTGTCTCACGTGGAGCTTATGCTCAGTCAGTCCTGTCTGACTCTCTGTGACCCCCTGGCTGGAGCCTGCCAGGCTCCTCTGTCCATGGGATTCTCCAGGCAAGGATACTGGAGTGGCTTGCCATTTCCTTCTCCAGGGGACCTTCCTGACCCAGGGACCGAACCCACATCTCCTGTGTCTGCTCCGTTGGCAGGCAGATTCTTGGCCCCTGATACCCCCTGGAAGCCCATTTTCTCATAAGATCTCCCCCAAATCAGTGTGGGCAGTTGCGTTTTGTGTGTGAGGATCCTGTTGCTTTCAGAGTCAATGATATTGTGGAGGTTGTGTATTAATATTTATCAGGGAAGGTCCTGGCAAAGGTTGCGGAAGTGAGGGAAGGGGAGGACGTGGAAGGAGGTAACGTGAAGACAGAGTTGCTTTGGATGGACGAGCCCAGATTGTTCGTCATCTCCAAAGTGAGGTCTGCTTTAGTCCCCTCCAAGGAAGTGCTGTCTTTCCCATCATCCAAGATGGCAGCATCGCTGTGGAGGCTTTCATATTCCAGATAACTGCGCTCAGCGGTGAACTTGTCTCCTTCTCACCTCAGCAGGGCCTGATGCGATGATGCCCCATTTTGTATATGAGCAACTGAGGCTAGAGGTTAGATGTCAAGGTTGATTGTGACAGAGCAGAGCCTTAATCACGGTCTGTGTGACCCCAGCACCTGACTTCCTGGCTCCTCCACTTGAGAGGTCACTCCATCATCAACGTCTGAACCCATTACCTGGAAGACACGGCTGGAGAGAGAAAACATGAGTGGGTTCCGTGGGAACTTGTGCGCACCAGGGTCACGTGTTGTCGTTAGGAGGGGCTGGCCGGTGGCTCCCTGTGGATAGGTTCCTTGTGAGATGTTCCTTTAGGCCTAAAATATTGACCCATCCTGAGAGTTCAGATTGAATTCCAAGTATAAACTGCCCATTGGTTAGAGGAAGCTGGTTACAACTGGTCTACTGGCAAACTGGTGTGAACAGACCAGTAGAGGGAAATTTGTTGAGCATCAGTAACGAATGGTGATTCCATTACCTGTCTTAGATAAGTCTGTAAGTAAGCAGATCGAAACCTTGTGTGTTTCTGTGCACATCCAAGTGAAATTGCCTTAAAACAGTAAGAAAAACGCAGCCAGTTTGGTAACATAGCTCAGTAGAGGAATAATGCCTTGTTGAGTTAGTGATTTCCGTTCTTCTTGGTTGCTTCTATGTAAATGTGACAAGTGCAGTTTCCTTGAAACTGAATGAACCTGCATCTTCCCTGTTTTCCTTTTATACTGGAAGGTATGGGAGAAACCAGAATCACCTCTTTTTTGTGTGTGGTTGAAGAGGCAGGTGTGCATCTTCTTTCAAGGCGATGAATTCTCTCCTAGCTTTCTCTCCTCTCAGAGCAGGACAGTCAAACCAAGGCTTCAGCGCTTCCTGTGATCCCCCGAGGAAACCCTGGGGGTGGATGGCAGGGTGTTCAGGGACAAGCTATTCATTCCTTTCCTCTGTCCTCCCCCCTCTAACCCCGCATGGGAAGGATGAGTTAGAGATAAGGGTGAAGCAAGAACCTGGAGAACCAGTAGGAGCAGAATGGCTCAGACCTGGAGCTCCCAAGTCCTACTAAATTTATAGATCAGTCTAACTGGAATTGACTTCTTTACTGCAAGTTTAAACCTTTTATCCCAAGATAAATGTGTGATTTATTTAAGTTTTCTTTTTATGTACCTCAATAGAAATATAACATTTTCTTCCAGAAGGTTCTGCTGATTTCTAGTTAAATGTATTCCTAGGTAGTAAAAAAAAATCTTTCTATTGCTACTGTTAACATATCTAAAGGTATGCTGCTGCTGCTGCTAAGTCGCTTCAGTCGTGTCTGACTCTGTGCGACCCCATAGACGGCAGCCCGCCAGGCTCCCCCGTCCCTGGGATTCTCCAGGCAAGAACACTGGAGTGGGTTGCCATTTCCTTCTCCAGTGTGTGAAAGTGAAAAGTGAAAGTGAAGTCACTCAATCATGTCCGACTTTCAGCAACCCCATGGACTGCAGCCTACCAGGCTCCTCCGTCCATGGGATTTTCCAGGCAAGAGTACTGGAGTGGGGTGCCATTGCCTTAGATATCAATAATTATAGTATTAGTTGCTCAGTCGTGTCCGACTCTCTGTGACCCAGTGAACTGTAGCCCACCAGGCTCCTCTGTCCATGGAATTCTCCAGGCGAAAATGCTGGAGTGGGTTGCCATTCCCTTCTCCAGGGGATCTTCCTGACCCAGGGATTGAACCCAGGTCTCCTGCATTGCAGGGAGAATCTTTACTGTCTGAGCCACCAGCAAAGCCATATTTATCAATATCTATGTATATATGGCGATATACAGAGTGATCTTTAAAATATATAACATATGAACAAATAACTTTTAAAAAGCACTGTATCTTATATTGGAATATAGCCGATTAACACTAGTTTATGGGCTATGAAATATAGCCAGTAGTTTCCAGTGGACAGCAAAGTGACTCAGCTGTAGGTTGGCATGTATCCGTTCTCCCGCAAACTCCCCTCCCCTCCAGGCTGCCACATAACGCTGAGCAGAGTTCCCTGAGCTGGTTGGTTATCATTTTAAATTAAGCCGCTAAACAGATACCATTTTGACTATTATGTTCGAGATACCGTGCTGGGTGGAACTAGACAGAAATGCACTCTGCTCTATTTTTTAACTTACTAGGAGCCTTGAAAAATCTACTTGATCTTTACCTTCCATTTCCTGACCGGCTGTATGGAGACTGACACATTCACAGTATTGTTATAAAAATGTAGCAAGATGGGACTTCCCTGGTGGTCCAGTGGCCAAGACTCTGAGCTCTCGGTACAGGGGGCCTGGGTCGGGGAGCTGGATCCCAACTGCCACAACGAAAGGTCCTGCATGTCACAACTAAGGCCTGGAGAAATAAATAAATCAACACATATTTTTTAAAAAGATAATATTTTTTAAGGTACTTAAAACAGTGCCTGGCACATAGTAAGCACTTAATAAATCATAGCTATTAAAAAAAATTAAGCAAGGCTATGTGTGTAATGTTCTTTGGGTAGTGCTTGGCATTTGTTCATTTATACAGTATTTATCGAGACCCCTGCTGGCTTTGAGGCACTGGGCTATAGTAAGCTTGCTATAAACAGAACCTTGCTTTACTCTTTCTTTCTCTCCATCTCCTTAAGGAGCTTATAGTCTAGTGGGAGGTAAGATCGCAGAGAAATGTGTAGAATACAAGCTAGAATCTTAGATATGCTTAGAATAGACACTGTGGATTAGAAAGCCTTACAGATGAGGAGGAGATCAGGAAAATTTTTATCATGAGTGTGTAAATATCAATCTGATTTTCACAGTTGATGAGAAAGTCATGACAAACCTAGACAGCATATTAAAAAGGAGAGACATCACTTTGCTGACAAAGGTCCATATAGTCAAAGCTATGGTTTTTCCAGCAGTCATCTATGGATGTCAGAGTTAGACCATAAAGAAGGCTGAGCGCCAAAGAAATAATGTTTTTGAACTGTGGTGTTGGAGAAGACTCTTGATAGTCCCTTGGACAGCAAGGAGATCCAACCAGTTCATCCTAAAGAAAATCAAGCCTGAATATTCATTGGAAGGACTGATGCTGAAGCTGAAAGCCCAATACTTTTGCCACCTGATATGAAGAGCTGACTCACTGGAAAAGGCCTTGATGCTGAGAAAGATTGAAGGAAAAGGAGAATTGGGCAACAGGATGAGGTGGCATCACCAACTCAATGGACATGGGTTTGAGCAAACTCCAGAAGGTTGTGGGGGTTTCCCTGTAGCTCAGGTAGTCAAGAATCTGCCGACAATGCAGGAGACCTGGGTTTGATCCCCAGTTGGGGAAGATCCCCTGGAGAAGGAAATGGCAACCCACTCCAGTATGCTCGCCTGGGAAATCCCATGGATAGAGGAGCCTGGCACGCCTTGAAAAGAGTACACGGGGTTGCAAAGAGTTGGACAAGATTTAGTGACTGAACAACAGCAAACATAGGCATAACCATTTCTTAGAAGAATGAAAAAAGAGAAGATGGCCTTAGGAAAATCTCTGGAGTTTCGAAGACCTTATATATGTTTTCTAAGAACTTCTTTTTTCTACTTACCTCAATACTGTACTTACTGCTCATGATCACAATAGGTTAACAATCGAAACGTGTCCTATGTCATACTTTTAGGTGGGTTTTTTTTTTTTTTTTTTTGATTGTGGAAACTCCAGGAAACCTAGAGGTTAATAGTTAAACAAGTATATCATATCAGCTGGGTTTATGGGCACAGTGTAATTATATAAGCAAGCTGTTGGTTCAATAATCAACGTCTAGCTAGGTCACAGAATAGTTTCCAGAGCATGACCACAGCTGCAGTTTTCATTTTTTTATAACCTGCCAACCTGCCTTTTCCATTTCTCAGCTCCTTCTCCCTCTTCTAGAATCATCTGAAGGCAGTTGAAAAGAAGGAAAACCGTCCTTCTGAATTCTCCTTTTACTTTTGAAAAGTGAAAATGTTAGTCGCTCAGTCGTGTCTGACTCTTTGTGACCCCCTGGACTGTAGCCCGCCAGGCTCCTCTGACCATGGAATTCTCCAGGCAAGAACACTGGAGCGGGTTGCCATTCCGTTCTCCAGGGGACCTTCCCAACCCAGGGAATGAACCCTCATCTCCTACATTGGCAGGGAGGTTCTTTACCGCTGAGCCACTGGAGACACCTCCTTTTACTTAGACCTGAGGAGAAATGCTCTAGGAAGTTCTTTGTTTTACCAAACTTACTTTCTCAAACCTGATACCGGGGACTGGCCAGGGAGTTCATACATTTTTGTGTGTGTTTTTAATTTCAGGAAAATTCCATGTAAAAGAGAAATATATTTAATACAGTTGGCATTTCCATACAATTGTTAGATTACATTCGTTTTCTTTTCTTTCATTATCTTGGTTTTAAAAACACAGTGACCTACAGCTTTGGAGTTCACAATAGACTACTTCTCGGTGTAACAAGTACTGAGTCACCTTCTTTCTCCTTGGTGACTTCCATCAACTCAGGGTCTGTGGATGGACTAGGTGGGTGGGGTGAATCACTGCCCCCCGCCCGCCCCCCAGTCTGAGTCAGGAACACATGGGGCAGTTTTTGCGTCGTCACCTTGCTGAGCAGTTAAAGAGACCATGTGACCCACCCAGGTCTGCCATCTCCCGCGGGTAGCTTGCCAAGTCTCCTTGCTTGGGACTTTGCTCCTGAGTAAGCGTCTATTTTTATAGATAAAGAAAGGGGGAAATGTAGATTTAATTCTGAAGTTGATTTAAGAACGAGATGGAGAAATCTGGATATGTCAAGGTTGTTAGTTTTTAGTTGCTAAAGTTGTGTCCAGCTCTTTTGCAACCCTGTGGACTATAGCCTGCCAGATTTCTTTGTCCATGGGATTTCCCAGGCAAGAATACTGGAGTGGGTTGCCATCTCCTCCTCCCGGGGATCTTCCCGATCCAGGGATAGAACCTGCATCTCCTGCATGGGCAGGCGGGTTCTTTACCGCTGAGCCACTTGGGAAGTCCATGTGAAGGTTAGGATGACTTTTTTTCAAGTTACATTTCAGTCTTTCTTTTCTGATGTGACATGTCTAAGGATAAGACCTCAGAAGGATGAGACTGCATGTGAGAGGCAGAGGGCCAGATACTGATATTTCATGGTTGATTTGGCATGCATTATTGAAGAGCTATATAAATAATCTGCAGCCTGCCCCATGCTCGGTGGCTGCAGTCAGCTAGACGTCCACCTCTACCCTCAGGAAGCTCACCCACTGCGGGGCTGTGGGTTTGCAGGGGCCGCCATAATGAAGTATCGCTGATTGGGTGACTTGCACAACAGAAACGCATTGTCTCTTGGTTCTGGGGGCGGGAAGTCTGAGATTCAGCTGTCAGCAGGGTAGATTCCTTCTGAGAACTAACCAGGGACTGTCCCCTCCACGCTTCCCCCCTAGCTTCTGGGGCTTGCCAGGGATCTTTGGCACTGCTCGGCTCCTAGAAGCATCTCCCAGATCTTTCCTTCACTGTTACCTGGGCTTCTCGCATGGAAGTGCCTTCGTCACATTTCTCCTTTTTGTCCGCGCATCAGTCCTGTTGGGTTGGAAGTTCACCCTCATCCTGTACGGCTCATTGTGATGATGCATTTGTGTTCAGTTGCTTGGTCGTGTCCCACTCCTTGCGACCCCAGGGGCTGCAGCACGCCAGGCTGCCCCCCTGCCCTCACCACCCCCGGAGTTTGCTCAAACTCATTCCATTGGTGATATATGCAACTGCCCAACTGCTCTGTGAGAGAAATTCTCCCTCTCTGGGGTGCAGGGCGTTAGGAACTTGGGGGAGGGCCAGAGTTCAGCCCGCAGCGGGAGGAGTCGAGCGTGTCTGCAGGTAATGCTCCGGCGTGTGACACGCGTGTCCGTTTCGGTACAAGGTGTGGCCTCTCGCCCTCTCCTGGGGGAGAGCCTGTGGGTCGGGGAGGACGTCAGCTTGGCTGGACGGAACTTCGGGTTTGGTGCTTCTGGCAGGAATCAGCAAGTAAAATGGGAGACTTGCCCTGTGGTCCCTGAGCCCATTACCTGCTGTTTCATCTGATTTTCTGTCGTTTGTGACAGGCTGGCTGCTTTTAAACAAGGGGAGCAGGGGGAGGTGTGTGTGTGTGAAGTTGGAGCCCACACACACGCGTGTTTGCTGTCTTGATTCCCCAAACTTAAATCGTGTCTGTGGGTGGTGAGGAGACCGGCAGACCCCATCCGTGGTCATCCCAGGCCCTCCGTGTGCAGACGTTGGGTGGGCCTGGGGAGTTGGGGTATCTCCTGCTTTGAAACAAATGGTTCCAGTCCTCACAGAACAAAGCTTAAAAGAGGCTGGGAGTGAGTAAGAACCAAGGATCTGCAGCCAGGCAAAGCTTATTTTTAGCAAAGGCCTGTAAGCCTCAAAAATAAAATACTACTCGAGTGTTACCAAGCCCTTCCAATATTGATTGTTAACAAGAAGTCTTTTCAACTTGTGTGTCTATTTATTTGTGTTAATTGTTGCTGAGTCATGTCCAAATCTCTGCGACCGCACGGACTGTAGCCCCCAGGCTCCTCTGTCCATGGGCTTCTCCAGGCAAGAACAGTGGAGTGGGCTGCCACGCCGCCCTCCAGGGGAGCTTCCCAATACAGGGATCGAACCCATGCCTCCTGCCCCGGCGGGTGGATCCTTAACCACTGAGCCCCTTGGGAAGCTCATTCACGTTAATGGGCAGTTTTATTTTCTCGATGTGGTCTGAGTATGTTTCGCATAAAATTCTGACTCAGAGTACCAGGACCAGTTTGAGGAAGAGGGGACAGCACAGGATGAGACGGTCAGGATGTGTTAGAGGAGGTGGCAGGGGAAGGTGGGGGGAAAGGCGCTCCCCCAGATTAGGCCGGCCGGCACCTGCCACTGTCCTGCCATGGGGGCGCCCTGCTGATGGGGCGGGGCCAGGTGGGCCCCCAGAACAAGCCAGGGGAGCTGAGACCTCCCTCAGAGCTGGGTGGAGGGTCTGGGGGCCGGTGATCCAGCGGAAAGGTGTGAAGGAGGGTGCAGCGGAAAGACGAGAGCTCGCTGAGTGAACATGGACGGGAATAAGGAAATTCGCAACAGGGAGGTCAGCTGGAAAGCAGGCCTCAGAAAGGGAGCGCCCTGAGCACCCAGGGTGAAGAAGCCCAGTTCGCCTGTGCGTTTTTGTTTGCTGTTGGCGCTGCCCAGGTGGCGCTAGGGGTAAAGAGCCCGCCTGCCAAAGCAGGAGACGCGGGTTCGGTCCCTGGGTCGGGAAGATCCCCTGGAGGCGGGCACAGCAAGCCACTCCAGTGTGCTTGCCTGGGGATCCCGTGGGCAGAGGAGCCCGGCGGGCTGCAGTCCTCGGGCCGCACAGATTCGGACACCACTGAGCACCCGCCTGCTGCAGGTGAGAACCGAGTGTCCGCCTCGCCTGTTCCCGGCAGCTTCGCAGCGGTCTCGGGCCCCCTGGCCGTGGTGGGGTCTTGCCTTCCCAGCGGCCGGTGCAGCCGGGTTGGACCGAGTCTGCGGCCTGTTCAGAAGGAGGCCAGCTCGTCTCCCTGCTGAGCGCCTGCACCCGGCTCCGACGCGGGGCCAACAGGCTCGGAGGGAGACAGGAAGTGGGGAAGCCACTGGACGCTCAGGACTCAGGTTTTAGGACTGAAACCGGCCTCCGATTTTCCATCTCTGATCAGGAGGTGAATACGGTCTCAGGCGAGCAGGCAGCCCTGACTCCTCGTCATCTGCTTCCGAGGCAGGGACGTCCCTGGCGGTCCAGTGGTTAAGACTCCATGCTTCCAATGCGGGGTCGCGGGTTCCATCCCCGGTCAGGGAACTAAGAGCCCATGGGCAACGACGTGGTGAAGCCAAAAACAGGCATTCCGAGGCAAATCTGGGAATCAGAAATCCAGCTTCTGGAGGTAAGTTTGTCCTGCTTTTCTGTTCTAAAAAGGGTCTCAGGGGGCACCTGAGGCTAGGATAACATGGGGGTTGGAGATTTCTAGCTTCCCTCGTGTCTTACTCTTGGCGACCTGGACAATTTCTTTCCCATTTATGATATTCCATCCTCAGTAGGGAGTGATTTTTTGATGCCTACCTTGTGCAAGGGTTTGTCATAAGCACCAAACTTATTAGCACTAATCTTCATAAAAACCTGAGAGGCAGGTAGAATTATCTCCATTTTACAAGGGAGGAAATTGGAACTCATGTTAATGAGTTGCCCAGGATCCTGCCGTTAGTAGTTTGCAGTGCTGGGATTTGAGCCTGGCTCACTGAAATGCCACAGGTTTGTGTTTTTCACTGTGTAACTGCTGAGTGAAAATAGTGAAACACGGAAACACACTATGTACAATGATAAGAGAAGAGCTGAAGTCACAGGTGCCGCCTGATGTAACAGCGATGACGGAGAACCAGAGCTTCAGTGGAGAGACGCTCATGACCCAGGAAGAGTGGATGCAGAAATACAGGCAGAGTGATTGCAGGTCTGTGTGTGTGTGTGTGTATTTGTGTGGTTACTTCTACCTCGAATCAAAGACCCTTTATTAAGGCGGTACTGCTGAGCCTGGCAGGACCTGAGAAAGGCATCTCCGAGTCCCCTCTGCCTCTGCCTACCCCGGGACCCTCCTTCTGCCTTTTTTCCAAGAGTCTTTACTGCTTTCCCTGCAGACGAGGCTTTGGAACCTCATCAACACGCTCGGGGTTTAGGAGAGCCACCAGCCCAGCGTCTCCGTCACTCTAGCTAGTCCTCTTTGACTCGTTACCGTCTCTGCTCTGAGATCAAACTCTCTATTTTGCAAAAGAAAAGAAAAGTTCCGACGCTGAGTGGCTGGATCCAGTCAGGTGTTCTTGTGCACAAGGAGCGTGAGGAGTGAACACAGGGCCCGCTGCCCACGTAGTAGGGACGTGAGTGAGACGCATGCGTTGACATCATAAGGCAGGAAATACATGAGCAAGTGAAAACAACGCATACAGCTGCTTAGCCCTAAACTCTAGTGAGGCTGTGACAGTATTGTGACCTGATGCAGTTTACATTTGGGTAGTACTTTAAAACTTGCATGGTATGAATAACGGAGAACTTGGTTATGAAGGAAGGAGCTGTGTCTACTGATGTTTGCTTATATTCTCTATGAGTGGAAAAGACTCAGACCATATATGCTATCATTTGTCCTGTTGCTGGCTGCCTTTATAAGGAGCGCAATTGAGCAGTAAAAAGAACATTGATACCATTTGGTGCTACTGAGTCGATGCCCTTGAACTGATGAACGGCACAGAAAAGGCGCCCTGATGCTCTCCAGTGGCTGAGAGATAGATACAAGATTAACTTTCCACGGTTGCGACAGTTGGCCAAGTGTATGTGGGCAGGGCCTGGGCGGTAGAGGGCCGCCTGGCAGGACGTGAGGCGTGTGGAAGCGTGGGGTTTACGTCCAGCAGGGACCCCAGAGGCCACCTGGGCCGAGCGCGTCACTCTGTGCCCTCTCTGTTCTCTCAGCCGTGTCCGGTTCGCTGTGACCCTGTGGGCTACAGCGCGCCAGGCTTCCCGTCCTTCCCCATCTCCTGGAGTTCACTCAGACTCATGTCCACTGAGTCGGAGATGCCATCTCACCCACTCCCACCTCCTTCCCCTCTTGCCTTCAGCCTTTCCCAACATCAGGATCTTCTCCAGTGAATCAGCTCTTTTCATCATGTGGCCAAAGTATTGGAGCTTCAGCTTCAACATCAGTCCGCCCAATGTATATTCAGGGCTGATTTCCTTTAGGATGGACTGGTTGGATCTCCTTGCAGTCCAAGGGATTCTCAAGAGTCTTCTCTAGCACCATGATTCAAAAGCATCAATTCTTTGCCACTCAGCCTTCTTTGTGATCCAGCTCTCATGTCTGTACGTGACTACTGGAAAAACCATAGCTTTGACAATATGGACGTTTGTCAGCAAAGTGATGTCTCTGCTTTTTAATATGCTGTCTTGGTTTGTCATAGCTTTTCTCACAAGGAGCAAGAGACTTTTAATTTCTTGGCTATAGTCACCATCTGCAGGGATTTTGGAGCCCAAGAATATAAAATCTGTCACTGTTTCTACTTTTCCTCCCATCTATTTGCCATGAAGTGATGGGACTGGATGCTATGATCTTAGTTTTTTAAATGTTGAGTTTTAAGCCAGCTTTTTCACTCTCCTCTTTTACTCGCATCAAGAGGCTCTTTAGTTTCTCTTCACTTTATAGATGAAGCAATTATGATTCAGAGGGTTAAGTCATTGGGAAATCCAAGGTCATAGTGTATTAGGTCAGGAAGACAGGTCTCCTGACTCTCACATGGGCTGTTGTTAGCACCCCGGGTGCATCTTGGTGCTAAGCCAAACTGTGCCTCTCTGGAGAGCCCTTCCATTCATCCCATGAAGACAGAAACTGATTCCTGATTCCTAAAGATTAAAAATACATGAGAGTGCCAGGCCCAGAAATCAGGACCTCTGCCAATTCTGTTGGTCATCAGATGATAGAATGGGTCTGTTCAATCCTGCACACAGTCATTCATCCATTTATTCATCCCCTGACCACGTGTTAGATGCTTCTTGGTGTGGTTCACGGCACCCGGGAAGGTGTAGAGAGGTGATTCCAGCTTGAAAGAAGCTCACATTCTAATGAGGGACGTACGTGTGTACCAACATTTGTGATTTAGCAAGAGCTCAAAGGAAAGGTTGGGCCTCCCAGGTGACGCAGTAGTAAAGAACCTGCCTGCCAATGCAGGAGATGCAAGAGACGGGAGTTCCATCCCTGGGTCGGGAAGATCCCCTGGAGGAGGAAACGGCAGCGCACTCCAGTATTCTTGCCCGGGAAATCCCATGATTTCCCACTGCATCCCATGAAGTTCCATGACAGGAGCCTGGTGGGCTACAGCGCACGGGGTTGCACACGCAAACGTTGAACGACGGCTTGGATCCTGGAGAGGGAACTGGAGACGTGGGGTTGGGTGGGGGTAGGGAGTCCAAGCAGAGCAGCTGTGGTCTGGGAGGCAGTGTGTGCACGCGTGAGTGTCTGGGAGACCCTGAAGCCACGTGTGCCCGTGGTGTCCGGGGTCCTCCAGCAGGGCAGGGAGGTGAGGCAGGGGAAGAGGCAGGGCCCCGGGAGGGGAGAGCGTGCAACTCATTCGTGGCCGGGCTCCAGTCCGCAGCATGAAGTTCTCCCGAGAGGGGCTTGCTTTCAGCAGCAGCTAGATGAATCTAGTTTTGTATTTTAGACTCAAGGCTGCATCTCTGTCCCTTGGCAACAGGTTTTGTTAATATTCCGAGTCGGGTTTAAAGTGAAGAGCCAAATTGGCAAGGAAGTGTCTTCCTTTGGCAAGTCTGCAACCAACTTTATCAGTAGGGGGAGAAAAAAAGATATCAAGCTTTATGGGAAAGCGTTTGCAAGGGTTGATTAGTATTGGTGGTTTTCTTTCCCTCCCATCTGATGACTCAACTCATAGTTCACAGTGACGTTCTGTTGGCGGTTGGCCAGGTCTTGCTTGCCCGGAGGCCTGATGATAAGGTTTTCATTCATGGGGGCAGGTCTCCCACCCTGCTTCTTCTGGTTTTTAGCTGAGGAGCTTGACATTCCTGCCTGCTAAGCCCCCGGGGAGATGGCAGGCTTACCCTGTTGGCTTTTCTGGCTGAGGGCAGGCGAGCGCTACTCACAGATGTGGGCCTCTTACTGAGCAGAAACTGCAGCCTGGGCTCTCGAGCCCGAGGTTCTAACTGTCCGAACCTTTGGAAGCAAGTCCTGGTCTCTGCAAAAGGCAGACTGCTCTGTGATTCCCAGCTTCCAGCGTGTGAGATGGGGACTCTTCCCTGGTGGTCCACGGCTCAGACTCCGTGCTCCCAAGGCAGGGGTCCCGGGTTCAATCCCTGGTCAGGGAACTAGATTCCACAAGCCACAGCTAAGACCTGATACACCCACATAAATATGTTTTTAAAAACAGTGCAAGGGGGAGCACCTGAGTGAAGAAGAAATACAAAACCAAACCTAAGGTGGTTTCTTCCAGATTTCATGAGCAGTTAATATTATTTTTGTGTCATTTTCAACTTTCTTTTTTTTTTTTTAACTCAAAATTTCCAAAGCATGTATCCACAGTGTTGCAAAGTTCCTAGCAACAAACTTAGCAACACATCAGAGAAAAAAACAGTTAACCAGTTTCTGTATTTTCCACTGGATTTGTAATCTCATCTATTTCATCTTACCTCCTTGGGCCTTGGTTTCCTCTTGTAAATAGGTGGTCATTAAATTCTGTTGTTTTAAAGAAATGCTTAATTTGATTGGGAAGATACATTAAAGCTGGAACATGTAGAGAATACAGAGAGACAGTGCAAATTCAGAAGCATGAAATTAAGACAGATGAATCCTCGTGGATGAAGTATTTCAGACATTTCACCCTTCCTGTACTCCATTTGGGTTCCAGGAAATCACCCATGCTTTCCTTGTTTTTGGTAGAAGTTTGGAAGAAATTAAGTACTTAAATCATACTCTAATAGTAACCTGATTTTATGTATAACTGGACTCTTGTTTGTTTTCCAAAATACATTTATCCATTTTAAATTCCTCTAAGAATCAAAGATAAACATGATCTTGCAATTTCACTCCTGGACATATATCTGGAGAAAACTAATTCAAAAAGATACATGCACCCCTGTGTTCATAGCAGCACGATTTAAAATAACCAAGACATGGAAGCAACCTGTGTCCATCAATGGATGAATGGATAAAGAAGATGTACTACATATATACAGGAGAATATTACTCAGCCATAAAAAAGAAGGAAGAAATGCCATCTGCAGCAACATGCATAGATTATAGATTATAATGCTAAGTGAAGTAAGGCATATAAGACAAATACAATATATCACTTGTGTGGAATCTAAAATAATGATACAAGTGAACTTTTTTGCAAAATAGAACAAGACTCACTGACTTAGAAAATAAACTCATGGTTAGCAAAGGGAAAGGGCAGGGGGAGGGATAAGTTAGGAGTTTGGGCTTAACGTATACACACCGGTATTTATAGAGCAGAGTGGCAACAAGGACCTGCTGTGTAGCGCAGGGAACTATATTCACTGTCTTGTAATAACCTATAACGGAAAAGAGTCTGAAAAAGGATATGTGTGTGTGTGTATGTATATGTAAGGTGGTCTGGTGTTCACATCGCTTACATTTTTTATGTTATCTTGTGTATATATATAACTGCATCACTCTGTGGAACACCAGAAGCTAACACAACATTGTCAATTGAAAAAAAGAAAAAAGCTGAATAGTGGAGACTGAGGAAGAGTTTGTGCTTTATGTAAGTTGTAGATGCAAGATTCCATGACCAAGAAAGGTAAGGAAGTCTTTTTTAATAAAAGGGACAGATTCAGCTTTATGGGTTGTTTTATACCTGAGGTTCCTAAAAGTTAAAAAAAAAAAAAACAAACCCTGAAAATACTTCAATCATTTGGAAATGATTTAAAGGAAAACAATACGCCTGCTGCCAGCAGTGTCAGATCGTTAGAGAGCAAACACTTTGAAAGAAGTCACACTTCTTTAAAAGCTGTCACACTTCTCTGTCCTCTGCAGAGGCTTAGTCTTGGAAAGATAGCAAGTTTGTCAATTAACAGATCTTGCTTGTTCCTTGTAAGAAAAGCTATGACCAACCTAGACAGCATATTAAAAAGCAGAGAAATCAGTTTGCTGACAAACGTCCGTCTAGTCAAACCTATGGTTTTTCCAGTGGTCATGTACAGATGTGAAAGTTGGATCACAAAGAAGGCTGAGTGGCAAAGAATTGATGCTTTGGAACTGTGGTGTTGGAGAAGACTCTTGAGAGTCCCTTGGACTGCAAGGAGATCCAACCAGTCCATCCTAAGGGAAATCAACGTTGAATATTCATTGGAAGGACTGATGCTGAAGCTGAAGCTCCAATATTACGGTCATCTGATACAAAGAGCTGGCTCATCTGAAAAGACCCTGATGATGGGAAAGATTGAGGGCAGGAGGAAAAGGGGGCGACAGAGGATGAGATGATTGGATGGCATCACTGACTCAATGGACATGAGTTTGAACAAGCTCTGAGAGATGGTCATGGACAGGGAAGCCTGGCGTGCTGCAGTTCATGGGGTTGCAAAGCATTGTATACAACTTAGTGGCTGGACAACAACATTTAAATTTCATTCTTTTTCCATGGAGCTTCTGCCACCAACTCCACAAGCTCCCCTCCCCTCAAGGGCACAATCATGTGGTTCTATTGATTCAAAGAACATTTCTTCCTTTTTCTCACTGTTGAGTATGCTATCAGGCAGATTTTAAATGATAATTAATGAAGAAACACTGTCATTTAAGAGATTGCATGATAAGGACTCTATGTAAATATTCTGTGTTATGTAGATGTATATATATATATATATTTAAATTGACTCTTGCTGTGGCTAATTATAGACTGGAAAGAACTGTAAGAAAGACTTCTCTGTCTTGTTTACTGGCTTGTCCTTAGACCCACGCTCAGTGCCTGACCTGTGTGTGCGAAGTGGCTTCACTTGCCTGACTCTGTGTGACCCCACGGACTGTGGCTCGCCGGCTCCTCTGTCCACGGGGGATTCTCCGGGCAGCGACACTGGAGTGGGCTGCCATGCCCTCCTCCAGGGGGTCTTCCCCACCCAAGGATGGAACCCGCGTCCCTTATGTCTCCTGCACTGGCAGGCTCTTTTCCACTAGCGCCTCCTGGGAAGCCTCGGAGCCAGGCTCATAGAAGGGGCTTAGCAAGAGCTGTTTGGGTAAGTCACTGATTAGCGATATACAGAGTTAGCCCTTGGCAGGCTTGTGAGGTGGGCTGAGATGGACTTTGGTGAATTCACGCTTCCCTTTTCAACCTTTCCTCTTCCTTCTCGCAGGAGAACTTCTTATACGTCTGTAGAATCCTCCTGCATTTTCTTTATAGATGTATACTGTTTATTGTGGTCACATACATATAACTTAAAGCTCACCATTTAAATCATTGTAAAGCCTACAGTTCTGTGGTTTTAGTGTCTTCACAAGGCTGTTCATCCGTTACCACGATTTAGCTCCAGAGCATTTTCATCACCACAGATGGAAAAGCGTCTTGTCCCTCCCCGCCACCCCTCCAGCCCAGCCCCTGGCAGGCACTGCCTTTCTGTCGCTGTGGATTTGCCTGTTCTAGATGTTTCCTGTGAATGGAATCATACAATATGTGGTCTTTGTATCTGGCTTATTTCACATAGCCTAATTCTTTGAGTAAACTCCAGGAGTTGGTGATGGACAGGGAGACCTGGCATGCTGTGATTCATGGGGTTGCAGAGTTGGACACGACTGAGCGATTGAACTGAACTGAACTAAATTCTTTTTCCAGTTTCTTTCATGTTGTAGCATGTCATTGGTACTTTATTCCTTTTCGTGACTGGCTAGCATTCCGTTGAGCTTCCCAGGTGGCTCAGACAATAAAGAATCCACCTGCAAGGCAGGAGACCCGGGCTCCATCTGTGGGTCTAGAAGATTCCCTGGAGAAGGAAATGGCTACCCATTCCAATGTTCCCGCCTGGAGAATTCTATAGACAGAGGTCCCTGGGGGGTTTCAGTCCATGGGGTCACAAAGAGTCAGGATCGGCTAAGTGATTAGGCACACACAGCAGTCCATGGTGTGGATATATCATATTCTTTTTTCTCCTTTTATTTCCTCTCACAATCTCGTGTCTGGAACTTCCCTGGTGGTTCAGTGGCTGAGACTCCACGGTCCCAATGCAGGGGCCTGAGTTTGATTCCTGGTCAGGCAACTAGATCCAGCATGCCAAACTGAGAGTTTGCATGCTGCAGTGGAAAGATCGCATGTGCTGCAACAAAGATCGAAGATTCCGCTGCGATGAAAACCCAGTGCAGACACACAGAACAGAACAGAATGGAATAAAAGTTAGGGAGAAAACGGCGGGGAGGAAAACCAATAAAATGTTAAAAAGAAATCTAGTGTCTAAGAGCACCTCTTAAAAGGTAATTAATAAAACAACATGATAAATGGAATGTAAAAACTCACCCAAGGGAAATTTGCATTGTTGAAGTAGAAAACAGCCTAAAATAAAGCAACATATTTGTAATGGTGAAATCTCCAAGATGAGGAGATATTTCCAAGGGGACAGGGGATTTTTTTCAGTGCCACTGAATTGCGTATTCATGAACATCTGACTTCTTGTCAAGCCAAGTCTGCCGATGGCCGTGGGACCGGAAAAGGTGTTAAACCCAGTGGACGGGCACGAGGGTTCTGACTGCCGGTTAGCTGCTGTTGATGGTTCACTGTGTGGCCTCGGGTTGATTTTGAAGCAGACCTCCTGCTCAGCGCTCTCTCTTCTTTTGTTTCTCGTATTTATTCCCTTGTTTTGTGGTTGCGCTTGTCTCCTGGCTGTCCTGGGTCTTTGTGTTGCCTGGGCTGCTCTCCGGGTGCGGGCTGTGGCCTTCTCACCGCCGCGGCTCCTCTCCCTTCGGAGCACGGGCGCGTGGGCACGCGGGCGTCAGCGTCGCAGCACGTGGACTCCGGTTCACAGGCTCCGCAGCTGCGGTGCTCGGACTTACTCGCTCTTCACCGTGTGCGGTCTTCCTGCTCCAGGGACTGAATGGTGTCCCTGCATTGCAAGGCGGATGCTTAAGCCCTGGACCGCTAGGAAGCCCCTGCTAAGTTCTTAGTGTACCTTTCTTTTTTAAAATCTCTTATACTCCTTCAGAAATGGCATGGACTAGGTATACTTTTATCCATATTTTATAAATGAGGACTCTGTAAATGAGGAAACGTGGAGAACGAATACCATAGCTGACGTTTCACTTGCTGTGAATCATTGGAGGCAAGACCTGTAACCCGTGTCTGATTGTCTACGAGGAGCCTGAGCTCATCATATACTCTGTGGCTGAAGTTGGCTCTATGTTTTTGTACAGCCCACAGCAGAAGTGGTTTATGCATTTTAAAATGAATAATCAAAAGAAATATTTCATGACCCATGAAAATGATGCAGAGTTCGAGTTTGTGTGTTATAAATAAAATTTTCTTGGAACACAGTCACACCTGTTTGCTTTACCTGTGATCTCAGCTCTTTCTTGGTACCATGGAAAAATGGAGTTGTTTGGACAGAAATTATGGCCCACAAAGCCTAAAATATTTCCCTGTTGTTGTTCAGTCACTAAGTCGTGTCCAACTCTTTGCCACTCCATGGACTGCAGCACACCAGACATCTCTGCCTTTCACCATCTCCCGGAGTTTGCTCAAACTCATGTCCACTGAGTCAGTGACGCCATCCAACCATCTCTTCCTCTGTCATCCCCTTCTTCTCCAGCCCTCAATCTTTTGCAACATCAGGGTCTTTTCCAATGAGTCAGCTCTTCACATCAGGTGGCCAAGGTATTGGAGCTTCAGCATCAGTCCTTCCAATGGATATCCAGGATTGATTTCCTTTAGGATTGACTGGTTTGATCTGCTTACATCCAGGGGACTCTCAAGAGTCTTCTCCAGCACCACAGTTTGAAGGAATCTGTGACAGTTCCTTGCTCAAAGGTGTAGATATGGATTCTTCCTGATCTTGGTAGAAAATGAATTGCTTGAAAGAGTTTGGGGTAGTTCAGAAAGGGCCAGAGAACTAGAATCAGAGACAACAGAGATGGGACAGACCCCAAAATAGGCCAAAGGAGGGGCCCGGTGGTGACACCTCTGCTGTGACTAGTGGGTACCGATACCCAGCCCGCACTGCTGGCCCTGGAGTGTGGTTGTCATGACAACTGCTCCATTGCTAAGTCATGTCTGACTCTTTGTGCCCCCTTGGACTGCAGACCGTCGGGCTCCGCTGTCCTCCACTCTCTGCCAGAGTTTGCTCAGCTTCATGTCCATTGTGTTGATGATGCCATCCGACCATCTCCTCCTCTGCCAGCCCCTTCTCCTTTTGCCTTCAGTCTCCATAAGGCTACCCAAACTGCACGGGGCTGCCACCGCTGTTGTCTCGTGCTGGAGTGGATCCTGTACTGCCCCTGACTGTTTGCATCACTAGGGACAGAGCCAAGCCCACAGTGGTGATGCTGGGCCCAGACTGCAGTGCAGGGGATGCTGCGAAGGTGAGTTGCCGGCACGCTTCACTTCCGTCCTGGCTGGCTGGCACTGCCTTCTCAGGTCACAGGCTCTCCACACATAGGAAGGGACTGCGGAGGCTCAATGCGGGACTGACATCCATGACCCCTCTCTAAGCTGGCCCTTGTGTGTGTGCCAACTTTCAGACGTCTGGGAAATTCAACGTGTATTGGCCTCAGGAAGAGATTTTTACCAACTGTCTGGGACAGAGGAAGGAAACTCGACTCGGAGAAGTCGTGGAGGGAAGACTCCCAGTCTTAGATTACTTACTGACCTCAAAAGCTAAAGGGCTGGCTCAGCCCTAGTCAGCTCCGTCAGGGAGCTAAATCTGTTTCACTCGACAAAAGTGAGATCTGTAATGTGAATGATTTTCAGAAGTCATAGCGTCAGTCAGAGAGGAAGATTTGTTTTATCCTTCTGAAAACCTTGAGGAGTAGAAGAGGTGTGTTTCTTGCTTCCCAGAAAGGAGAACTGATGCGTGTGTAAATGGAGTGGCTGGTCTGGGGTTATGTAAGCACCAGGTGGTAGACCTGGGGCTAGGGTGCCTCTTTCCTTTTGCTTTCGGTTTTTTCACCACCCCATGGCCCTGTCTCTACAGGAATTCCATTTTCTTTGGGTAATGAATTGTCTGTAAATGCTGTAGTACCGTGAAGAGTATTAAAAGAACTCTGAATTTATGCCTGACAATTGGACTTGTAGGATGTAAACAGTAGCTTTGTTTCCCAGGGGTGGCTATTGGATTAAGGGTATATTGCGTTTCTCCACTCTGCTTGAGAAAGTAAACCTCATGGAGATCTCTCTTCCCTTTTTGGAGATGTTTATGCTGTCAACTTCAGTTTCAAATGTATCAGTCTGAGCTTTGGTTCAGATTGATTTCAAGTCATGGAAACACTCGGGTCAGATGGCATAAGAAATCAGACGGGTCCCCACACACCTAAGGAGTTAAAGAGTTTAAACAGGGGGAAAAAATGCTGTTTATTTTTTACCCTGCAACAAAGGTATTTTGGGTATGTGGCATGCGGTCTCACCAGCTGCTGCCTCTTTCAGAGTTAGATTAGCTTTCTGTTGTTTTCAGCCTCCTCTGGTGATGAATGGAAACCGGGCCGGGGGTGGTGGGGGGGCGGGAGTGGGGGTCAGGGTGGGGAACAGGACAGATGTATCCCTTTGCCAGAGAATATCAGGTTTATGTAATCCAGCCGGTGACTGACAGCTGACCGTTCAGGGGCAGGATGCTGGCGTTCTAGGGGTTGAGGGCGCAGTGCAAGGTACAGCCTGGATTTAGTCAACAAGTGTTTGGAGTGACGCAGAGGAAGCCAAAACTGTACCAGGTGCTTGGAGATTGAATTGCTGGGCTCAGAGTCCCATTACATGTGCTAAACCAGTCGCCGCAGGACTGGCGAAGCCAGGTCGCCCTCTGGACCTTAGTTTCTCCCCCAGGGATGAGCGGTGTTCCCTGGACCCCAGACTCTCACGCATGCTAGCTTTTTGGTCCTTCCAGGCTAGCCTTGTAGGTGCGGGTTTTCTTTTTGTTGCAGGTGAGGCCCTCCAGGCTCAGGAGGCTGAGTACCTCTCTGTGAGGTCCCGGAGCTAGCTGATGGCAGGGTGGGGATGCAAAGGTCGCTCCGGAGCCCGCATTGCCTCTCTGCACCCTTGCCTTGGGGCATCACTTCAGTGCTCCCTGCAGACCCGGAAATACAGTGCATGCCTCTTCCACTGTTTTACAGTGGCAGTGTTTTGAACTTATTGGGGAATGGGTGCTTGAAAACACAATGGCTAGACTTCACGGTGATTTTTTTTTTTTTTTTTTTAAGATGCTGAATCATGCAACTCTGTGAAGTACTCATTGAATTCCATACCCTCAGCAGGTTCGATGATGTGGGTGATTTATATAACTTCACTTGTTATTGTCGTCTTTGTTTCCCACCTACAAAGGAGTCCTGTGTAAAGGCAGGTTTGGGAAACGAGGAACTGTGTGGTGGTGCGGAAGGCAGTTTCGTAAACAGGTAGACGCTGGAAGAGGCAGGAGGTGAAGAAAGAAAGGATTAGGGCAGCGGTTTCACCCGGACCATGGGGTGTTCAGAAGGGTGAGCAGTAGTGGACCAGAAGGAAGTCAGTTCACGAAGGCTTCAGAGGAGTGTCCAGGACGAAGGTTTTTGTTTGCCCAGTGGGGAGCCCGCAGCTGGAAAGGCCTGGAGAAGAGGAGACAGCTGATCGACCCCTCCCCGCCTTCCGGAAGATTCTGTGCCTTTGCCATGGCCGTGCCTCTGCAGAGGGGCAGCCTTGGGCGAAGTCATGCTGCCTCCCGAGAGCAGGAGGGAGAAGAGAGGCCGGGGGTCCCGGGCGGCAGCTCAGGGTGGGTGGAGCTGGCGGGGATCTGATGGAGCGCAGCGGGGTGCGGATGGAGCGGAGGGGGCAAGGGGCGGATGGAGCAGAGGGGGCGAGGGGCGGCAGAGGGAGGTGTCCGCACCTGGCCTCACAGACGGGGCTCGTTTCTGGTATTTTAACCTGGGTTTCTCATTTTGGCCATTCTTGAAATCTTCAGACTTGATGATGAGGTTATTTTTCCTGTGAATGTTTGATTTTCAAACACTTTGAGTGGCTAAAAAGGCCAATTTGTTCTGCGAATCACTCCACTACTGGATACAGAGCCTAATCTTTTAAATCACTTATAGTTTGGAAAACCGAGTGGTAGCTCTTCTGAAATGGGGACTTTCTGATGCATGAAGACCCTTTGCACTTCAAGCATTTAGCATTTCTCTCCCTCTCAGAAAAAGAGGGAAGGCTGAGTCCAGGGAGATGCAGGTACGGCAGGCCGTTGAGGTCAGCTGGGAGCCGGGCCCTTTCGACCCGAACTTGAGGGACTCCCCTCGTGGTCCAGCGGTGAGGGCAGAGTTCCCACTACAGCGAGACCAGGTTCAACCCCTGGTTGGGAACTAAGATCCCACAGCCAACAAACGCACGGAAACACCACAAAACAAAAACCCTGAAGCCGGAAGGCCGTGTACGGAACGCAGCAGAGGGACGCGGGGTCAGGAGCAGGGAAGCAAGTCCGGCAGCCTCAGCCGGAAACAGCGAGGCTCCTTGCACGCTCGGGCCTTCAGGAGGCAGGACAGACGCACCTGCGGCCACAGCATCCCTTTCCTCTGGCTTGTCTTCCTCGTTGTGTCCCCAGGACTCCCGACCCCATCGTAAAGTCAACCAGCTGGCTCCGTTATCCAGCTTTGTAGGGAATTACTCTCAGCATTTTAAAAGCAACTAAAGTCAAAGTCAACCAGTCCATCCTAGAGGAGATCAGTCCTGGGTGTTCATTGGAAGGACTGATGCTGAAGCTGAAACTCCAATACTTTGTCCACCTGATGCGAAGTGCCAGCTCATTGGAAAAGACCCTGATGCTGGGAGGGATTGGAGGCAGGAAGAGAAGGGGACCGCAGAGGATGAGATGGTTTAATAGCATCACCAGCTCAATGGACATGAATCTGAGCAAGCTCTGGGAGACAGCGGACAGAGGAGCCTGGCGTGCTGCAGTCCATGGGGTCACAGAGAGTCAGACATGACTTAGTGACTCAACAACAAGAAGCTTTCTAAGCGGGGAGGCTGGTCTGCTGGGCGCCGGGAGCCCGGGAGAGGTCTCTGGGTCCTGGGCTTGTTCCCGACAGGGTGGGCGGCTCTCGGCCTCTGAACTGCTGTCCCTCTGGCCGCCGCGGTCACTGCGCCGTCCTGGGCTTGCTCGCTCCGAAGGTGGCCGCTGCCTCCGTGGCTCTCCCCACACTTCTCTGTACTTGGCTTCTGCTTGTTCACTCAGCCGCATCCCGACCGTCGGCCCAGTGGTTGGCCTCTTCAGCATCTCCAGGTGACTCCAGGCGCCTTCCTCTGGTTGGCGGACGAGCTGTTTGCACGGCCGGGCGTCCTTGGGGGGCTTTGCTCCTGGGGGCGCCTTCTAGCAAGGTTCAGAGACCCTGTGTTCATTGCTGATGAGGGAGGTGCTTTGCTGTCCTTTCTTGCCTCTGGCTTCTTCTGTCCTGAGGGTTCACGGCTTTTCCACCTGGTGAAGTTGCTGAGGACAGGCTCCCCCGACGACTGCGGGGCGTGTAGGTGTGGCAGGGCCGGCGAGCGTGCTCAGCCGTGGGTGTGCTCAGCCGTGCCTGATCAAGGCCAAGGTCGAGGCCAGGAGCCGGCACTCCCCGCGGAGAGCTCCGGAAGGGACCCACCTCCTGACCGCGGTGAGACGTCGAAAAGGAGCCTGGTTGTCTCCTTCTGTTAGCGTGATGACGAGCCCGGGTTTGAAGCCTGGTTCCCCGCTGACTAGCTGCGTGGTGGCGGTGGCTTAGTCCCTAAGTTATGCCTGACTCTTGCCAGCTCGTGGACTGCAGCCCGCCAGCCTCCTCTGTCCCTGGGTTCTCCAGACAAGAATCCTGCAGCGGGTTGCCATTTCCTTCTCCGGGGGATCTTCTCAACCCAGGGATTGAACCCAGGTCTCCTGCACTGCCGGAAGATTCTTTACTGACTTAGCTCCTGGGGAAGCCCAGTTAGCTGTGTAGCCTTAGGCAAATGACTTGACATCTTTGTTTCTCAAACTGTGAAATGGGGATAACAGGAGCACCCTGGGCACAGGGTTGATGTAAGTATTCTATGTTATCTGAAACATTCTTTATGTGTAAAATATCATATTATATACAATGCATTATTACACTTCTATAATGTATAATATATTTATAACATGTTACATATATTACATTACTAAAATTATATATAATAATCTATAGGGTTTCTCAGGTAGCTCAGATGGTAAAGAATCTGCCTGCAATGCAGGAAACATGGATTTGATCCTTGGGTTGAGAAGAGCCCTTGGAGAAGGAAATAGCAATCCAGTCCAGTATTCTTGCCTGGAGAATTCCAGGTACAGAGGAGCCTGGTGGGCTACAGTCCCTGGGGCCGCAAGGAGTCAGACACAGCTGAGCATGCACCAGAAAAATATAAAAAGATCCTGCCCTCAGTCTTTACAGTCTAGACTGTACAGTTTTATAAATATACAGGTGGTGCTAGTGATGAAGAACCCCCCTGCCAGTGAAGGAAACGTAAGAGACGCGGGTTTGACCCCTGGGTCGGGAAGATCTCCTGGAGAAGGAAATGGCCATCCACTCCAGTATTCTTGTTTGGAGAATCGCACGGACAGAGGAGCCCGAGGAACTTCAGTCCATAGGGTCGCAAAGAGTCGGATATGACTGAAGCCGCTTAGGACACATGCCCACAAGTACATATCGTGAAATGTAATTGGAACACAGGGACAAGGAGAGTATTTTTGGTACTTGATGCAGAAGCAGGAGGATTCTGTTTAAACAGATTCTATTCTATTTGAATGGAATGAGTAGAGGTGAATCTTGAAAAATGTTTGTGGAAGAGAGGTGATTTGAGCCGGATCCAGAACGCTGAGTCGGTCTGCGTGAGTCAGTCCGGGAAAGGAAGCCTGGTCTAGACAGAGGAAGCGCCGTGAGTGAGGGTGTGGGACCTCAGAGCCTCCTGGTGGTCTGGGAGCGGCTAGGATTTGTCCCGACTGCAGTGAAGTGTGCGTAAGGGACGGCGAGGATTAACAGAGGCAACCGGTCAGGGGTTATCAGTGGCTCGCTGGAGCTGGCTCGTGTCTGGTTCACGAGAGCCATTTTTGAAATAGCCCGTCATTTTGCAGGGCTTCCCAGGTGACACAGTGGTAGACTCTGCTTTCCACTGCAGGAGACTCAGGTTTGATCCCTGGGTCTAGAAGATCCCCTGGAGAAGGAAATGGCAACCCACTCCAGTATTCTTGCCTGGAGAATCCCAGGGACAGAGGAGCCTGGTGGGCTACAGTCCATGGGGTTGCAAAGGGTCAGACGCAACTTAGTGACTAAATAGCAACAGCGTTTTGCAAGCTGGTTGTCAAGCTGTGGGTAGCTTGAAATGGACACTGGTGGAAATATTTACACCATGGAAATTGGCAAATATCTGGCTTTCCTCCCCCAGAGAGCTGCTTTCTCAGGGCTCTGCTGCTGGCGATGCGCTTGGGTGGCACAGGGACCGTTGTTCTTCAGGGTCCCGGAGTGCAGGCGATGGGAGGTCAGCGCAGGTGGGCAGGGGCACAGTGTGGTCAGATGCAGTTAGAAAGCGGTGTCTGTGGCCTTGTCCTTTAGGAAACAGACCAGAGAGGGGCGTTTTTCACACAGGAGGGTTTTGGGGAGCATCCCTGGGACGAGAACTGGAGGGGAGTGAGTGACACGTGGCTGGACAGAAGGGGACTCCCCAGCGCTTGTGGGTGAAGCCTGACAGGTGGCACTTTGGTGCCTGGTACTAGAATGCTAGACTGTGGACGTGAGCGGTGGTCTGCAAACTGACCCCCCAAAGGCCAGACGGCCGGGTCTGTGGGCGTCTGGTTCCGTGTGCTCTGCTGCTGTGGACTGAAAGCAGGCGGGTCCTAAGTTGCTGAGTGAGTGTGTCACGGTCCAGCAAAACCTTATTTACCCAAACAGGCAACAGGCCAGATCTGGCCTGTGGGAGGCAGTTTGCTGACCCCTGGACTAGGGTCTTGAGGAGGTGGGTTTACTTTAAAAAAAACAAGTGTTTGATGTGCACTTTAAGGAAGGTGCAGATCGGGAGGTATAGGTAAGTTTATGACCAACGGGGCCACGTATGTTCATTTTCTTTCCTTAATTTTGGCCTCCTTCTGGCCATCTCTCTCTTTTATTTATGTTCTCTTGTTATTTATTTTCGGCCGTGCCCTATGACACGCGGGATCTGAGTTCCCTGATCAGAGATCGAACCTGTGCCCCTGCAGTGGAGGCGCGGAGCCTTAACCCCAGGACTACGGGCGGAACCCCTCTCACCTTTCTTTTGTGTGTGTGTTTCAAGCAAGTTTAATTATCCATGTTTCTGCTTTACACGGAGTACTGATTATGTAAAACTCAGCAAAAAAAAAAAGAATTCCCTAAATAGAGATTTATAGGCCATAGTCACTAAGCCTACTGCAACACAATAGGAAATTACTACCAAAAAAAAGTGAACAAACTTAAAAAAAAAATGGAAACATCACTCTTTTAAATAACTTCTGTTTCTAAGGGGAAATCAAATTGGAAAGAAAAATTATTAATAAATTCATAAAAACAGCATAGGACAACTTATAATTTATATAGCTAAAGTCCCTCATTTTATTTTACTTTTTTGGTCCTTTCTTTAAATAATTTGCAGTGTGTGTGTGTATTTTTGAGTTGCTTATTGATTAATAGTAATTGATTTCCTGCTCCTTTTAGAAGTGTTAAATAGTGGAAGGAACCTTTTCTAGTCCTCTCTGTTAGCCCTCTGTTAAATGCAGTTTAGTTATTTTTCTCTTGGGTGTAGCTCTGTAATTACATACTCTTCTATTTGCTGTTGACCTTGGGTCAGTGTTTCTCAACGTTGACTGTGTATTGGAATCACCTGGGGGATCTTTTGGACACCAGTGCCCAGGCTGCATTTGGCACAAGCAATCAGAACTGCAGAGGCAGGTCCAGGCATCAGCATGTTTTAAAGCTCCCCGGGGATGTGAACGTACAGCCAAGGTTAAAAACCACTGCCTTGAATTTAAAGGGGGAAAAAATGTCCCCAACACATTGTCCTAGATGCTGAAATGAAGAGGGACGTTTAACCCGTGTGCATCCCCACTGATGACTGGCAGGTCGTAACCATGAGTGTAGAAGGCTTCAGATTCTAAGGGCTGTACTCAGACAAACTTAGCTCCCAGGGCCATGGTAGGCGTCCTTTGTTGTGTTCCTGTGGAGGCAAGCAAAGAAGGATCGGGAAGGTATTGTAACTTGGCCCGTGTCTGTATTTTAGCCAGCAGCGCTTTTTCCATCACCCGGTACAGTGACAGCCTCTGAGCTTGGTGAAAGCTCCCAGGCTCCAGTGATTAAGTCATTATCCCCAGGAGCCAGTCTTGACCAGAGTAAATGAGCAGCACAGATGTTCCGAGCGTGCCAGAGGGAATAACCTTCTCACGTTGTCATGGGCGCGTACATGTTTGATGACATTTCTTGCCGAGAGCCTGACTGACCGAGCTCAAGGTGATTTTTGTTTCATGTTAGGGAGACGCGGGGCAATTGAAAAGGTACATTCAAGGAACTTTTATAAAGAGATATCAAGGTTATTTTGAACATACATGTCTGGGGATTATATTTCATAAGTATCAACATTTTTAGGGGATGGCGTCAACAGCATTTTGCTCACAAAAATCTTTTTATAAATGCAAGATTCTAGCCTTGTGATGCAGGGGTTGCTGGAGCATTTGTTAATACTATTCAGGGCGGAATTTCAAAGATTTGGAGCTTGGTTTCCTGAGCGAGAGTTAGAGAGACCTGAGCTGGGGGGACGTGGGGGACCCCCTACCTGTTCTGAAGGAGGGCTCTGCTGAGAGCAGCTTCTCCTCTTCCATTTTACTGGGGATGCGGCGTCCTTTTTTGAGGGACAGTGGAAAGAGAGTAGGGTTCTGTCGCCTGCCTAGCTGAAACCCAACAAAAGCGGTTGCAGCAGCAGAGGTTTCTTGCACTTTCTACAGAGATACCTGGGGTGGCACTGGCCTTCCAGAGTTGGTTAATTCAGGCATTTAATCACGCTCCGGCTTGGGCGGGAAATCTCTTCAATTCGTGACTTCCTTGACTTTTTCTGGAATGGTTGCTCTCTAGCCCTAGATATCATGAAGGGGGCAGCAGAGGATGAGATGGCTACATAGCACCGCTGCCCCAATGGACATGAATCTGAGCAAACCCCGGGAGATCCTGAAGGACAGAGGAGCCTGGCGTGCTGCGGTCCATGGGGTCACGGAGAGCCGGGCATGACTGAGCCCCTGAACCACAGCAAACACCTGGCAGCTTCAAAGGGCTGGAAAAGAAGGGGGGCGTTTCTCCCCCTGGCTCTGATTCTAATCAGGAAGGGAAAGCTTTTCAGGGGCTCCCAGCCGACTTCTCAGATTTCAAACCTGGAGCTGAATGCTGTTCTTTATTTCCCCCTCAAACCCATATCTGCAGGAGAGGTCAGTTTACCGTGGTTGGTGTAAACTAGCGGCTAGCCAGCTTTCCTCTGTAAGAGTCTGTGAGTTTTGGGCTTCGTGGGCCACCTGTGGTCTCTGTTTAGGCTTCTCTTTCTTTTTTGTAACCTTTGCTGTTGCTCAGTCGTTAAGTCGTGGCCTACTTGCTGCGACCCCGTGGACGGCAGCACGCCAGGCTCCCCTGTCCTTCACCATCTCCCAGAGCTCGCTCAAACGCATGTCCATCGAGTCGGTGGTGCCATCCAACCATCTCATCCTCTGTCGCCCCCTTCTCCTCCTGTCCATCTTTCCCAGCATCAGGGTCTTTTCCAATGAGTCAGTTCTTTGCTTCAGATGGCCAAAGTACTGGAGCTTCAGCATCAGTCCTTCCAGTGAATATTCAGGGTTCATTTCCTTTAGGAGTGACTGGTTTTCTTAACCTTGGGAAAATGTAAATATCATTAGTGTATCTAGGGGTGTGTGCTAGACACTCATCAATTGATTTTCATCTCCTGAGGCTGGTGGAGGGGCCAACCATCTCTGCCACCCATTTTCAGAACAAAGCTTTGATTTTGTTAGCAAACTGAGTGGTCAGCCTGCTGTTTGCCTCAGTATCTAATTTGTTAACTTGTTGCGATGGTTATTGCATGTCATAACTAAATAAAGAACATAGTTCTGGGGGTATCATAGGTCCTTGCAGCAGCAGCAGCAACCAGTGTATTTGTATCATTATTGTTGTTCACGATTATTGTCCTTGTTAGTAATTCCTGTTTCATTCCTGTAGAAGTCTGTCATCTAAACCCGTCTGAGCTGTGTGCACAAAATTCCTATTAGATTGTAGTAAAGCATTATTTGGTGATTTTTTTAGTTGGTTCAGTCTTCTGTTGTGGGCAGTGTGTCCTCTAAACTCCATATCTCATCCATTTATACACAATATAAAGTTTTGAGATTATCATACGAAGTGAATAGGTCAGAGATAGAGACAAATAGCATATGATGTCACGTATATGTGAAATGTAAAAAAAAAACTAAATGATGCATATGCATTTATTTACAAAACAGAGTCACAGACATAAAAAGCAAACTCATGTTTACCAGAGGGGAGACATGCTGGGGAGGAATAAATGAGGAGACTGGAATTAACACATGAACACTACTACATATAACATAAATAATCGGCAAAGACCTACTGCACAACACAGGGGAATAACCTCTATGGGAAAAGAATCTGAAAAAGAATAGATGTCTGTCTGTATATAGCTGGATCACTTTAAACTAGCACAACATCGTTCAACTATTTTTTGTTGTTCAGTTACTCCGTCGAGTCCAACTCTTTGCGACCCCATGGACTGCAGCAGGCCAGGCCTCCCTGTCCATAACTCCCAGAGCTTGCTCAAACCCATGTCCATCAAGTCGGTGATGCCATCCAACCATCTCATCCTCTGTCGCCCCCTTCTCTTCCTGCCTTCAATCTTTCCCAGCATCAGGGTCTTTTCCAATGAGTCCGTTCTTCACGTCGGGTGGCTAAAGTATTGGAACTTCAGCATCAGTCCCTCAATGAATATTCAGGATTGATTTCCTTTAGGATTGACTGGTTTGATCTCTTTGCAGTCCAAAAGGTTCTCAAGAACTTTATTCCAATATAAAATAAAAGTTTTAAAAGAAGTATTGTTTTGGCCAAAATGTTCATTCTGATTTTCCCATAACATCTCATGGAAAAACCTGAAGGAAAATTTTGGCCAACCCAATAATTAGGGTTGATTTGATGAAGAAAATGGTCGATTTGATGAAGAAAAATTGGGTTATGAATTCTCAAGACTTCAGTAGTCTTTTCATTGGAATGGAGTTATTATTCTTACTATGTACGCCTGCTTACACTAGCTTGCAGAAAACCTTCACATTTCAGTGGCTTAATACAAGAAAAATATTATTCCTTGCTCATGCCCTATGTCCCAAATGAATCTCCAGGAAACCCCGCCCCACACGATGACTCAGAGACCCGGCCGGACGGCGGCTCCATCGTCCTGTGGTTGGACCATCTGGAGAAGATGGTCTTCTCACAGGTCTCCATGACGACGGGGCATCTTGCTGCCTCAGCCTGGAAGTGACGTAGTTCACTTCTCGTATTTCAGTGACCAGAACTGATCACACGGGCCAGTCCAGCGGCAAGGGTGATCATGTGTAGCTGCAGCCTGCTAACTCTTAGTCGCGGCATGGGGGGTATAGTTCCCCGACCAGGGATTGAACCTGGGCCCCCTATCTTGAAGAGCGTGGCGTCTTAGCCACTGGACCACCAGGGAAGTCCCTCCTGCCTTATTTTAAGTTTGGATGTTTTTTCTTAAGACCCATGCAAGAAATTCCGTAAATGAGAAAAAGAGGAAAGAAGGTAGCCAGGATAAGCTATCCTGGGATGAGACAGTAGCTAGCCGCTATCAGTGGCTTCACACAAGTGCTCTTTTACTCACTTTACATCAGATAAAGTTGAATGAGGCTCCGACTACGCTCTTGCAGAAACACGATGTACGACAAGTGGATTTTGAAGGTGTCTGTGGCAGGAGAGGAGAGAACCAGAGATTCCAGCTTGGGCTTTTCACTGATTCCTAAACCAGAAGGGGCACCTGTCATTTCTACTCACATCCCACCATCCAGAGCAAACCGCAGGGAGGCTCAGAAAAATGGCGAGGTGTGAGTGCATTCAGAGAGCATTCGGTGTCTCATCGGCACGTTTCAGAAATACAGAAGAATTAGTAAATGTGTGCATCCCGTCCAAAAGACCCAAAGTATTTTAATGTCGGTAGTGGTATTCTAACTAAAATTATATTTGGATCTGCATATTTCACATTTAAGAATGTGGATTTCTAGGAGAGCAGCTAAAGGATAGTGTAACCGAAGATAGTGATGACGTTGAATTAGGGAAGATTCTAATGTTTGAAATTCTATGGATGATTTTAAAAAGTATGTTTGGGGAAGAATAGTAATTAATTACACCAACAAACATTTGTAGCCCCAGGTAAAATATACTTAAAGAGAGAGAACCGTTCATTCTCATATGAGGTGATAAATTCTGCTATCTCGGGATGCAGCAAGCTGTAGGTCTGGCGTGTAGGGGTGCACTGCCTCAGTTTCCCACATGGGGAAGCCGCACGCTCAGCGGACACTCACTTAGGGACTGCACGCTGCCATCGCAAGCTGAGACGAGGCAAGTGATGCTGACGAGCTTTCCGCTGATGGCTAATAGCTGTCATACAACCTTGTGAGGCACTTGGCTTTCTGATTCGCAGTTTGCGAGCATGTTCAGGCACCCAGTTGTGTCTGACTCTTTGCGACCCCAAGGACTACAGCCCACCAGGCTCCTCTGTCCATGGGATTCTCCAGGCAAGACTACTGGAGTGGGTTGCCGTTTGCTACTCCGGGGGATCTTCCCGACCCAGGGATCGAGCCCAGGTCTCCTGCATTGCAGGCAGATTCTTTACCCCCTGAGCCACCAGGGAAGCCTGATACTCTGTTGTTGTAGTTCAGTCACTAAGTTGTATCTGACTCTTTGTGACCCCATGGATGCAGCACGCCAACCTTCCCTGTCCTTCACCATCTCCTGGAGTTTGTTCAAACTCCTGTTCACTGAGTCAGCAATGCCATCCAACCATCACATCCTCTGCCGTCCCCTTCTCCTTTTTCTTCCATCTTTCCCAGCATCACGGTCTTTTCCAACAAGTCGGCTCTTCATATCAGCTCATCAAAGTATTGGGATTTCAGCTTCAGCATCAGTCCTTCCAATGAATATTCAGGGTTGATTTCCTTTAAGATTGACTGGTTTGATCTCCTTGCTGTCTAAGGGACTCTCAAGAGTCTTCTCCAACACCACAGCTCAAAGGCATCAATTCTTCGGTGCTCAGCCTTCTTTATGGTCCAACTCTCACATCTGTACACAGTTTACTTATCTGTAAAATGGACCTCATAAAAATGTTGTCACAGTTGAATAGACATGAACACAAAGTTCCTAAGAGTCTCTGACCTAATGGTTCCTTTCTTCTTCTTTACCTTATACTTGTTAACATGAGCTGTAAAATCTATAATCTGGATCTTTGTTAGTTACAGGATGACAAACCTTACAGATTTGCCAGGGACTGAGGGGGTTCCTGGAGTGCTGGACTTTCAGTTTTTTTGTTTCTTTTTTTATTTTGGTTTATACATTTTTATTAAAATTGAATGTTGGGGAACTCCCTGGAAGTCCAGTAGTTGGAGCTCTGTGCTTCCACCGCAGGGGGCGTGGGTTCGGTCCCTGGTTGGGGAACTAAGATCCTGCATGCAGTGCCTCGTGTCCAGCAGGCTTTCAGTTTAAAAACCGGGAATGTCTGGGGCAAAGTGGAATGAGTCGATCACTACACATGCTAGAGCATCCTGGAAGCTGACAGTGGCCTTCTCATCGGAAAAGACCCTGATGCTGGGAAAGATTGAGGGCAGGCGGAGAAGGGGGCGACAGCATGAGATGCTTGGAGGGCATTGCTGACTCAGTGAACATGAGTTTGAGCAAGCTCTGGGAGTTGGTGATGGACAGGGAAGTCTGGCCTGCTGCAGTCTGTGGTGTCTGCAAAGAGTTGGATACAGCTTAGCAACTGAAGGACAGCTCTCCTTCCTGTCTGTGTGATGCTCCACTCCCCCGCAGCCCCCAGGGGTCCGTGTGTGACACGCTTTCTAAGCCTCTTTCGGGCACCCCTGGCCCAGCCAGCAGCTTGCCCGGCAGCAGCGCGTGGTTGCAGTGAAATGGAAAGAGCGAGAGCAGCAGCTTGCCCTGGACTTCGCGCCTTCCTCCTCCCACAGACGTGTCTTTCTTCCCCCTTTTTACAGCGGACTCTGCGTGTGTTGTTGGGTCCCCGTGCCCGAGGGCTGGGAAACAGCGCTCGGGGGCCGCTGAATGGCCTTGCTTTGTCCACAGGCGTGTTTTTCCCACTGTTTGTGGTGCCTGACAGGGTCGTTTTTGTTCTGGGCTGAGCTGGTTTGGGAAGGCGGGCTGCTGAGAAAGCTGCGGGGTGCGCTGGCCTCCGGGGCCTCTCCGGGGAGCTGCCGCCCAGCACCCCTGAGGCACCCCTCGGCCGGCGGAGGTCAGCTGGGGCCTCTGCCTGCTGTTCCAAGTCTGGTTCTGATAGTTATGGGAACTGTCACCAGCTTCTCTGGCTCTGGAGCGGCCAGGAACGAGCCCAGGCCTGCGAGATTCCACTTTAATTGTCAATCACACATCACCGGAAAAAAAAAAGAAAGCAGCTACGTGCTATGCGCCACTTTTCATAACTTTTCCTCCGTGCTTGGAAGTCAGATTGCTTTCTTTTGCAGAAAGCACGAAGTCAGTTTCGGTCAGAATTTCTGTGTAGAGATCCGAAAGCAGGCCGTTTGGAAAGGAAGGTGGAGTGAGGGGGGTTTTCTGCTCGCCTTGGGAATGAGTCACAGGCCCCTGGGAGTGTCCGGTGCAAACCTTGGGCTGCACGGTCCCTCTCGGGCCCACCCTGCAGCGCCTGGACGTGCAGCAGAGCCCTCCCGGCGGGCTTTGGATCCCGCGGGGGCACAGCGGCCGGAGCGACCGTGGGGGCCGCCGCCTCAGTGAGCAGGGGCGGCTCAGCATCCTCTTTCCGGGGCATGGCCTCTGGTCTGCTGCCCTGTGTCGCAAGGACATTCCAGCCGCCGGGAGAAGCTTGGCTGCTCTCTGGATTCCAGAACAGGCAGTCCTACCATAAAACACCAGCGGAACACCGTGTGCCGATCGTGCTCCTGGGTGTGCGTGGACCCGTCTCCTTTCCCCCCTGGGTCCGTGACAAAAGAGCCCTCTAGGCTGAACTCTAGACCCCAGCCCAGAGGACCTTAGGTTCGAGTGCCAGTTCTAGCCCTGTTAGTCTGAGGCCTCGGGTAAAGCTCTGAAGCACGCTGAACGACAGCTTCATCTTTCGTCTACAGGCCCGCGGTGTTTGTGCCCTGCTTGCGTCGCCCTGAACGGTGCGGTTCTGGTATTTCTGGGCAAGTCTTGTCCTTCGTGGGCTTCCCTGGTGTCTCAGCTGTAAGGAATCTGCCTGCCAATGCAGGAGACACGGGTTCGATTCCTGGGTCAGGAAGATCCCCTGGAGATGGAAATGGCAACCCACTCCTGTATTCTTGCCTAGAGAATCCTATGGACAGAGGAGCCTGGCCGGCTACAGCCCATGGGGTCGAAAAAATTGGACACGTTTAGCGACTAAACAATAGAGGATGAGTGACCATATATAACAAACATGCATAGGAAAAGACTAGCATGCTGGGATCTGTGTTTTAATACTTCTCAGAACCAATTTGTGGTGCTGGAGAAGACTCTTGAGAGTCCCTTGGACTGCAAGGAGATCAAAGCAGTCCATCCTAAAGGAAATCAAGCCTTAATATTCATTGGAAGGACTGATGGTGAAGCTGAAGCTCCAATACTTTGGCCACCTGATGCAAAGAGCTGAGTCACTGGAAAAGACCCTGATGCTGGGAAAGATTGGGGGCAGGAGGAGAAGGGGGCAGCAGAGGATGAGATGGTTGGATGGCATCACCGACTTGATGGGCATGAGTCTGAGCAAGCTCCAGGAGATGGTGATGGACAGGGAGGCCTGGCATGCTCTATAGTCCATGATGTCTCAAAGAGTCAGACACAAGTAAGGACTGAGTAACAACACTTCTTGGGGAGGAACCTTGAGCTGCTATTGTATCTAATACTGAAAGCCACCTTCTTGGCCTGCCCCGCAGGCATCACTCTGGTGCTTATGGGCTGATGTTTGTTAGGAAGTGCGTGACCTGCGACTAGAAAGGTTTGAGATGATCAAGGGGGCAGAGCAGGAAGGAAGGGGGTTGTGTGGAAATGTGACTGCCATTGTGGCGAGCTTCCTTGCATTGTGTCTTGGTTGGTTGTTCTAGAGGCTCAGGACTGAGTTCCCCTCCGTGTCACTGCTGCGGGCTGAGTATTAAGGAATGGTTTCAGACTCGGGCTTTCTGATGGGACGACTCGGCACACCCTGGAAACACTCTGCTGTGTGTGAGGGCTCAGTCACTTCAGTCGTGTCCCGCTCTTTGTGACCTCGTGGACTGTAGCCTGCCGGGCTCCTCTGTCCGTGGGATTTCCAGGGAATGGCTACCCATGCGAGTGAGTATTCTTGTGTGGGAAATCCCGTGGACAGAGGAGCCTGGCGGGCTACAGCCCGTGGGGCTGCCCGGGTCGCACCCCACCGAGGACACGTGGACATTAGCTGGCCCAGGGCAAGGCCCGTAGAAAGCGTAAAAATGTTTAGATTAATGATCTTGTGTGATTTCAGAATTATTGAGACTCCCCTGGTGGTCCAGGGGCTGAGACTCTACACTCAATGCAGGGCCCGGGTTCAATCCCTGGTTGGGGAACTAGATCCCACGTACTGCAGCTAAAGATTCTGCATGCCACCATTGAGACTTGGCGCAGGCAAATAAACAAGCAAGCTGGAGCTGGAGCGTCTGCACACCTTCCCTCCCAGAGTGTCTTCTCTGGTCAGCCTGTGCGGACATGTGTCTCATACCACCCTCACTGGGGTCTCTCTCCACTTCAGAGGCCTTGAGTTTCTTCTAAGTGGATTGCCTGTAAGTTCTGTGAAGCTGAGTGACTGAGCCTATCATTTTCAACTTGTGTTTTTTTAAAAGAGCCAAACGTATTTCATTGCAACCAAGGCATGCTAGCTATGCGACTGGTCACTTAACAATTATGTATAAATAGTCATCTTTACAACCCGTGTTTGCATATTCCATTTGAATGGAATATTTTGCAACTAAAAAAAGAAAACATTTACAAAACTATGGTTAGTGTCTGCAGAAAATAGTCACAATAAAATGCTAAGGGATAAAAGCGGTATTAAAATTACATACACAGAGGGGTCTTCATTGTATGAGAA
The DNA here is from genome assembly GCF_963930625.1 of Muntiacus reevesi. Classification (NCBI taxonomy): domain Eukaryota; kingdom Metazoa; phylum Chordata; class Mammalia; order Artiodactyla; family Cervidae; genus Muntiacus; species Muntiacus reevesi. The sequence goes on from NC_089266.1 coordinate 2,151,267, forward strand.
ATTTCTGTATCTATGTTAACATATATACATATTAGATAGTTAAAGATATGTGCACAAAAATAGTCTGCAAAGTCATGCCCTGAAATACTAACATTGGCTTTGCCTGGGTGGTTGGGATTCATCCGGGTAATTTTAATTTTCTTCTTTGCCCCTTTCTTTATTCTCTAAATTTTTATAATCAATATTTTTACTTGTGAGCTCAGAAATCCTGTGCTGTATGTTTTAAAAAGTAATTTATTATTCTTTAAGGCTCCCTGGTAAGATATCTTTTAAAATTTATTTTTATTTTTATTTTGGCCAGTGATGAAGAAGCTAGAAACCCAGAGTCCTAGGTTTGAGATGTTGTTTTAGCCGAGAGGACTTGGAGAAGAGGAGCTAATGTACCTAAGTGACTGTTGACCCTGGAGAGGACTTGGAGATGACTTAGCATACAGGAATACCATCAGGGCCCAAGGGGTTTCCAGGCGGTACCTGCCCCATCGGGTCTGCAGGATCCCCTGGTCTCCGCACATGTTCTGGTGGCTTATTAGGAGGTCCTCTGTCTACCCAGGCATGTGTTGATTGCAGCAAGACCCACTGCAGCTTGATTCCCAAGACCAAAATAGTTCAGTGAGTCACTCGGCTATATTCTGGATCAAAGATTTAAAAACCAAAGCATGCAAATGGTCTTCATGCCTTAGCTCAGAGAGAACGTCAGTGAGTTTCGATGGCAAGGCCACCAGCATGGCTGTTGCTCAAAGACAGCCAGAGTCGTGTTGCAGTGAAGGCAGATGGCTCCTTGTGAGCAGGCGTTCCAGGTTACAATGTGTTATGGCACGCTCTGTGATTTTAGTTGCTGGTTTGCATTCTCTGTGATGTTTAATGGGGCTTCCCTGGTGGCTCAGAAGGTGAGGAATCCGCCTCCAATGCTGGAGACCCAGGTTCGATCCCTGGGGCGGGCAGATCCCCTGGAGAAGGAAATGGCGATGTTTATGTTTAATGCAATGTAAGCTGCATGCCAAGTGCCAGACGAAGGACACAGAGCAAATCAGAGGAGGGTAGTGGTACCAAGCAGGGATGAGCAGGAGGTCGCACCTCTGACTGGCGGGGCCTGCCTGTCCTCACGCCTCTTGTCTTGTTTCATCCACAACAGTATCCTCTTTGTCTACAAAGTGTCCCGTTCGGGACGGTCATTTTATAGGGTCCCCCTGCGGCCGAGGTGGCTACAGGGTGAATCTGGATTCTATGATTTCATCTCTGTCTGCACAGCAGTTGTCTGCCTGGCAAAAATGTCACAGCCACACCCAAGGGCACAGACTCCGTAATGCCCCGCCCCCTCCCCTGCAGTGGCTGCTGCCGAGGCCTTTGTATTTGTGAAGTCTTTTCAGATAGAGAAATGGAACAGCTGAGGGAGCGCTGGAAGATGAAAGCTCCAAACGGCTCCATCTCTTTCTGTCCCCACAGCTGACCCAAGTGATGGTCGGGCTTCTAGGACTCTGAACAGCACATTTGGGGCCAATGGGAGAAAACCCTGAAAACAGTGAAACAGACAAGCTGCCTTGACTTTTTTTAATGCTGAGTTGGGAGGATATCGTAAATTTTTTTTTTAATTTACTTTTAATTGAAGGATAATTGCTTTACAATATTGTGTTTGTTTCTACCCAACATCAAGCCTTGACTTTGGTTCTTTGACTTTTAAGCCACAGATTGTCTTCTTCATGAGAATTTACAATCCTGTTTCCTTCATCCCTTTGTAGATGCCCCCTCGATCCCCTTTCCCTTTAGAAGAATGAGTGTTGAACAGGCCGCAAGGCTGATTTGCTCAGGATTTAACGCCCCAGGGCTTCCCAGGTGGCTCAGTGGTGAAGAATCTGCCTGCCAAGCAGCAGGAGACGTAGGTTCAATCCCTGAGTTGGGAAGATCCCCTGGAGGAGGAAATGGCAACCCACTCCAGTATTTTTGCCTGAGAAATCCCATGGACTGAGGAGCCTGGCGGGCTACAGCATATGGGGTCACAAAGAATTGGACACGGCTTAGCAACTAAACAACAATTACCCTGGAAGCTGGAAATATCAGTCTCTAGGGACAAATTCAAGGAGGACTCACAGTGAGACGAGTGTATTTTGATAAAGGCCGTGCAATTTTCTGGTTCCTGTCCTAGGAGCCGATCAACGAGATCGGGAAAACACTTGCATCTTCTGAATTAGGGCATACGTTTCTGGGAACCTCTTGTGCTCTGTAAATTTAAGATGAATGACTGCGCTCCTTTTAGATGAAAATGGTTGTAAAATTTTCTCGGGTCCATGAACCCACTGAGAGATGATGATCACTGTGGACCCTCTCCCTGGAAAATTATGCATGTGATACACAAGGAACACTCTCCCTCATTTCAGAGGGTTCAGCCCATTTCGCTGCGGACTGCAGGTTAATGCAGTAGATACCATCAGTTGCTGCTCTGATAGCCACGCCCTGTCACCGCCCTTCCTTCTTCCTGTGAGAAGCCCGTTCTGCTCAGGTACGTCACCTCCAGTGTGACTTGAGGGCTTGAGGGGTGGCCCCGACCCCAGCCCCGGGTGGAGGCAATGGGGAGGATGGTTGCTCTAAGCCAATCATGATGGTCCTGTTTCTTTTGCCAGAGATTGGTTCTGGCGCACTTACGTGATGCTTTGTTGGCAAATGAGACAGACGTGTCATTCTGCTGGGGAGCTTTGGGCAAAATTTCAGCACTCTTAAACTGAGAAGCATTCGGGAGTGTGCAGAAAGCTGTCTTGACACTCTTTTAGAGGCATTTCAGGATGGAACAAATGTAGGGGTGTATGCATGTCCGTCTAGTCAAGGCTATGGATTTCCCAGTGGTCATGTATGGATGTGAGAGTTGGACTATAAAGAAAGCTGAGCACCGAAGAATTGATGCTTTTGAACTATGATGTTGGAGAAGACTCTTGAGAGTCCCTTGAACTGCAAGGAGATCCAACCAGTCCATCCTGAAGGAGATCAGTCCTGGGTGTTCATTGGAAGGACTGATGCTGAAGCTGAAACTCCAATACTTTGGCCACCTGATGCGAAGAACTGACTCATTGGAAAAGACCCTGATGCTGGGAAAGATTGAAGGCAGGAGGAGAAGGGGACAACAGAGGATGAGATGGTTGGATGGCATCACCGACTCGATGGACACAAGTTTGAGTAAACTCTGGGAGTTGGTGATGGACAGGGAGGCCTGGTGTGCTGCAGTCCATGGGGTCACAAAGAGTCGGACATGACTGAGTGACTGAACTGAAGTGAACTGACGCATGTTTATATTTATGTGTATGCACTCAGTTGTGTCCGACTCTTTGCAATCCCTTGGACTGTAGCCTGCCAGGCTCCTCCATCCATGGGATTTCCCAGGCAAGAATACTGGAGTAGGTTGCCATTTCATCCTCCGGGGAATCTTCCTGACCCAGGGAGTGAACCCACATCTCCTGCATGTCTGTATATGTGTGCATGTGTCCTGCCTCTGATGGGCTGACTGATGATGGGCCAAGAAGAAACGATGCTCAAGTCACGATGACCGTGCTGACATTGACCCCGCCGCCCGACACTGAAAGGAAACAGGTCTGCGTGTAGAAGCCCCGGGGACGGAGCAGGATCGAGGCGTGGATGGAGCAGGATCGAGGAGCAGCAGGTGGTCTTTCTCGTGCTGAGGCCACACCTGAGCCTTTCCCGACTCTTTTGTGACCCCATGGACTGTCGCCCCCCGCAGGCTCCTCTGTCCACGGGATTTCCCAGGCTGGAGTGGGTTGCCATTTCTTTCTCCAGAGGATCTTTCCGACCCAGAGATCTAACCCACGTCTCTCGCATCTTCTGCATGGGCGGCGAATTCTTTGCTACTGAGCCACCAGGGAAGCCTTGATCAGGCCACCCCACCGTTCAGCCTCGTGGCTGCTTTGGAACAATGAGGGCTGTGGTGAAACCAGTGGGTCCCTCGTCACACACTCGCTGCCGCACGTGCTGGGACGCAGATCTGGGCCCTGGCCTGCCGCGTGTGGTGCGGGGCACCCCGCCGGCGGGCTCGGCGCTCTCCTGTCCGTGGACGCGCTGGTGCGCTTGCAGAGGCCTTCAGGGCAGAGAAGGCTCAGCTGCACTTGGATTCAGGGAGCACGCAGTCCAGGAAGCTGCCGCTCTCCCCTCCGCCTCTGGGTTCCAGCGCTCTGTTAATCATTGACGACCCGGGGAGCCGGCTGAGACCCTTGCAGGCGCTGGAGGACCGGCTCCCTCCCTGCCGTTGCTCAGTGGGGAACCCCCAGAGTCTATGGTTGGGTCGTTGGTCAGAGGGAGCCTGAATCCCGGGCACAAGCACAGCCTCCCTGCCTGCCACCTGAGCTGCCCAGCCCTGGGGCCCCGGGTGCCAGGCCGGGGACGGAGAGAGGAGGCTGGCTGACGTCCACAGGTGATTCATGCATTCTTCCGAGAGCACCTCGGGCGCCCAGATCTTCTGGCTCACGTGGCCCCGGGGGCAGGCCGATCGCCCCACGACCTCCGCTGCTGCTCAGCGCTCCTGGGCTTCAGCCCACATTTCTGCTACGTCCTGACTCTGAGCTCAGAGCTTGAAATAGAGGCTTGTTTATCAGCGTGATCTCAGTCGGTAGGAGCGCCCAGGGGATGAGGCAGGACGGAGGCGCAGCCCGCGCCGCGGTCGCGGGTGGGGACAGCTGGTGCCCCAAGCGTCCCCTAAGAGCCCCGCGGGGGATCCGAGAGCCGGGCGCCCCGGGTACCGCGGGCGTTCATCGCGCCTGCGCGGCCCGGTCGGCCGGTCACAGGAGGCCCCACGTGCTTCGGCCCCCGGGTCCGTCCAGCGTCAGAACTCAGCGCAGGAACCCCGAGATAGCAGGGGGCGCTCGGGGCGGCCAGAGAGGAGGCGCTTTGGCTCCCTCCGTTTGGAAGCTGCTCAGAACCTGTGCTGAGTTAGAAAAGCCACATCCGGGAAGCAGGCTGCAGGGGGGCCGTGGAGAGAGAGCGGGAGCCGGGTACAAGCTGTCCCGTGCACACACCCCACTCCGGGAGGTCAGGCAGAGAATCCAGGCTGGGGCAGAGTGCGCCTCGCTGCCCTCCTGATCTCACCGCGCAGCCTTGCGTTTGCCCCGGCCGTTCTAAAGTTCAGTCCTGAGGCGTCAGGCGGCCCGCAGCCCGGCTACGCGGAGCTGGGGAAATGCCCTCAGCCCTGAGGACAGAGGCTGGGAGGGGTTTTGAGCTGAGCTGTGTGTGACACGTACGTGTCTCCGTGTTTCCTCCTGGGTCGCATCAAGCTTGTGCTCGCACCTGGATTCAGCTCCCTGCAAACAGGCGGTCAGGTTAATGCACAGAAGGGAGGGTGGTGTGTGGTCGGTGATCACAGCTCCTGCAAGGATGTCCGCCCCAGGCTGCCTTCTGCTAGGAAAGCGACGACTCCAGTAGTTATATCCCAAGCTGTGTTTCTCCTTTTATAAAATAAGTTAATTAAATTCTTACATTCATCTTATTTTTTATACGTGTCTAGGAATTTAATTTTGATATGATACTATTACCTATTCACATCCTGTATTCAAATGTCATCAATTTTTGTAATAATGTCCTTTACATTTTTTTTAATTGGAGTACCATGGCTTTACAGTTTTGCGTGAGTTTCTGCACTACAGTGAAGCGAATCGGCGATGTGTACACATGTGTCCCCTCCGTCTTGGGCCTCCCTCCCCCCATCCCACCCCCAGGTCACCCCAGAGCACCGACCTGAGGTCCCCGAGCTGTCCAGCAGCTTCCCTCTACCCTCTATTTTACACACGGCGTGTATATATGGGAGCGCTACTAAAAGTCTTGTTTAACAATCAATGGCCTGTGTATTCAGAGCGGTATTAAGTATCACAGAACTCCAGTGTCACTGTAGGATGTGAGCAGTTTCTCACAGCCGTATGTGACAGCTTTTGACTGATGCTGAGCGCATTTGGGGAACTAAGCCCAGGAAATGTGCTTTTACTTTCTATAGAGTGTCTTTGGCTGCACAGTTAGTGGTATTTGCTCTCTTCCCCAGCACAGAAGTGTTTTGAGAGTAACCTGATATCCCCAAGTTGACAGTTTTCTTACTTGTTTGTAAAATTTAAGAAAAAAAAAAAAGTCATTTAAAAGAATCATTCATGTTCAGCAGCTAAGACTCCAGGCGTCCAGTGCAGGGGCCCAGGTTCCGTCCCCCGTCAGGGAGTGGATCCCGTGTGCTGCAATTGAGACTTGGTGCAGCCAAATAAATAGGAAAAAAGACGTAGAATTGCTAGATCGCACTGTAACTCTCTTTCCAAGTTTTAATGAGGTAGCTTGCTTTTGTGGAGTGGCTATGAGATTCAAATGCACGTAAAGGACAGCGCGTGGCATTGGCCTCAGAAGATGTTCAGTCTATCAGCTGTGTGGTCTGTAAGCTAGCCTGACCACAGGACTTTCCAGCAAAGGAATTGAGTCCAGAAAAGTCAAGCAACTTCTGTCTCTAAGTTTTCAGTTAGCGGCAAACTCAGAAAAAGAGCCGAGGTTCTGACACCATCCAAACTCCGGATGCCACCTTTCACCACTTCTTTCTGTTCCTTTAAAGACTGTCCTTTAACTTGCTGTGAATGGTTTGCTGGCTTTTATGGCATTTGATTTTATCCTTCATTTTTAAAACTAGTTTTCTGAATACTTCACATGTTTACATGGGTCAAATTGAAAAGCACACAAAGGTTTACAGTTAATTGTCTTTCCTACTTTGTCCTCTGGTATCCTGTTTTTACCATTACTATTTTCCAATGTATTTTTCCAAAGACGTTACACATGTATGAGCAAATCTGTTTATACATTTCTTGCCATTTTAAGATACAAAGTAGCATACAGTCTTTCGCATCTAGAGTTTTTTGCTTAATGTATTAAGATATTTCTATATTAATGTATTAAAAATTCCACATTCTCTTTTCAACTACACAGAATTTCGTTGTTCAAACGCCCTACACTTTACTGAGTCCAGCCTTGGTGTTGTGCCTTTGATGTGAGAGATAGTGTGGTGTTGAGTAAACTTGTACATCCATCATTTTTCATAAAAGGGAGCTACCTCTGCAGGATATGGGTCTAGTGATGGAATAGCTAGGACAAAGGGGACGTGCATTTGTAAGATAGATTTTTGTTGAACTACCCACAATAGAGCTTATACCAACTTACTCTCTTACCATCATCTTAGGGAATTTTCAATTACAAGGAGAAATTACAATACCATACTAGGCTCTACTTCATTTATCTAGTGATAGCTGTCTATTTGAGGGGTTGATAGGAGTCAAGGCAAAATCAGAGATCAGGAACAGGTCAAGGACATTCAATTTTGCTGCTTCTATTCAACTGTGTATTGCCAGGGCATTTAGGCAAGAACATGAAATAAAACCCATCCACATTGGAAAGGAAGAAGTAAAAATATCACTATCATATAGAAAATCCCAAGGAATCCACTAAAAAACTATTAGAACTGATAAGCAAGATCAGCAAAGTTGCAAGATACAAATTCAGTACACAAAAATCAATTGTATTATTATGCACTAGCAGTGAACAATTTGAAAATGAAATTAAGAAAAACAATTCCATTTATAATAACATTAAAATGATATAATAATTGGGAATAAAGTTAATAAAGTAAGTACAAGTCAAACTCTGAATGTTACATTGTCAAGAGAAATTAAGACCTAAAAAAGTATTAATGGAAAGATGAACATACAGAGTATTATCAAGAAGACAATACCCCCAAATTAATCTGCAGGTTCAATGCAATCCCATCAGAATTCCTGCCTGCTTCTTTGCAGAAATTGACAAACTGATCCTCAAATTTATATGACAATGCAAGAGGCTCACAATAGCTATACAACCTTGAATAAGAGGAACAGACTTTGAGGAATCACACTTCCTGATTTCAAAGCTTACTGCAAAACTACAGTAATCAAGACAGTGTAATACTGGTATAAGGGTAAACATAGACCCATGGAATCAAACTGAGAGCCCAGAAATAAATTCTCATTACAGTCAGTTTATTTTCAACAAGGGTCCCAATACAATTCAATAAGAAAAGAGTAGTCTTTTCAGCAAATAGCTCTCAGAAAATTGGATTGTAGTTGTTCAATAGTTAAGTCCTGTCCGACTCTTTGGGACCCCATGAACTGCTGCACACCAGGCTTCCCTGTCCTTCACCATCTCCCAGAGTTTGCTTGTTTGACTCATGTCCATTGAATCAGTGATGCCATCCAGCCATCTCATCCTCTGTCGTCCCCTTCTCCTCTCACCCTCAGTCTTTCCCAGCATCAGGGTCTTTTCCACCAAGTCAGCTCTTCGCATCAGGTGGCCAGAGTATCAGAGCTTCAGCTTCAGCTTCAGTCCTTCCAATGAATATTCAGAGTTGATTTCCTTTAGGATGGACTGGTTTTATCTCCTTTCCACATGCAAAAGAGTGAATTTAAGCCCGACCTTACACCACATACAAAAATTGCTTCCAAGTGAATCAAAGGTCTAAATGTAAAAACTAAAACTATAAAGCCCTTAGAATAATTTATAGCCCTAGCTATAAATCTTCATGACCTTGAATTAGGCAGTGTTATCTTAGATATGACAACAAACCCACAAGCAACTATGAAAAGGAGCTTCATCAAAATTAAAAGCTTTTGTATGGCAAAAGACACCATCAAGAAAGTAAAAAGATAACCCATGGAATGAGAGAAAATATTTTTAAAACTGTATATCTGACTAGAGACTTGTTCTCAAAAGAACTTTTACAGTTTAATAATAAAAAGACAAATTAACCCAATTAAAAAAACAATAAAGAATTTGAACAGACATTTCTCTAAGAGGATATATAAATGGTCAATAAATACATGAATTATGCTTAATGTTATTGTCAGAGAAATGCAAACCACGCTGAGATACCACTTCATATCCACCAAGATGCTGCTGTTGCTGCTGCTGCTGGTAAGTCGCTTCAGTCGTGTCCGACTGTCTGCGACCCCACAGACGGCAGCCCGCCAGGCTCCCCCGTCCCTGGGATTCTCCAGGCAAGAACACTGGAGTGGGTTGCCGTTTCCTTCTCCAATGCATGAAAGTGAAAAGTAAAGTGAAGGCACTCAGTCGTGTCCGACTCTTTGCGACCCTACGGGTTGCAGCCCACCAGGCTGCTCCGTCCATGGGATTTTCCAGGGAAGAGTATTGGAGTGGGGTGCCATTGCCTTCTCCCCACTAAGATGACTATTATCAAAAACATAGAAAATCAGTGTTGGCAAGGAATGCAGGGAAATTGGAACATTCGTTCATTGCTAATGAAAATGTAAAATGGTTTAGCTGCTTGGCAGTTTCAAAGTTTGAAAGTTTGGCACTTTCAAATAAAAGATTAAAGGTTAGAGTAATTTCACTCCTGGGTGTACATATACTCAAGAAAGTTGAAAATTTACATCTGCACACAGCCATGTTCACGAATGTCCATAGGCAGCAGTATTCATAATAGCTAAAATGTGGGAAAATCTAAATGTCAACTGATGGATGAATAAATAAGATGTGGCATGTCTGTATGATAAAATATGATTAGGTAACAGAAAGGAAGAATATGCTACAGTGTGGATGAGCCTTTAAAATGATACTTCACTGAGAACATTTCATTTACATGAAGCGTCAAGAATAGGCTAATCTACAGACAGCATGTAGCTTAGCGGTTACCCCTCATGGCTCAGCAGTAAAGAAGCCGCCTGCCAATGCAAGTTGTGGGTTTGATCCCTGGATCAGGAAGATCCCTGGGAGAAATATCAACCGACTCCAATATTCTTGCCTGGAGAATCCCATGGACAGAGGAGCCTGGAAGGCTACAGTCCATGGGGTCGCAAAGAGTCGGACATGACTGAGCAACTAAACAACAACCACACGACCAGAAGGAGGAAAATGAAGAGTGACTGCTAAGAGGCGTGATGTTTCTTTTGTCGGTGATGAACATCTTGTAGAGTTGATTGTGGTGACGGTTGTACAATTCTGATATGCAAAAAGCTGTTGAATTATGCATTTTATATAAGGAACTATGGTATGTGAACTATATATCACTAAAACTGCTGTAATAAAAATCAAAGAGTGAAGGTAACGTCCAGATCTACTGTAGACCTTGAGGTTTGCAGCTCTGGAGGTGAAGAATTTCAGCTCTTGAGTAACAAACTTCCCAAAATTCACTGACGAGTAAAACATCATGTACTCACATGCGACCTTGGGGACCCATGGACAGTGTTTGAGCTGGGAACCACTTTTGACTCTTTTGTTGCCAAGTGTTGTGATGAGCAGCTTTGGAATGGAAGAGTTTCTAGGAAAGAAAAAGAGTTTAGGCTGCACCTACTTACTTTGCAGTGCTACATAATTGAGCTGCTTATTGGAATTTTCTTTTATGTTTCTTATAGAGTATTAGCTACTTCCTCAGGAGCTCATGTTCTGCAAGCCTCCTTGGTAAAATTTCATTTGAAACTACAGAAACTTCTCTGCTGACTGACTGTAGCTGCTTCTAATGTTTCTTGGCCTCATATTTCCTGGACCCCATGGGAAATCTTGGCAGAACACCCTGTTATATGTCAATACTTCCCCTCACAGTGAACTTCTTTCCGTTGTCACTCTTTACATCCTTTCTTCTCATCTTGGAGAGGGACCCTCCACGCCTTTCTCCGAGTCTAACCTCTCTCCTCTGTGCTGTTGATCCCATCACATCCACGGGGATCACACCCCACCATTGATGGTTGTTCCTCTGATCTCTGTCCCCCACTGACTTCTTTTCTTGGCTGGACTGTTGCCCAAATTTCCCATCATTTTTTAGAAAGTATTAACAAATGTACCAAAAAACCCCCAAAGTTTCCTTAGATCCTGGTTAGTTTCATAATATACTGTGTTCTTTTTTTACCCCCATAGTAACTTTTTTTTTTTGGAAACACTGTGTCTTTTCATAATTTTATTAATGTGTATTCTAATAAAGAACCTGAGGCTTTAAACTTAAGAGCCCTGTGCTAAAATTAGGTCTAGAACATATCATTCCTAGAACAATTCTGAGTGGGAATCAAGGTAAATTGGACGTGGTCAAGCAGAAATGGCAAGAGTGAACATGGGCATCTTAGGACTCAGCATTTATTTTATTTTGAATATTAAGGTTTCCAGCTGATTTAAGAGGCTCAGTGACTGTGAGTTTAGTTTAGCCTGAAACTGGTGAATCCTTTGACAGGAAGTAAGAAGCATGAGGTTGAGATTACTGTCAGGATGCGGGGATCAAGGAATTTGCTGGTGGAGTAGAAGCCCCCTTCTGTGATATCGGGAGGAGCCATCACCACACACGTGCGTGTGCATTTGCGCGCACACACACACACACGCACACACAAAGTATCCCTAAGACACAGCGTTATGCAAACAGGAGCCACAGTCACAACTCTGAAGTAGTCACTGACATGGCCTCCTGTTGTTCAGTCACTAAGTCGTGTCCGACTCTTTGCAACCTCATGGACTGCAGCACGCCAGGCTTCCCTGTCCCTCACCATCTTCCAGAGCTTACTCAAACTCATGTCCGTTGAGTCAGTTGATGCTATGCAACCATTTCATCCTCTGTCTCCCCTTTCTTCTCCTGCTGTCTATTATATGCGATTGAAATCAATCCAATACAGACTTGCGACTTCAAGAAAATCTTATAAAATTAGTATTTCCGGGTATATCCTTATAAATCATCTCCTCGAATTTTTGGTCAGCCATTAAAACCAATTTGGAAAAATTGTATAGTTAGCTGTGTACAAGACATCATGGGACAAAATTTAAATTTATATCTTTCTCTCCCATTCCTGAGCACATAACTTCCCTGATGGCTCAGTAAATTGTTCCAGGCAGTCACCTTGAAACACGTAAATCAGTTCTTCTCTAAGACTAATAACAAAGAAGAAAAAACAGTACACCTGACCCCTAAATAAAGTGTTTCCCAGGTGGCGCTAGCAGTAAGAACCCAATGCAGGAGACATAGACGTGGGTTCGATCCCTGGGTCGGGAAGACCCCCTGGAGAAGGAAATGGCAATCCACCCCAGTATTCTTGCCTGGGAAATTCCATGGACAGAGGAGCCTTGCAGGCCACAGTCTATGGGGTCGCAAGGAGTCAGACACGGCTGAGCCCACGCAGACTGATAGGCAGGTGGGTCATTCTGTGGGCGCAACAGGGAATTTTTAAAAATTAATCAATCGGCCCTGTGCTGGGTCTTCGTTGCCGCTTGAGGACTTTCCCTCGGTGTGGCCTTCGGGGGCTCCTCTCCAGCTGCAGTGCGCGGGCCCCCCTTGTTGCAGAGCACGGGCCCTAGGCTCATGGGCTCAGGAGAGACGGTACAGCGGCTTAGTGGCTCCGCAGCATGGGGGATCTTCCTGGACTAGTGGCTCAACCCACGTCCCTTGCCTTGGCGGGCTGGTTCCCTGGGACCACCAGGGAAGCCCACCAGGGGGTCTGTGTACCGTTGGCCCTTGAACAACACAGGGATTGGACACCAACCCCCATTCCCACCTGCCCCCTCCACACAGAAATCTGCAGACTGCTGTCTCTGCCTCAAAAACAAAGGGACTGGTCAATGAAGGAATTGATAAATGACTAACCCGGGGCAGGAAGTGCAAACAGTTTGGACAAAATCAAAACTCAAACCCTAGATCTTTTGATTCCATGTATTGTGAACTCTGAGCACAAGCTTTCCCCCACAATTAAAGAAATATAAAATGAAAATACAGACACCATACTTATTGGGGAAAAAATCCGCTTATAGATGGATCTGTGGAGTTCAAACCAGTGTTATCTAGGGGTCCATGTGCGGGCGCGCTAAGTCATGTCCGACTCTTTGTGACCCTGTGGACTGTGGCCTTCCAGGCCCCTCTGTCCACAGGATTTCCCAGGCAAGAATACTGGGGTGGATTGCCATTTCCTTCTCCAGGGGGTCTTCCCGACCCAGGGATCGAACCCACGTCTATGTCTCTTGCATTGGGTTCTTACTGCTAGCGCCACCTGGGAAATCCTTTATTTAGGGGTCAGCCGTACTGTTTTTTTCTTTTTTGTTATTAGTCTTAGAGAAGAACTGATTTACGTGTTTCAAGGTGACTGCCTGGAATAATTTCTAGACACGTTACCAAGACTAGAGAACTCCTCTTCTTTGACACCTTGAGTTTTGGCCCCGCCCGAAGCAATATTTGTTAATATTGATGAGATAAGGACTTGAGTCCTTCGGTAGAACTGTGGAATTTTCCCTCAAGGGTTCCAGGAGGATCTGAAATAGCAATGAAACATGAGTAGATGTGCATAAAAACTCGTTGTTTGCTTTCTCTTTTCAGAAAACCTCACATTTAAATCTTGTGGTTTTCTTGAAGCTATGTCATATTCTTTATTTTTTCATCAACCATCCTGAACCTCTAATCAGAAAAATATCACCAGTGGGAGATGCACTAAGCCAGCAAAGTATGCCGCAGAACAGAAGGTGTCTTGCCAGGCTGTGGTTTGTAAAACGTAGCTCAAAGACATCCAGCCTCCCTGGAGAAGAAGGTGAGAGATATTGCAGAAGCAGCCATGGGCCAGAGGATCTTCCTGAGTTTGTTCAGGCTGGAGGGCTGGAGTGTCAAGCTGCGGAATCTTGCTGTATTTTCTGAGATTGTTTTGGCCCAGGCTTCTTTACCCTCTTGTTTCTTGCTGGCACAGGACGTGAAGAATTTCAGAATGTGCCACAGGCCTGGAGAAAGGGTGTATTTCTTCCTTGGCATCAAGTCATAAAGAAAGGAAAGGAAGTCAGCATCATCTCCTTTGTTCCAGAGGAGGGCACGCCCCCACTCCCCCAGGGACCCTCTACGGCTGCCTGTTTCTTCCTGCTGGCTTTGAATTCCTTAACTTTGTTTTGCTCCCTCGCATTGTCAAGTTAAGACCTTGTCCATGTTTCTTGAATCCCGTGATTAGCAGGCTCCAAGTTGCCCCTGCCGCACGCGATGCAGACACACAGGTTCCTCAGGAAGGCCCGCAGCAGGAGCAGTTGAGAAGGAAATAGAGTGAAAATGAGGTGGTGAAAGAAAGAAAGCAGAAAGGGAAAAATAAGAAATGCGTTTATTAGACAGCGTGGTGGCTTGGGTATAGCAGGAAGGACACTGGGTTATTTCAGTAAATACCGAAAAGGTATTAGTGAAATCCGCGTCCGTCTCTAGGGCAGGCAAACCTTGTTTATTGGGCTTCGCTTTGCTGTGCCTTGCAGATACTGCAGGTTTTACGAATTGAAGGTTTGTCGCAACCCTGAGTCAAGCAAGTCTGTTCTTGTTATTTAGTCGTGTCTGACTCTTTTGTGACCCCACGGAAAAGAGGTGTCAGGCTCCCTCCAGAGGCTCTTGGATAAAGAATCCACTCTTTGCCTCTTCTTTCTGTTCCTCTTTTCCCACTATTAAACGAGAATTTTCTGTGATTCAGTAGCTATTCAAGAAAATCTTTCTATTTTGGAAAGTTTCAATCATAGTCAAAGATAGACATATAATGAACCACCATATATTCATCACTCAGCTTTGACAATTACCAGCTATTTGATCTATAGGAAACCCCACCCCACTCACATACTATTTTGAAGCTTATCTTGCATGCTCAGTCGCTAAGTCGTGTCTGACTCTTTGTGACCCCATGGACTGTTGCCTGCCAGGCTCCTCTGTCCATGGAATTCTCCAGGCAAAAATACCGAGTGGGTTGCCATTCCCTTCTCCAGGGGACCCACGTCTCCTGCTTTGGCAGGTGAAATCTTTACCACTAGCACCACTTAGGAAGTTTGTCTTAGGAGTCGTATTATTTCACTTGGAGACATTTCAGTATTTATCTCTAAAATACAAGTGAGATGTTTAAACCTAACCGGAATGAAGTATGCATTTTGAAAGGATGAGACACGTCGCTACGTTTCTTTGGAAACTGCTGCCTTGTTTTTGTTGTAAAGTGGTGTTTTTCACAACCTATAACTGCACTTCCTTTGATGAGACGCATGAATGAAGCAGTGTGTGAGTGGGGAAGGAGATGGGCACAGAGCTGGGGGCTCCCCGCCTCACCCCTGCCCCCACCCTGCCTTCCCGGCCCCAGACCACAGAGGGTGGTGCTTAGCAGCCGTGTCCTCTTAGGTTGTTTCAGGAGCACAGAGTCAGCACCAAATGGTTAACGTGACAAAGTGCGTACTTCAGCTCCCCCAGGTCTGCAAAAAAAGGCTCGGTCACGAGACTGAAGCTGTGAGGAAACTCTTCTGAGTCCTTCACGCTTCCAACGTAGGACCTTTTCTGAATGAGCGGATGGTGTTGCTCCGTCCACGCTGGTTCTCCTCCTGGGACACGTCCAGAGATTCTTGGTGTCCTTGGCTGGTTCTTCATTCAGTCCTCATTCTCTCGGATTGTTCTCGCCTTGGCTGCCTTCCATTCTTTTTCCCTTCTTGTTTCCTCCCTGGTCTCATTCAGCTTTGCTTCTCCTCTCTTTGCCACGCCCAGGTCTTCACTTCCACTCCCAGCGCGCGCCCTGGCCGCTCTGAAGCTCCGGGCGCCTGTTTGAAGCCTGCCCAAGTGGCCTTCAGCGTATCCTCTGTTGTTGCTGCTCTTCAGTCGCTCAGTCGTGTCCGACTCTTTGCAACCCCATGGACTGCAGCCTGCCCGGCTCCTCTGTCCTCCACTATCTCTCAGTGTTGCTCAAACTCATGACCATTGAGTCGGTGATGCCATCCAACCATCTCACACTCTGTCACCCACTTCTCCTCCTGCCTTCAATCTTTCCCAGCATCAGGGTCTTTTCCAATGAGTCATCTCTTTGCAACAGGTGGTCAGCGTTTTGGAGGTTCAGCTTCAGCATCAGTCCTTCCAATGAATATTGAGAGTTTCCTTTAGGATGGACTGGTTTGATCTCCTTGCTATTGAAGTTTATCTCAAAAGTCTTCTCCAACACCACAATTCAAAAGCATCATGATGTTCTTCAGAGCTCAGCCTTCTTTATGGTCCGACTCTCACATCTGTATATGACTACTGGAAAAACACATAGCTTTGGTTATATGGACCTTTGTTGGCAAAGTGATGTCTCTGCTTTTTAATATGCTGTCTAGGTTTGTCATAGCCATCCTCCCAAGGGGCAGGCATCTTTTAGTTTCTCCCTTAGCACATCTGAATTGGAGTTCCTCTGCCATCTTACACCTCCCATCCCAACTGGCCTGACTTTCCTCTTTTACTTAATTTTATCTAGATGGGGAAAAGCCAGGTTGCTCCTAGTATTACAACTATACCTTAGCACCTGATCTTCTCCACCTCTTTCTTATCCAGGAGATGACCAGAACCCATAGTTTTGCTTCTGCAGAGTTTAAGCAGCTTATTCATGAGCCAAGATGCTGTGGTCTCTGCCTCATTTCTTGGGTCTATTGCTTACTCTGTTCATGGGTGAGTAATGGAGTCTAGCTTTGGAGAGCTCACATTCAAGTGGAAGAGATGGGAGAGCAGGTAGATTCAGTCAATCAGTGAGAGAAAGACAAGACAAACTGCCCATAGAGGGGACATTCTGTCTTGTTCTTCTTTTAAAATATAAGGGAGACAAAAACTTCTATTCAGTGAGCACCTGTTCTGTGCTGGATTCTTCACATCAGTTGTACCAGCTGAATCTCTTGGCCGTCAGAGTCGGCATCTCCAGTTTGTAGGTGTGGAAACTGAGTTTCAGAAGCATCCTCAGGGAGACTTCCTTGGTGGTCCAGTGGCAAAGACTCTGAGCTCCTAATGCAGGGGGCCTGGGTTCAATCCCTGGTCCGGGAACTAGACCCCACATGCTGCCCGCTAAGAGTTTTCTTGGTGCAACAAAGATCAAAAATCCCATGTACCCCAACTAAGACCCCATGCAGCCAATTTAGTAAATAAAAGGAACAAATATTCAGGGGGAGAAAAAAAACTTCCTCAAGGTTCCAGTGTTAAGTGGCCCAGCTCGGATTTAAAACAAAGTCTCACTTAAGCTCAAGGTTGTATTATTTCTATTCCATTCTGTGCTATTTACACGTCTATCTATAGACTGAGTCCCTTTGATCTTCACCTGAGGCTCACAACATTGTTAATCAGCTATACTTTCATATAAAATAAAGAACTTAAAAAATCATTTTTTAAGAAGAATTTATTTACAGGATAGCAATGGAGAAATAGACACAGGGAATAGACTTATGGACATGGGAAGAGGGGAAGAGAGGGTGAGATGTGTGGAAAGAATAACATGGAAACTTACATTACCGTATGTAAAATAGACAGCCAATGGGAATTTGCTGTATGAAAAAAATCATAGTTGATATACAATATTATATTAGCTTCAGATGTACATCCTAGTGACTATTTTTAGAGTGTACTTCAACCCACTCCAGTATTTTTGCCTGGAGAATCCCATGGAGGGAGGGGCCTGGTGGGCTACAGTCCATCAGGTAAGCAGAGAGTCAGATAGGACTGAGCGACTTCACTTTCACTTTTTCAAAGAAAAAAATTGCAGACCTCAGGACTAAAGTTCAGAACAGTTGAGAAAAGAACAACGAATATTCTGTTCACAAATACAGACGCTGTGGAAGTACTGCACAAAATTGCTGTCGTAATGGAACATTTATGGGGAGGTGGATTAGCATATTAATAATGCACAGATTCAGAAACGAATCCACCAGTGCAGAAGTAAACGATTCGGGATTATCAGCAAAGGTGTGAGAGCATCATAAACGAAGACGGTCGTGGCCAGAGTGGGCCTGTTGGATGAAAATAGCAGCCGTGCAGAAAGGTGCATTCAGTCGAGGCTGAGCCGCCAGCACGTGGGCGCCGCGGGCGTGCGCAGCTTCCCAGGGCGCCGCCGGTCTGGGCAGGTGGGGCGGCGGGCGTGTGATGAGCGCGTGGGTTTGAGCAGGCTGTGTTCCGGGCGCCGTGAGCACAGGGGCGGGAAGAGACGGGTTTCGGGACCCGCGTCTGCCTGCTTGAAGGAGAAACGCCGCGCGTTTCCAGCGGGCTGGCAGCCCCGCTTGTCTGCATCTCGCGTGATTCCGGAGACGCCTGGCATCCCGGCGCAGCCTCGGGGCGGGTGGGACGCAGGGATGCTGTCGGGCTTTCTGTGTCCCCTGTGTATCGCCGTGGTGGAGCCGCTTTCACCCCGCGCTCCCGTCGCTCTGCCGGGCTCCGTGAGTGGCTGTGCGCCCGATCATTGCGATTTAACGACATGCGGTGACACTTCGCCGCCGGTTTCGGCGCCAGCCACCCTCGGAGCTCACGCCTCATATACAAGTAGGAAGGTGAGGGCAGCCAAGGCCTTCGGGTTGCCAGTTCCTTGGCTGCAAATCCCATTCACGTTGGGAAACAGATTTTTAAAGTCAATGTGGCTGGGTCAGTGATGGTCAACCCCCGGCATCAGGCCCCGCCAAGGCCCCGCACCCGGCCAAGCTGGCCCCCGGCGCCCCTCGTGTTGACCCCACGCCATCCTCCTGCAGTCGGGGTTGGCTCTGCGGCAGGATCTTGCTTTATGTCATAAGGCTGATGAGAGGAACCCTGTCTGCCCAGCTTCACCGAGTCTGCATACCCTCCAGGCAGTACCGTCAGAGCTGGTGAACGTTTCTGTGGCTTGGTAAATGATTTCTAAGTATTGGCAAGATTTTTTTATTCCTTTTTTTAAAAAAATTCTTTCCCAATGCCACTTTGCTCCGGGCTGCGATCACCAGGACCCAGCTTTGGTTTAAGATGAATTTTGCAAATATGTGTCTGTAGTGGGACTACAGTATTTTCTGAGAAGACGGGTGTGGGTGGGCCACTGGCTGATGTAAGATGGGGCCACATATGTTTGCTCCATCAGGCCAAGGCGATTTTTTTACCCTCTGCAGACTGAACCAGTTCAGAGGACACAGCTGGTTGAGATCTGCAGAAACATACAGAATTCTGGTCTTCTGAGAAGGCTGGTTACCAGCATGTGACATAACCTGGGGCCTCTTTTCTGACCTAGCTTTCATTTCTGCTTTTGAATATGAAGTAAAAAGGCCATTTGTCACAGTCAGTCACTTCGTTTCATTATTCATTTTGCTCCCTCTGGTTAATTTTTTAAAAAGCACAATGTTAAATGCTAGAGTCAGGTTGGCTGGCAGCCTGGCGAAGGGGAACAGATTGCTTTGAAGTAAACACAGCTGGAATCGGCCGGCGTGTTGTGTCCCTCTCCTTTCAGCAGTGAGAGAGGCCTTTATAGAAAGGCGGCGAGTGCTGGGCTCCCCAGGGTCGCTGTGTCGGTCTTTCCCTCCCAGCCTGGCTGGCGATTAACGTCACACCTTGGTCGTCCAGAGGGACGCACGTCTCCCTCGCTTGCTGAAGTCGGGGCTTCTCGGAAGCAATGAGCTTCAGAGGTCTAGGGCGATGGGAGCTGGAGGAGGGTGGAGCCTCTGCAGCTCTGCTTCTCTCGCGCCTGTGGTCTGGGGAGCCGAGTGAAAATGCCTGCTCTGGGGTTTTCTGCGGCTCCTGCTTTTTGCAGCCTTGAAACCGCATCAGAGTCGCGTCTTACTGGATTGCTCTTCCAGCGATGGGCAGGTAAGTGAATTAAGGAGTGTTGGCGTGTGCCTTTGTGAGCTTTCTTTTCTTTGGTCTGCTTTTAAAACATGAAGGCAGGGTGTTTTCTGATGGTGTAATTCAACCAGGTTTTGTGTCTCCTGGAATGCATTTTCTTGTTCTTGTCAGAGGAGAACCTGGGGTGGGGGTGGGGGGCGGTCTTCTTTTCCTGTGGCTAGAAGACTTCATTGTTGTTTTGGCCATCTCTTTCTTTAGTCTCTGTGCTAAAAGTGGTTTTTTTGTTTGTTTGTTTTTTCCTGTTTCTTCATATGGTGATTTGGTGGGTTTTAGTTTGAGTCAATTGCTGTTAAGGAACTCACTCATCATTCATTGCTGTGATGTAATAATTCATTGGTATGTTAAAGTTTTCCAAAGGTGTTTTTCTCCATAAATAGTTACCTTTCTTGACGTCTGTCTAGTAAGAGCTGTGTTAGAAATGAAGAGGAGAGGTGTAGGAACTGAGTTAGGAATGAAGAGGAGAGACATCTAGAGAGGCTTTTTCACAGGCAAGATATACTTTAGTTTCATTTTGTTTTGTTTTATCTGGGAGAACTACAGGGCTGTATCAGTTGGGATCGGTCACCTGTATTGGAATCTGAATGTCGTGATCCAGACAAGTCACATTTGTTCACTCCTCCCTAGAGTATCTCGAGTAAAACAGCCTTCGCCGTGTATTTAACTGCGGCCCATGGATGGGAATTGTTGGAATCAGGCCATTTATCTGTTTGGATTCTCACAATCAGATCCAGCGTTTAGCATCCTTCCGGTACACAGTGCAGCTCTGTGTATTGTCAGGAACTAACTCAGTGACGTGTAGTCAATGGCCATAGGAGCTCCAGGAATAGGGAAGTAAATGGTGAGGTTTGAATTCTTAAAAAACACGTAGGGAAATCTAAATGAGGAGAGAATTGAGACAACCTGTTGCCATGAAGGTGGCTCTGAGTGGCTTTCTCTGGCAAATCTTGTATATTAACGTGTATATGTGGAATCTAGGAAAAAATGGTAGAGATGGTCTTGTTTGCAAAGAAGAGATGGAGACAGAGATGTTTGTCGGCGGGGGTGGGGTGAATTGGGAGATGGGGACGGACATATAGGCTGCTGATTCTGTGTATACAGCAGATAACTGGTGAGAACCTACGCTATAGCACAGGGACCCCTGCCTGCTGCTCCGCAGTGACCTAACTGCGGAGAAAATCCAGAAAAGAGAGGATATGTGTAAACATAGAGCTGATTCCCTGCTCAACAGCAGAAAGTAACACAGTGTCGTAAAGCAGCTGTATTCCAATAAGAAAGGCTTTCTCTGTGTTGACTACCATCAAGCTTGTTGCTTGCTGGCTTTATACACTTTGGCAGAATTAATCTGGGTTTTGGATTTTGAAGGCACAGAAAGAAAGTTCTCTTTATATGGGGCTATGAGATAACACAATCACTTCTTTTCTAAAATCTTTACTTTTAATTAAAGGATAATTGCTTTACAATATAGTGTTGGTCTCTGCCATACGTCATCATGAATCAGCCACAGGTATACATATGTCCCCTTCTTCTTGAGCCCCCCTCCCCCCTCCCTCCCCATTCCACCCCTCTAGGTTGTCACAGAGCGCCAGCTTTGGGCTCCCTAATACAGCCAGTTCCTTTCCTGCAATGACTCCTTTTCTTTAATGAGACTGTGCAGATTGTTTCTTGAAGTGATTATAATTATTATCATTTCATCGCTCTTTCTCGTGTTATCCCATGGTTCTGGCATCGGTCTGGTAAGGTAGGTATTGATGTTACTGTTAACACACCATATTATAGTTGAAGATAATAAGGGTCGGATGAAAAGTGACCCCGGAGTCTCTTTGCAAGTGGAGAAGCCAGGTGTAAGCTGGTCTTTACAGACCCAGAATCCCGTACCTCCCCTCTTCCTTCTCTCTGGTCCCCACTACACTTTGTCCACTGGGGAATGGAGGAAAAGCTGTCACATGGGTGTCTGGGGACCTGGATTCTCATTCTGACCAGGCCATTGCGGAGGCTGTCTAATGATGAGCAGTCCTTGAAGTCTGCGGATGGTTTTCCTGCAAGGAGGAAATCAGGTTTGATTCTTCACTTTCTGCGCAGCCTCAGCGCCTCTTTGCAGGGCCTTCATCAGGGCTTTTGTTGGCCCTGTCGTGTGCCTACAAACAGAGAGGAAGGGAGAGAAAGCAAACCTGTGCACGTTCCGTCAGCTCTGCTTTGGGCTTTCCTCCAGGCGTGAAGAGACAGGCGCTCCTGGGTGGGGAAAACTCTGGGACCTTACAAGACGAGTCGGTCTGATCACTTGTTGTTGTTGTTCACTCAGTCGTGTCCGACTCTTTTCGACTCCATGGTCTGCAAAATGCCAGGCTTCCTTGTCCTTCACTGTCTCCCAGAGTTTGTTCACACTCATGTGCATCGGGTTGATGATGCCATCCAACCATCTTGTCCTCTGTCACCCACTTTCTCCTGTCCTCAGTCTTTCTGAGCGTCGGGGTCTTTTCCAGGGAGCCAGTTGTTTGCATCAGGTGGCCAATGTGTTGGAGCTTTAGCTTCAGCATCAGTCCTTCCAGTGAAGCTTCAGGGTGGATTTCCTTTGGGACTGACTAGCTTGATCACATCTCGAGCTGGCATTTCTCAGTCTGTTCTTGTAAACTCATCAACAGAAATGTTGGAGCCAAGCTCTCTTGTGGTTTCAGCCTAGGGACAACGAATACATCGATTACGTTTCCATCTGGCTCGCAGAGAAGGGACAGCCTCCTTGCATGAACCCTTCTGTTATCTTAATCCTCTTTGGAATAGCGCAAAAGTAAATAAATAATGCTCTCCCCTTCTCCAGGCGTTGTAACGGATGGCAGGTGGCTGAGAATGGGCAGGGCGGAGCAGTGGGGAGGGGGTTTTGGTTCTCCCTGCCGGCTTTACTCCGTCAGCTCATCACGGATCCGTTTAGACAACGCGGTGTGCTGAGAGAGGCGGGACTGCTCTTGACTGAGATCTGTCGTCGTTGCTTGTTAGTCACTCAGTTGTGTCTGACCCTTGCGACCCCCTGGCCTGTAGCCCGCCAGACTCCTCCATCCATGGGGTTCTCCAGGCATGAATACTGGAGTGGGTGGCCGTTTCCTCCTCCAGGGGATCTTCCCGACCCAGGGATGGAACCTGCATCTCCTGCGCTGGCAGGCGGATTCCTTACCACTGAGCCAGCAGGAAAGCCCTGAAGGACATAGTAAAGGGAAACCTGTGGCCAACACCACCTACCATTGTCGTGTAAAGAGGGGATAAAGGAGGCTGGCTGCCGAACTCCCAGCAAAGAGGGGCAGGCGGGTCTCCCTGCGTCAAGGGAGTTGGCATCCTTTGGGGACCTCTCATGGACTCCGGGAAGCCCTCACCCACGACCTCTGTCTGCGCTCGGAAGTTCTGCCCCGCCTGGCAACTGTGCCTCGTCACTCACAGCCTTCCTGGTGGGAAGCGGGGCTCTGAATGCAGGGATGAGACTTGCGCTCCCAGTCCCGTCATTTCTTCACTGCCGCCTCTGTGCCTGCTCTCACGCTGTGATTTTTTAGACCTTAATGTTATCCTTCCGTCTTTCCCTGTAGGCAAGAAGCGAAACCCTGGCCTTAAAATCCCCAAAGAAGCGTTTGAACAACCTCAGACCAGTTCCACGTAAGTTGGCAAGATCGCCGTCTTAATCCAAATGCTTGCGCTTTACAGGTTTCCAGAGAATGGAGTTCCTTTTCAGACTGGTGAGTAATGCTTTGACTGGGCAGGCCGTTGTTAGAAAGGAGAGCCCTTGGACGCGGGGGGGCCAAGGACTTTTAGAGTTCTGAGACCTGAAACAATCTTGGTTGGCCAGTCTACATGGAATGGGTACCTTTGAGCTTAGTTGGCTAAAAATTTGACAGCTGTGTTTGGCAGATGGCTTGTTGTTCAGTCGCTAAGTCGTGTCTGACTCTTTGTGACCCCAAGGACTGCAGCCCACCAGGCTCCTCTGTCCATGGGATTTCCCAGGCAAGGATCCTGGAGCAGGTAGCCATTTCCTCCTCCAGGGGATCTTCCCTACCCAGGGATGATTGGCAGGCAGGTTCTTTAGCACTGGGCCACCAGGGAAGCCCTGGCAGATGGGGTCTTAAATAAATCCAGAAAGGTCACTGGATGGGGCCTTCTTCCTTTTCCATTTTATCTGAATAACCCCCTGAGGGAGCCACCACTGTAAGCTTTGGGTTGGGGTAGAAAGGTGGTACTTGGTGAGGACGCAGCATCCTGTCTTAGATCTTATTCCGTATGAGCAGAAGGCAAACGGGAGATACAGGACCACGCCTTATGAACTAAGCCATAGGTCCAAGGCCCTGAGACATCCCAAGCCCTGGTGAAGCGGGACTCCTACTCCCGGAGCCGCCCTTGTGTCTTTGCCTCTGTGCGTTGCGGGCAGGGTATTGCCTAGCTGGGGGCAAGGTCAAGTGAAAGACACTCAGTTGTGTCCGGCTCTTTGCGACCCCTTGGACTATACAGTCCATGGACTCTTCCAGGCCAGAATAATGGAGTGGGTAGCTACTCCCTTCTCCAGAGTATCTTCCCAACCCAGATGTCAAACCCAGGTATCCCACATTGCAGGCAGATTCTTTACCAGCTGAGACACACGGGAAGCCCAGCTCGGGGCAGAACCATATCAAAGCATCTAGAGGGGAGGAAAGGAAATTCCAAGAAAAAAATTATAGCAGAGGTAGCATAATAGCCATTCCAATGGAAACTTAAATTAAAAAAAAACAACATTTCTTGATTTGGCTAAGTTGGGTCTTAGTTGCAACAAGTGAAAAGCATTCCAGACCTGCTTCCCAGGTGACACAGTGGTAAAGAATCCATCTGCCAATGCAGGAGACGCAGGAGATGCAGATTCAGTCCCAGGGTTGTGAAGACCCCTTGAGGAAGAAATGGCAACTGAATCCGGTATTCATGCCTGGACAATCCCACGGACAGAGGGGCTTGGTGGGCCACAGACCATAGGGTTGCAAAGTCGGACACGACGGGGCGACTGAGCCCTGCAGTGTGGCGGGCGCCCAGGCTGACTTTGTGGGGCTGACGAACCTGCTCTCGGGACGGGACTCGTCTGTACGTAGGAATTTACTGTCTCTTCTGCCTCTCCATCCTGTTACTTACTGATTATTGTGCAGATGGAATCATGCATATCCCTTCTGAGACCGGCCTTTTTCTTTCAGCATCATTCCCTTGAGGTTTATTCGAGTTGCTGCATGTACCCACAGATTATTCTTTGTTATTGCTGAATGCCATTCCGTGGGGTGGATACACCAGTGTGTTAAAGCCTCCAGCCTCTGAAAGCGTTTGAAGGAGATACAAATAGTTTCTGGTTTGGGGCTGTTATAAATAAATGTGCTGTGAACATTCCCGTGTAAGTTCGTGCATAAAAATAAGTCTTCATTTGTCTGGGATGTATGTCCAACAGTGCAATTATGGGTCGTATGGTAAGTCCATTTTTAGTTTTGAGAGAATTGCCAAGTATTTTCCAGAGTGCTTGTACCAAATTACATTCTTACCAAAAAATATGAACGGCCCAGTTTCTCCTCAGAACTGTTTTCATTTTAGCCATTCTGGTAGATGTGATGTATCACTGCAGTGTTAATTTTCATCTTTCTAATGGCTATTGATACTGAATACTTTTGGTGTTTATTTCCCATCCATGTGTCTTCTTCAGTGAAATGTCTATGCACTTATTTGTCTATTATCCAATGAGATTTATTTTTAATCTTGAGTTTTGAGGGTTCTTCCTATATCCTCGATGCAAAAAGTTTCTCAGGTGTGTGTCTTAAGAACACTGTCTCCCAGTCATAATGCTTCTTTCCATCTCTCTCTGTGATGACGCCCAGTCTACCATCAGTTTTTCCCCTTATGAGTTGTGTTTTTGGTGACGGGGCTAAGAACCCTTTCCCTATGCTTGTGTCCTAAAGATTTTCTCCTCTGTTCTTTTCTAGAAGTTGATGGATTTACATATTAGATTTAAGTCTGTGATACATTTGGAGTTTAATTTTTGTACAACGCATGGGGTTTCAGTTGGGCTCTATTTTTTAGCCAGTGGATTTCACTGGCTAAAGTTGCTCCAACACCAGTTGCTGAAAAGACTATCCTTGCTCCACTGAGTTGTTTTTGCTCATTTTTAAGATGTTAACTGGGCATATTTGTGTGGATCCGTTTCTGGGTTTTCTGTTCTGCTCCATCGATCTCTGGGTCTGCTCCTCCAGTGAGAACCAGACATGGAACAACAGACTGGTTTCAAATAGGGAAAGGAGTACATCAAGCCTGTATATTGTCAGCCTGCTTATTTAACTTATATGCAGAGTACATCATGAAAAATGCTGGGCTGGAGGAAGCACAAGCTGGAATCAAGATTGCCGGGAGAAATATCAGTAACCTCAGATATGCAGATGACACCACCCTTATGGCATAAAGTGAAGAAGAACTAAAGAGCTTCTTGATGAAAGTGAAAGAGGAGAGTGAAAAAGTTGGCTTAAAGTTCAACATTCAAAAAACTAAGATCATGGCATCCGGTCCCATCACTTCATGGGAAATAGATGGGGAAACAGTGGAAACAGTGACTGACTTTATTTTTTGTGGCTCCAAAATCACTGCAGATGGTGATCGCAGCCATGAAATTAAAAGATGCTTACTCCTTGGAAGGAAAGTTATGACCAACCTAGACAGCATATTAAAAAGCACAGACTTTTCTTTGCCAACAAAGGTTCGTCTAGACAAGGCTATGGTTTTTCCAGTGGTCATGTATGGATGTGAGAGTTGGACTGTGAAGAAAGCTGAACGTGGAAGAATTGATGCTTTTGAACTGTGGTGTTGGAGAAGACTCTTGAGAGTCCCTTGGACTGCAAGGAGATCCAACCAGTCCATCCTAAAGGAGATCAGTCCTGGGTGTTCATTGGAAGGACTGATGCTGAAACTGACACTCCAGTACTTTGGCCACCTGATGTGAAAAACTGACTCATTTGGAAAGACCCTGATGCTGGAAAAGGTTGAAGGGAGGAGAAGATGGGGATGACAGAGGATGAGGTGGTTGGATGGCATCACCAACTCAGTGGACATGAGTCTGAGCAAGCTCCAGGAGTTGGTGATGGACAGGGAGGCCTAGTATGCTGTGGTCCATGGGGTCACAAAGAATCGGACATGACGGAACTGACTGACTGCTCTTCTGCCTGTATCACTCTGTCTTGATTACTGCAGCTATAGATTAAACCTTAATATTGGGAAAAGTGATTCTTCTCACTTTGTTTTCTTTTTGAAAACTATTTTGGTTATTCTAGGGCTTTCATCATTTCCTGTTAGTTTTAGAATAAACTTATCTATATCTACAAATAAACTCACTGAGATTTTTCGTAGGAATTGTGTTGAACCAAGATACCGATTGAGGGAGAATTGGCATCTTTATTTCACTGTCTTCCAATCCATGAACGTGGTAGATTTCTTCAAGTATTTAGATTCCCTTTGATTTCTTCCATCAGTATTTTATAGTTTTCATCATATAGATTCTCTGCATTCAGTTTTATTAGGATTTATACCTAAGTGTTTCTTTTTTTTTAAAGCAATAAAAATTGTATTCCATTTTTAAATTTTGATTTCCACTTTAGAAATTTAGACATGCAATTTATTTTTAAAATATTTTTATTAATTTGTTGTGCTGGGTGTTTGTTGTGTTGTGTGGGATCTAGTTCCCTGACCAGGGATCAAACCCAGGCCCCCTGCATTAGGAATGTGGAGTCTTAGCCACTGGACCACTGCGGAGGTTACTGCCATTGATTTTTGAGTTGATTGCGTACCCTGTGACCTTACTAAACTCAGTTATTAGTTCCAGGAACTTTTGTGATAGATTTCTTACAGTTTTCTGTGTAGACAGTCATACTTTCTGTAGAAAGACCGTTTTATTTCTTTCTCGCCTGTTTGTTTTCAACCTTTATTTTCTTACCTTATCTCAGTGACAAGAATGTTCAGTACTACATCAAATAAGATTGCTGAGGGCAGGCTGACTTGCGTTGTTTTCCATCTTAGAGAGAAAGCATTTAATCTCCCACCATTAAGCGTGATGTGAAGTCCTCGCAGACGTTGTTTAGGAAGTTGAAGAAGTTCCTCTCTGGTTGAAGTGTCCTCAGCCAGAACTCAGTTTTCATCATGAATGTGTGTTGAATTTTGTTGAGTGATTTTTTTGTGCATCGATGTGATCTTGGAGTTTTCTTCTTTGTCCTGTCGATATGTGTTACTTTGATTGATTGCTTGAAAGTGTTTGCATATTTGTTCGGCGGCATGGAGCGTTAGCTGTGGCTCTTGGCTCTTCATCGCCTTGCGTGGGATCCCGTTGTGGAACGCAGGCTCAGTAGTTGTGGCCCTTGGGCTTAGTCGCTTCATGGCGAGTGGGGTCTTGGTTCTCCCACCAGGGATCGAACCCACATTCCCTGCCCTGCAGGGTGGATTCCTAGCCGCTGGACCACCAAGGAAGTCCCAGCATCGGTTGATTTTTAAAATATTGAACTAGCCTTGCATACGTCAAATAATCCCACTTGGTTTTGGTATACTATATTTTTATACACTGCTGGATTTAATTTCTGCAGATATTGAAGATTTTTGTGCCTGAAGTTGATAAGAGATGTTGATCTATAGAAGCTTTGTGTGTGTGTATGTGTGTGTATATATGCATATACATACATATATGTATGTGCTGTTATGTTCCGGTTTTGGTATTTAAGATAATACTGACCTTAAAATGTGTTGGTTAGAATACCTTCTTCTGTTTTCTGGTAGACATTGTATAAGATAGGTGGTAATTCTTTAAAAAATAATGTTGAGCTATAATTTACATATAATATTATTTTAGTTTCAGGTTACAAAATAATGGTTTCATATATACAATTAAGAAAAAAAAATTTGCTGAAATTTCTCCCGTGAGACAAAATGGGCTTGTGTATTTCTTCTTCCAGAGGTTTTTAATGACACATTCAATTGGTTTAATAGTTATTGGATAATTCAGATGATCTATCTCATTGTGGCTAAGTTTTGGTAGTTTGTGATTTTCAAGGAATTGGCCCATTTCTTCTAAGTTGTTGAATTTATGAAAGTAAAGTTGCTCATGGTATTTCCTTGTTATTCTCTTAATGACGACAGGTATATGGTGACATCCTCTTCTTTATTACTGATACTGATAATCCATGTCTTCTCCCTTTTTATCTGTATTAGTCTTGCTGGAGATTTATCCATTTTATTGATTTTAAAAGAGCCAACTTTGTTTTATTTTCCTGCTTTCAATTTTATTGATTTCTGCTCTTATCTTTATTATTTCCTTTGGGATATATTCTCATATCAGCCTTCCAGCTATCTTACATTCGTCTTGCCTTAACAATCTGCTAGTCTTTCCCTTCTTCTAATTTATATTAATAGTCTGTGTTTTTAGTAAATTTCTGAAAACTAACATAAACCCTCACTTGGTATAAAAAAATGAATAAAAAGCTATGCAAAAGTAAAGGTAGGTTCTCTGCTGTCTAACCCTCGCGTGGTGGGACAAACCTTGACTACACTCTTCTGTTTCATCATGTCGAGCCGGGGTCGCCCTGTGATATCAACGGTCTCACGTTAGCTCAGAAGAGGCTTATGATATACTGTTGTTGTTATTGTTACTATATTAATACTGAGGCTGAAGTCTGTGCTCCTCAAGAAGTGGATTCCGCATTTTGAGTTTTCCTTGGCAGATTTTTGAGGCTGGCTTGGTGATTTTCGCCATTTATGCCCGGCCACCTCCCGCTGGACTGCACACAAATAGCCCAGGACGGACAGAGCCCCGTTCTTCGGGCCGTGCGTGTGGCCTCCTCGCGGAGTCCCTGAGTCAGCGTCTGTGGCTCGGGTCTCTGGGCTGTTCCCCGCTGGCTGGGCAGCAGCTACTCCGAGTTCTAACTTGATTCTGCGCTGGCCAGCATTCTTTCAGTTAATCCTCACGAGAAACTCTGCTTGCTTTACAAGTGAGACGGCAGGCCTGTCCCGGGCTCAGGTGTCCTTCTCAAAGCCGCTGACCTCAGAGAGCCCAGACTGGTGCTGGAATATGTGGGTTCACATTTGGGAGCTGAGCTTCCTCGGTTGAGTATCCGAGGCAAGTTACCCAAGTCTCCTAAGCCTTAGCTTCCCCCTGTGAAAAACAGGAGCAAACATGGCTGTGGTTGCTATGGGGATTGGATGTCACGGCCCATATTAAGTGTCCAGCCCAGGGCTCGTTCCAGGGAAATTTCTCAACGATGTGGCTCTCCGTGTTGTTGTTATTATTATTATTTCACTTAATAAGTGGGAGAGCTGGCAGAGGGACTGAGGGCTCTCTGACCCTCAAGTATGTGCTCTTAGCCACATGTTGGACCGCCGGCGACCAGAGCCAAATAGTCCATGAGAGCCGGGATCTCTTACTTTGTAGGTGAGAAGACTTCATGGCGTGGCTCTGCGTTCCAAAGTCACCATCTCACTGAGTGACTTTGAATTCTTAGTCTGTGTCGGTGTCAATTTTTCACATTAAAATAGGGCTAATACTGGGACTTCCTTGGTGGTCCAGTGGTTAAAACTCCGTGTTGCCAATGCAGGAGGCCCAGGTTCAATCCCTGGTGAGGAAGCTAGACCCCACACGCCAAAGCTAAAGATCCCACATGCCGCACCTGAGGCCCAGCACAGTTAAATAAATATTTGAAAAAGTAAAGCTAATACCTCTGAGAGCTGTGAAAATTAAAAAAGACTTTGGATTTAAAAGGTCTTGCATGGTCTCTGGCCCACGTAGGTGCTTTATATTATCATTAGATAATAAGTAAATATTGTTATTTATAGGCAAATAATGCATGCATGCTCAGTCACTTGAGTCGTGTCCAACTCTTGTGACCCCAGGGACTGTAGCCCACCAGACTCCTCTGTCCATGGGATTCTCCAGGCAAGAACACTGGGGTGGGTTGCCATGCTTTCCTGAAGGGGGATCTTCCCCACCCAGGAATCGAACCCACGTCTCCTGCATTGCAGGAAGATTCTTTACTGTTGAGACGCCGGGGAAGCCCAGGCAAGTAATAATTGTAATAGTAACCAGTAGACTCGTTACTCATGTAGAAGTATAAATAAACAATTATTTTCATAAATCAAAGCTGGCTGTTTATATAAAAGAATCATAGCAGGTGGCCTTTGGAATACCTTTGGTCTTACAGGGTTAGGAGTTTTGTAATAAGTTCGCTTCTTTCCCCGGAGGACTGAAATATTGAATAAGTAACACAGAATGTCCACCCACAGTTTAAACCTCAGTGCCCCAGACAGACGAATGTGCCCTGGACTGGTTACAGTGTCAGCTAATCCAAGACAAGCTGTCCATCTCAGGCCATCACTTGTTGCTTCTGGCCGCCTTGCTGAGCCCAAAGGCCCCGTGGTGGGGTTGGTGATCAGTTACACTAGAGGGGGTCTGGGTGGGCAGGTTCCTTGGATTCAGTCGGATGGGGACTGAATCATAGCTTCACCACTTGGGAGCAAGATAGCTTAAGTCTAAGTCAAACAGGTTTTCATCTGGAATGTGGGAGCAATGACTGCTGGGTGTGTGTGTGTGCATGTGTGTCTGTGTGTGTGTGTGGTGTATATGTATATATGTGTGTGTGTGTGTTTCAACGATAGGAAATGCAAGGAAAGCGCTTAACCCAGTTTTCAGGGTCTATACCCTCTTCTCCTTTCAAGGCTGAGACTCGGATGACATGAGTTTTATTTTCAGCCCTGTTGAGGACTGTGTGTTCAGCATATCGCTGAGTTTTTCTGGGTTTCATTTTTCTCATTCTGGAAAATGGCATGAAACCCTCCTATTAGGTAGAGTTGTAATGCAAGGTTAGAATAAAACTGGAATCAGCAAACTTTTTGTGCCAAAGACCAGATAGTAAATATTTGGGGCTACCAGGCCACAGTGGCCTCTGCTGAAGATTCTTGTTTGTTTTTTACAACCCTTTAAATGTGTAAAATTCACCCATAGCTGGGTTGCAGACTGTAATTTGTTTATGGGCTTCCCTGGTAGCTCAGCGATTAAGAATCCTCCTGCAATGCAGGAGCCGCAGGAGACATGAGTTCGATCCCAGGGTTGGGAAGATCCCCTGGAGGAGGGCATGGCAACTCACTTCAGTGTTCTTGCCTGGAGAATCCCATGAACAGAGGAGCCTTGCGGGCTATGGTCCACGGGATGTCAAAGAGTCGGACCCTGCTGAAGCAACTTAGCACGCACGCACTGACTGATTTGCAGAGCCCTTGTGTGAATGCTAGCATATCAGAGCGGGAAGAGGTCTCACCCAGCAGCCTCGCTGGGTGGCATGCCCTCGGAGGTGGCCCCGAATGATTAACTAGTGACCTTTCCTGTTGCTTCATTCTTTACAAAAGGAAGGGTCTGAACAATTGTAAAGGATTTTTCACTGTTTATATTAGTCACATATTTCAAGTAATATTTGCCTTTATTTCAAGGTTCCATTGCGATTAGTACAAGCAAATTATGACAACTAAACAAAAAGAGCTTCGGAGGTTTTAAGAGTTAGAAATCAGATTTTTCAGAAAGTTTAATTCCTCTGGAAGGTGTTTCTAAAGAAAAATTCCCTGCTTAGAAACACAGGATTTATAAAAACGTCACTTCTGTGTGCAGTGTGCATGGGTATGTGTGTGTGTGGTGTGTTGTATATGTGTGTGCATGTGGTTTATATGTATGTATGTGTGTATATGTATGTGTGTATGCATCTGTGCGCGTGCATGTATGTGGTGTGTATGTGTGTGTGGTGTATATGTATGTGTGTGTCTGTACATATGCATATGTGTGCGTGTATATATGTGTGTGGTGTATGTGTGTGTGTGTGTTTGTGTGTGTGTTCCTCTTTATCCCTGCCCCTCAGTCCAGGTTTTAAATTAATTTAGAAAGCCTTAGTTTGTGTTTTCTATACATTTCAAAAAGATTGCCATTAAAACCTTAGGTTGATGTGTTATCTGTGTTCATGTTCCTACATTTTGGTTATTGTTTTATTTAGCTAGTTTCAGTAGGAGGGGTAGAATTATACACGGTAACCCACCAGGC
The DNA here is from genome assembly GCF_963930625.1 of Muntiacus reevesi. Taxonomy (NCBI): domain Eukaryota; kingdom Metazoa; phylum Chordata; class Mammalia; order Artiodactyla; family Cervidae; genus Muntiacus; species Muntiacus reevesi. Next base: position 2,183,915 of record NC_089266.1, read on the forward strand.
TCCTCTGTCCGTGGGATTCTCCAGGCAAGAATACTGGAGTGGGTTGCCATGCTGTCCTCCAGGGGATCTTCCTGACCCGGGGACTGAACCCAGGTCTCTGAAATTGCGGGCGGATTCTTCACTGTTAGTGCCACCTAGGAAGCCTATAGGGGTGTGTGTGTGTGTGTATTGTTATGTGAATAATTAGGCTATTCCTGTAAGCCCCTGTGTAAGTAGTTATATTATATATAATTATTTTATATAATATATGTATGCTGTTACATATAGTATAGTTTATATATATGCATATTTATTTTTGAATATTTGCCAGGCATTCTGCTAGTAAGCATTTTGCTTAGAACACCTCCTTCAACACAGGAGGAAGTGTACTAGTATCTTCGTAAGAAAGAAGAAATGGAAGTTCAGAGACTGTGGTTTCTAAGAACATGTGTTTTGTTCCAAATCCCACACTATTCACCTGTTTATGCTACTTTATTTTACTCATGAGCTTTCACCTTATTTTTAGGGAGAACTCTCTGCAGTCTCATTAGATTTGGGAAGGTCATGGTCAACTGAATATCTCATGTTTTCTCTTTCTCTTTTGCAGGCCACCTCGAGATTTAGACTCCAAAGCTTGCATTTCTATTGGAAATCAGGTGAGAAAAATCGTGTCTGCCGGTTAAATGTCTTGACCCTTTTATATGTATGCTTTGCGACCAGCCAGTGGGGAAAAATGTATTTTCCATAACATGCTGTCAGGGGGTGGGTCAATAACGTTTGAATGTAAACAGAAGTGGTCTGTGGAGCAGTTGCTATTTTAAATGTCAAATTGGGATCAGTTGTGGGTGTGATGGGGTATCTCTGGGGTGAAGAGATGGTCGTTTTGGGCTGTGCTCTGTGAAGTCCAGGCCTAGAGCTAGTCGCCAGGAGTCAGCAAGCGGCCCTGCGGGGCCACTGAGGGGCAGATGAGGACCCGCCGTGCGGGGTCAGCGCTGGCTCCCCACGCTGTTCAGAGCCTGAGCTGGAACTGGACCTCAGTCTTGCCCGGGGTGAACGGGGGGCCCGCGGTGGGCATCTGCCCATCTCCCGGGTACTTCTTGCTTTCAGTGGTGGCTTGGCAAAGCTTCTAGGCCAGAAGGTTCTGGACCAGAAAGGACGCTTGGACTGCTCGGAGAAACCAGAGGGAGGACAGGGTAGCCTGTGTCTGGTTCATTTCGTTTTTTCCTATTGCTGAGCGCCGAAGAATCGATGCTTTCGAACCGTGGTGTTGGAGAAGACTCTTGAGCATCCCTTGAACTGCAAGGAGATCCAACCAGTCCATCATAAAGGAGATCAGTCCTGAATATTCATTGGAAGGACTGATGCTGAAGCTGAAATTCCAATATTTTGACTACCTGATGCGAAGAGCTGACTCATTTGAAAAGACCCTGATGCTGGAAAGATTGATGGCAGGAGGTGAAGGGGACGACAGAAGATGAGATGGTTGAATGGCATCACCGAGTCAATGGACATGAGTTTGGGTGGACTCCGGGAGTTGGTGATGGACAGGGAGGCCTGGCGTGCTGCGGTCCATGGGGTCGCAGAGTTGGACACGACTGAGTGACTGAGCTGAGCTGCCTATTACACCCTTGCTTTTCTCTCCTGCAGAACTTTGAGGTGAAGGCGGATGACCTGGAGCCCATCGTGGAGCTGGGCCGGGGGGCGTACGGGGTGGTGGAGAAGATGCGGCACGTGCCCAGTGAGCAGATCATGGCGGTGAAGGTAGCGTTCACGTTCCCCAGACGTTTTCCGGTCCTGGTCCATATGTTTGTCCCTCTCAGCTGCAAATGGGCTCCTTTCATAGAAGTAAGACGATCCTCCATGGGGTGAGACAGAAAAGCCTATTTGTGGTGAACAATACTTCCCTCCAAGTATGTCAAAAATGCCTCCTTGGTATGATTTGCAGCAACTGGGCTTTTTTGAACCGCTGAATCCTACCCCCTCTTTTTAATTGTTCTATGCAACCACCACATCGTGTGTCCCTGATGGGTTGTGCCTGCGATGCAGGAGATGTGGGTTCAGTCCCTGGGCTGGGAAAATCCCCTAGAGAACGAAATGGCTACTGATGCCAGTATTATTGCCTGGAGAATGCCATGGACAGAGGAGCGTGGTGGGCTACAGTCCATGGGGTCGCAAGAGTGGGACACGACTGAGCGACTAAACCAGCACCACCCCCGACCACATCATCACACGTGAAAGAGTCACAGTACTTCCTCACTGCCATCTACTACCAGGTCCCGATGAACGTTACCTTGAGCGTTCCACAGCTGTCACTGCTGTTCTTTCTCCCGTTGCTTTTTCAAATTGGAATCCAAATGCAGGCTTACACATGGCTTTTGGTTTTGTGTCTCACGAGTCTCTTTTTAAACTTTATTCTGTTGCTTTTAAAGAATCTGTCCCTGAAAATCAGGAAACCCAAACTGAGACAAAATTGCCTCCGTTTGTGGAAACAGAGGAGGGTAAAGCCATCTTGAGCAAATTTGCATAGTTTTGGAGCTATAAAAAGAAATCTAGAATCATCGCATATTTCTCGAGTAGACGTTGGGAGGATCTTGGAGCGGGCCCCGTGTGTTAATTCTAGATGGGTTGTCAGGCATGTGGCCGGTCAGATGACCTGGATTCCTTTTTTTTGGAGAATGCTGGCGTCTTTCACTTACCTTGTAGATTTTTCAGTTTTGTCTCCTGCAGGCCCTTGGCTCTGCAGGCAAAAAAATGTGAAAGCCTCGTGATATCGTGTTGTCTTGTCATTTAATGACACGGTCGTGTTGTCTCTGGGGCTGTTTACTGGTGTGGTTAGTCCCTCTCCTCTTAGAAGCGAGAGACGTGAACAGTGTCCCCATTTCAGTTCAACAACGCCTCATCCCATTCCTCAATCAACTAACTCTTCTGCAGTTTCTGTTTAGTCCAAATATTTTTACTTGTTTGCAAAAAGGGGATTTTGGCTTTTATTTTTTCTTTTTTGTATGAGCCCAAATCAGTCCCAAATCAATGAATACTCTGGCCTCTTTGCACTAAACCCACAGGATAAATCAGACTGTTTTGTAACTTGGCAATGCCTTCTCAAACATCTGCACGCTCTCCACAGTAGATGATCAGTTTGCTTCTCTCCCGGGGATTATTCGGTAAATCAAACGGATAACAGTCTTCCTTACTTTTCGTTTGTTACAGATAGGTCATCCTTTAGGGTAGGTATTTGAACAGTTGTTGCTAGCAGCTGTACTGTGAATTTTCCTACTGTTCTCGGGAGGGGATCCTTGTCGACAGACCCATCCTCAGGGCAGTGACGGTCCGTTTTCCATGCGTTCCCATCAGCGGATCCGGGCCACGGTCAACAGCCAAGAGCAGAAGCGGCTGCTGATGGACCTGGACATCTCCATGAGGACCGTGGACTGTCCCTTCACGGTCACCTTTTACGGCGCACTCTTCCGAGAGGTAGGTGCCTTCACAGCTGCGAGGCAAGCGGCAACTGAAAAAGGCGTTTCCCCGATCACCCAAGCACCTGCGCAGTCACAGGGCGCTCCTTGTCCGACTTGTCTTCTGTAGAGAGCTTCATGCTTGTGAAATGTTGGTGCAAAGTTAGCTTGAAACCATGATGTTTTCCAATGTGTTTAGCCCTTTGTAAATGCTGGGGTTCCCTTTCTCCTTCCCGTTCTGGTTTGCCTCTCTTGGCAGAACGGTCTCTATCGACTTACAGATGGATTTGTATCAGTCCCTTGAAATCTCAAATGCTCTGATCTTTTGGCCGCTTGATAAGCAGCCTTGTACAGTGGATGGCCTCATATTTGCTTCTATTTTCTAATTCTGCTTTTCACTTTACGATGATATGAATTGTCATCCCCTCCCCTTTCTAAAAAATTTTTTATTAGGGAATATTTGATTTGCAGTGTTGTTAGTTTCTGCTATACAACAGGGTGAATCAGCTCTGTGTATATATATACTCACACTTTTTAAGATATTTTTCCCCGTATAGCCCTGTAATACAGAGTATTTGAGTAGAGTTTCCTATGCTGTACATAGGTCCTTATGGTTGTCTGTTTTCATCTCCCTCTTATAACCAGCCTGTAAATGACAAACTGTTGCCAGTGGTCAGTGTGGGCAGTCAGGCATAGAGTTGGTATCTGGTCATAACTCCCAGAGCAGGGGCCCCCCACCTCCATGATCTAATGCCTGATGATCCGAGGTGGAGTTGATGCAGTAATAGAAGCCAAGTGCACAATAAATGTAATGCACTTGAATCATCCTGAAACCACGCCCCCCACCCGGCTCTGGTCCATGGATAAATTATCTTCCACGAAATTGGTCCCCGTTGCCAGAAAGCCTGGAGACTGCTGTCTTAGATAACATTAACTGTAAAGGCTTGTGTTGCTGGGATCCTATAGCTTGTGGTGTTAGCATCTAGAACCTAGTTTTCTAAGGAGTGGGTGATCACAGGCCGGTCTGTTTGGCTGTCTGTCTGCTAGCTTGCGTTTTGGAGGTAGTATTGCTCATTTATAAATTTCATTGAGATCTCGAAGGACACTGTGCATTTCCTCCAAAAACTCAAGCAGGAAGTGGCCCGTTCCTCCTGCCAGATGCTAACTGCTTCCTCCTTTTCTCCCATTTCCATCCTCTCTGACCGTCTCTGAACCAACCGGCCTCCAGGGGGATGTCTGGATCTGCATGGAGCTCATGGACACGTCCCTAGATAAATTCTACAAACAAGTGATCGATAAAGGCCAAACAATTCCAGAGGACATCTTAGGGAAAATAGCAGTTTCTGTGAGTACATCGCGAGCCCCAGCCCCGTCCAAGGAGCGCGGGGAAGTCTGGGCCTCGTGTGTGTCTGTTCCCTCCGTACCGGAACCACCGCCTGGACTGGAGAGCCCGTCCGTCTGTGTGTGTTGATTGTACGAGTGCGTCTGTGGATGGATCGATGGATGCTTCTCTTTCTGGGCTTGACCTCCACGAGGTTCTGCTCCTGACCCGGCCTAGGAGGCTTTCAGCTGAAGTGCCTCTGAGCAGCATGTTCGTCGGCTAGGACCACGTTCCTGGTGTCTGTGTTCTGATGCTGGTTTATCTTGATTTTCGTTTGTGGAGTTGTAAATGTTTTCTTAGGATTAATAGGCACAGGAGGGGGCACGAAGACAAGGAAGCTGCTCCCTTCATGGCTACTGAGGCCCAGGAGGGAGGGGAGGAAAAGACGCTGGGGGTCAAGGTAGAGAATCAGAACACACCAGTGAGCCCGCCTCTCTGCACCCTGACGTCATCTCTCTGGTGGGCAGGGTCTAATTCGTGGCACTTCCGTGTATTTTCCTGGCTAGGAACACCGCTGTTGGAGAAAATACCTCCCCTCGGGACTGTAAGCCAGGGACAATAAATGTGGATTTACTAAAGATGCAGTTCCTTTCCAGTGATGGGGGACATAAATCCACCTTGTGTTTCTCTTGCAGATTGTAAAAGCCTTAGAACATTTACACAGTAAGCTGTCTGTCATTCACCGAGGTAAGTGTCCGTGACGCTGCCTTGGCTGTTCCTTTTATCAATTTTATTTCTTTCACCTGAGTTTTATTAATTTTTTTTTCTCCCCAGTGGATGAAATTGAGTCAGGCGAGAGAACAGAGGCGGGGTTTTCGTTTGGGATTGGATAGCAGATCATATAAGGAGCTGCTGATGGTTATGTCTGAGGACATCAGGGGATGTGAGCTCTGTATTAGGCCTAAGTTGAATATGAACTGCGTGTTGCCAAAGAGAGTTACCCACTAAGAATTTTAGAGAATATGATGGAAATTCCCCTAGTGTTGGCCATCGCCAGAGAGCGTGTTAGAAAAGCAGAATCTTGAGTCCCAAGACTAACTGAGTCAGAACCTCCTTTTTAACAAGATCCCCGGGTAATTCTTGGGCCGTGAGGGTCTGAGAAGTTCTGGTATGAAGCGTGGCCCTTTCAGACAGCGGGAGTCAGGACAGGAGGAAAGGGCTGGCAGGTGTGTCTTCCTCTGCTCCCTCCTCTCTGTCTCTCTGCTGACCTGTTACCACTTCATCCATCCATCCATCCGTCCACCCAGACATCCTTCCTTCCATCCTTCCTCCATGCCTTCATCCATCCGTGTAACTTGCGTAGTTATTTCCCAGCATTTATACGGCACTGTATTTATACAGCGCTACAATAGCTGTCCTGACAGGTATCTATGAAGAAAATATATTCTTATCCAAATTCCACATAGGAGTTCTTGGTAGGGGAGTGAGGCAAATATACAACAGACACATGGGGGGAAAAAACCCACGTTAGAAATACAAAAGTAGCAACCACGGAAGTCGTGTAGGTAGAATAGGAAACATGGACGTGATCAGCACTGGGTGCGTAGAGTCAAGGAACGCGTCTCGGGAGAGGCATGTACACTCAGTTTTCCAAAAAATGTATGAACAGTGTTGGTAGCTGATAGGTTCTTGTGACCTGATCACTGTTATACTCTGAGCCTGAAATAATGTAAGATGTCTCAAAAAACATGCCTGTTATGATGGCTTTTACTATTACTATCAAAAATGGGAAAAATATCAAGGAAGAAGAGGCCAAAAAGAAAGTGGGGAGAAATCCAGTTAAGAAAAGGGACGCAGATTACCCACAATGTGAAGCTGAATTTTAAAGGCTTATTTCAAAGTTATGAAACAGTTCATTCATAGCAGAGAATGTTTATAAAGTGTAGAAGATAATAAAATGAAATTTGTGTATTTGCTGTTTAAGGGAAAATTACACAGGATAATTTTTTAAAGTTTTTAGAATAACTGTTTTCTTTTGAGTATGTGCCCTTTGTGAAACATGTCACTTAGGAAAAAAATTAACTTTATTTTCTAAATTTCTAATTTCATCATCCATACATAATGATGGTTCATCTGGCTGGGAGGGTGCATTTTATCTTTTCAGACTGAAGAGCTCATTTAAGAACTGTAAAGTAAACCCTTTCTGGTGACGGTGGTTTAGTCACTCAGTCGTGTCCGACTCTTGTAACCCTATGGACTGTGGCCCACCAGGCTCCTCTGTCCATGGGATTCTCCAGGCAAGAGTACTGGAGTGGGGTGCCATTTCCTCCTCCAGGGGGTCTTCCCGACCCAGGGCTCGAACCTACGTCTCCTGCATTGCAGGTGGATTCTTTCCTCTGGGAAGTCCACTCTGCCCACCTGCGTATTCTGTGGCCTGCCTCCTGGTCTGGAATATCTGGGTTTATGACGACTTACACCTGTGACTTCTGACACACCTCTTGCAGAAGCATATTTGATGTATTATGTCTCAGTCTGCCTTTTCAGCCCACTGAATGCAGAATAGATCATTATAAGCTGGGCTTTTAAAGCATTATCACCCTCAGAACCCTTAGCACAAGCTCCACCTTCATGATAAATGCTTGGGGGCACAACACGGTCTTGTTCGTGGCAGGAACAGTGTGGTAATGGGCAGATCTCTAGGGCTCGTGCCTCTAGCGTGACAGAGACAGCCTGCCCAGGGAACTGGGCCTTCCACTCAGGCATCAAGGTCTGAGCTCTCACCACCTGTACGGGAGCGGTGAAGATGAGAAATCAGAGGAAGCAGTTGTTTCCATTGATGGGTTCTCAGTCTGACGAGAAGGACAGAGCATGAAATGGAAAGCAGACCACTCACCCTAGATCCATCAGAACCAGAATTAATGACATGAGATGGATGAGCTAATGAGAAATGTTTTTGTGACTCCACTCACGCTGAACACTGTTACTGTCATCTTAGGGTCTGTCTTTCATGCATATATAAGTTTGTCCTTGGTCTTTCTTTCTAAGTTTTCCGTAACCCAAGTCAAGTTAGTAAACTCTGCTTTTGTAAACCGAAGTAAAAATATTAAGTCAGCCTTAAAAATGCATTCCCGTATGTAGCAGGTGCAGACAAATACTGCTTGATGATGCCACTTAGACAGGGGACCTAGAATAGTCAAATTGATGGCGTCAGAAAGTACACTGGTAGATGCCAAGGTCGGGATGGTGGGGAGGGCAGGGAGGATGGGCCCTGAGTGTTTAATGGGGGCAGAGCTTCAGTTTAGGAAGCTGGGAAATCCAGGAGATGGATGACGGTGAGTGTCGCATGACAGTATGAATGTGCCTCTGAACTGACAGGTATATGGTAAAAACAGTATGCTTTATGTTATGTGACTTCCACCACGATAAAAAGAAAAGCATTAAAAGATTTTAATGACAAGGAAATCAAGTTGCTTTTCCCCCTTGCTTCTTAGCTTTGGTGTTTTTCCTTCTTTTTTTAAAAAAGTCATGCTCTATCGGAGTGTAGTTCGTTGTGTAACTGGGGCGGCGTTGCTCCTCCGAGTGAGTCCTGAGGGCGAGCCGGGCGGGCGTGGAGGCTCCAGGCCCCCTGGTGGCAGAGCGCTGCTGCTGCGCCCCCAGGCTCCCGACCGTCTCCGCTTGCAGATGTCAAGCCCTCCAACGTGCTCATCAACGCCCTGGGCCAGGTGAAGATGTGCGACTTCGGGATCAGCGGCTACCTGGTCGACTCCGTGGCTAAAACCATCGATGCCGGGTGCAAACCGTACATGGCCGTGAGTACAGCGCCTGGGGGTGGCGTTGGGAGTGCAGCCGCCTTCAAACCCTGCCAGGAAACACGACCTGGGCGGCCAAGGAGGGAGCATTGAAATATGCCCAGGCACAGGAAGTATCTGCACCTTCTTTCTTCTCAGATATCTCCTGTCTGAAATCCCGAGTCCCTTCCTTCTCTTGTATTTAAAAAAAAAAAAAATCAGAGGAAGAGGTATACTCTTTGAAAAAGCATTACATAAAGCTCACCCAGTTTTCCACTCTGGGTTGCAGGGGTGTGATACCTTCTTTGTTGAGAGTAGAGCAGAGAGAAGAATTTCAATTCCCCAAGCAAGTCCACTAGGTTGGTCTCGAGGGAGCCTCGTAGCTGTGAAGATTCATTGCTCTTGGCAGAGACCTTGGGATTCCCTTTAAGTGAAGGGGCTTCTACTCTAAACATTCTATTTGGAAATGAACACGTGCTTGGAATTTAAAAGCTTTGTGGCCACGATTACCTAAAAGTGGTTGAGGTCTGTTAATACCAGACAGTAGCCCAGCGACCTTTGCGGATTGTTTTTACTGAGTCTGGAGTGTTGGTATTTTATTCATTTATTTGGCTGCCTTGAGTCTTAGTTGCAGGGTGCAGGCTTAGTTGCCTTGCAGCCTATAGGATCTTAGTTCCCCGACGAGGGATCGAACACGTGTTCCCCGCCTAGGAGGAGGATGCTTAACCACTGGACCGCCAAGGAAGTTGGCGGTCTTTTAAACGAGGAAACCTCGAGGCGGGCAGAGTAATGGTATGCTGTATAGCATGCTCTTTGTAAGGCCAAACTGAAGTTGCTTGTGAGTTGTGAGGGGGCTCTGATGCATTGTCGTCTCCAAGAGAAGATGTCTGCAAACCCCGTGGAGACGTCGGTCTTCACTGGCGTGAGTGAGACTCCTGGCCTGGGAGGCATGTTAACGGCTCACAACAGCTCACTTGGCGGCCGCTGCCACCCCACCCCCGAGACTTTTCTGAGCCACGAATGTCATCTCAGTTGTCTTTTTCTGTCTCCTTTCCAGCCCGAGAGAATAAACCCAGAGCTCAACCAGAAGGGATACAGCGTGAAGTCCGACATCTGGAGTTTGGGCATCACCATGGTAGTGTGTGATAATAATTGTGGACCGGGGGCAGGGGGGTTGGGGTGTGAGGCCGGGGTGGGGTGGACCTCAAGAGCAAGAGGTGGACGCCCTTGAAGCTGATCTGAGAGAGCAAGATTGTCTGCAGAGCGGGGCAGCAGAAACCCTGAGCCGGAACTGGGCAATCCCCAGTCTCCCCATTCTACCTCCAAGGAGGTGTGTGCCCTTGAGGGACTGATGGAGTCACACCGACTGTCTCGCTGTCCTCAGCTGTAAAACGAGAGGGTCTGGCTGCTGTTCCTGAGAGCTATCCTTATGGTTTAAATTTAAACTACTCTAATCAAGCATGCAGAAGCCTAGGCTACTCCAAGAGCACGAATCTGCGGACCTTAACAGGGCTTTTTAAAGAAATTTTGTTTTATATTGGAGCATGTTTTGTCAGTTGCTGAGTTGTTTCTGACTCTGCAACCCCATGGACTGCAGCCCGCCAGGCTCCTCTGTCCATGGGATTTCCGAGGCAAGAGCCCTGGAGTGGGTAGCCATTCCCTTCTCCAGGGGACCTTCCCGACCCAGGGATTGAACCCAGGTCTCCCGCATCGCGGGCAGATCCTTTGCCCTCTCAGCCACATAGCTGATTAACAGTGCCGTGTTGGTTCTGGGTGTACGGTGAGGTCATGCAGTTACACTGGCATCTGTTTGTTTCAGATTCCTTCCCCTCTTGGGCTATTGCAGAGTGTTGAGCAGACTTCCCTGTGCTGTCCCGCAGGTCCTCGTGGGTTGTCTGTTTTAAATACAGCACGTCCATCCCAAACTCCCAATCTCTGCCGCCCATCCTTGACGCTAGTACGGAGAGCGCTGCTATCCCAGGCGCGGGCTCGGCTTCTCGGACTATGGTTGTGAGAGAAGGCTTGGCTGTTGGCTGCAGGTGTAGCCCCACCACATACTAACAAACAGGCTAATTTCCTCGGGCACCGCCCTGAGGTTACATGCAGGGAGAGCCTGATCTGTAACTGCTGATCGTAAATTCTCAGTGTATCGCCGAGGTCTGGAAGGACCCGTGGTGGTCCTGGTTCCTTCCCAGACACGGCAGCTGAGTAAATCCCGTGAGCTATTTCACATCCTTGCCCAGAAGGCACGTGATCTTGTAACAGCAAAGCGGCCTTCACTCCAGTCCAAAAACAGAGCAGCCATTTGGCCCAGTCTGTTTCCATTCCCACGTGTGGCCAGCAGGTGGCACCAGAGCTAAGCGTCTTGGGGCGAGAACTGCCTTGTAGACCAAACGTTTGAAAACCTGGCTGCTTTCTTCCTGAGATTGCACACTGCTGGCTCTGTTTTATGAAGAGCCGCTCTGGGTTTCGGTGAGGCGGTTGTTCAGTCGCTCAGTCGTGTCCGACTCTCTGCGACCCCATGGACTGCAGCACGCCAGGCCTCCCTGTCCATCACCAACTCCCGGAGTTTGCTCAAACCCATGTCCACTGAGTTGGTGATGCCATCCAGCCATCTCATCCTCTGTCGTCCCCTTCTCCTCCTGCCTTCAATCTTTCCCAGCATCAGGGTCTTTTCAAATGAGTTAGCTCTTTGCATCAGGTGGCGAAACTATTGGAGTTTCAGCTTCAACATCAGTCCTTCCAGTGAATATTCAGGGTGGATTTCCTCTTAGTGAGGACCCGCTTTTATACAGACTTGAGGGGCTGTCTCCTGGACGATGTCACCCCTAGCTCCAGGACGTGGAGGCACGCTGCTAGCGAACATGGCATCACTGGCGTCCCCTCTGCACGTTTCACCCGACTGTCCCCACCTGGTTGCCCTCCGGCTCTGCTGGGACGATGTGGATGCCCCCGGGATGCCCCGGGAACACAGTAGCCAGAATCAGCTCTCCTCTCCCGTGTTCCTCTCCCCTCCAGATCGAGCTGGCCATCCTTCGGTTTCCCTACGACTCGTGGGGGACTCCTTTCCAGCAGCTCAAACAGGTGGTGGAGGAGCCGTCGCCGCAGCTGCCAGCAGACAAGTTCTCTGAAGAGTTTGTTGACTTTACCTCACAGTGGTAAGAGGGCCCGCCTCCCAGCAGCCGGGGTGAAGGCGGACGGGGTCCTCCTGACTTCCTCCCTCGGTCTCATCCACGTGCCCACGTCCACCCCCAGTGTGGACGGAGTGTTCCTGTTGCTAAGCAACAAAGACGGCTCTGCCTGGTCCCCGCTGAGCTCAGAGCCAGGGGGGGGTGTCCCCGCTCGGTCATTCTAGCCCAGGTCCAGACGGGCGCTGGGTCTTTGGGGGACTCAGAGGAAAGGCCTTAGGCGAGAGTTTCTGGAGGAGATACATCCCGAGCTGGGACCAGGCAAGGTGTGTGCCGGGGAAAAGGGAGTGGAGGAGCAGAAGGTGTTCCCGGCGGGAGGAGCCTCATGCACCCTCTCACGGGAGTGGGAAACTCCTTCACAGAGGCTGAGCCATTTGACGTGGACCAGAGCGTAAGGAGAGAGGTGGGGGACCAATGCAGGGCCCGGGTGGAGAGTAGATACGATGCAAAGAATTACCCTGGGAGAGAAGACGGAGGCTACGTTCAGAGCTGCCCTTAGGCACCTGGACGTCTCACCGAGTGATTCTGGTGTTTGAGGTGGACTCTTAGAGAAGACGTGCTCTCTGCTGGCTCTGCTTGTCCAGAAGTGGACAGTGGACGGTACTGGCTGGGGCGGGGGCACGTCTGAGAAGGGAAAATAAAGTAGGACTGGAGAGATGGAAGGAGCGGTACTGATGCTGTGAATTTGTTTTCATGGGAGTCGCTGGTGCAATTGAGGAAATGAGGAGAGGGGATTGTTTTCTCTGGAAAACCTAGTGATTTCCGTCTGCACGGGGCCCAGGGCGCCTGGCATGACTTGATACTGATGATCATTTACACTGCTGGAAAGACGGTGCCGTGACGGATCGCAGGCGGTGATCCTGGGCGCCCGCCGCGCAGCTGTGAGCTGGGGCAGAGGCCGTCGGAGATGCTGGGAAGCCTGGCTGTGGTCGCCGGGGGTCCGGCTCTGCTCACTTAGCGCTAAGGAGGGGGCTGCCGTTCTGCCGCCCTTGGAGAGGCTGGCTTTCCCCAAGGTTACCCTTCCTTGGCCTCTGCGCACTTTGGAAGAAGCATTCTGAATGCAGCTTTTACTGGAAAACGTGGTAACACCGAGCGGCTGTCTGTTGCTTGTGAAGCGAAGGCCCCTTGGGTTTTCACCAGCTCTAGGCCCGTCACCCCTGGCACTTTCCCCTAAGGATATGTGAGGCTGACTCGCCGTTGTTTTTGTTTTAGTCTTGGCTGAATGGCCGGAGAGGCTGGCGTGATGGGCTGTGTGACGCTCGCCTGTTGGGCGCCCCAGATACGTATCAGTGCATCCACGGGACACCTGGGTGATGTCCCCTCTCTGCTCTCCTTGGCTGAGCCACCAGCTGTGGTGGTTACACCTGCCAGGCTGAGATGGCCTCAGGATTGTGCCTTCTGGTGTCAAGAACCTGGAGTCTGTTGTTTGTTTTCCTTGTCCTCGAGGTCACGGAGGAAAGAGATGATTCGTCTTGGATGGTTCAGACCCATCCTTCTCAAGAGGGGTGATGAGGAGGAAGGATCTTATTTAAGGAAGCTTAAATAAGCTTCCTTAAGCTCTGCCTCGTAACCTTTCTCCCACCTCCCTTTCCCCCACCTCCCTTTCCCCCAAGATTCTGGGAACTTCAGAAAACTTTGATAAGAACAAAGCTGATATGAAAAGCTTGACAAAGCCCAGTGGCCTGGTGTGAATCACCAGTTTAATCTAAAGGTTCTCAACTCCGGTTGCCGACTTTTAAACATAACAGACCTTTCAAATGTGCATCACGTACTGCTTGGCCTCAGAGATTCTGATTTAATTGGTCTGGGAGGGGGTGGTCCTGAATACCCGGGTTGATCAGATGTTCTCACATCATTTTCCTGGAGGGCTGGGGTCAGAACCCCTGACTTACGCCTACGATCTGTGAACCTGTTGTCAACTGCCTGCTGTTCAGAAAGCTACTTCTCTTGTACAATTTATTGAGTAATCATTCAATTACTTTATTTATCTTTCATCGATTTTTCTTCTTACTTAGAACTTCCCCTAGAGTCAGAATGTTAAAGCTTTTCACAGGTTTTATTTTTTTAAATGAAAGCCTTGAAAAACTAAAAGTTTCCTAATTTTAATGTTCGCACGCGTTTGTGAAATTTGCAGCTTCCTGTGTGACTGCTGTCCATGTCGCAGCCTGGCCGACCCTGCCCGCGGGGCGCGGGGCGTCTCCATGGCCATCCCCACGAGGCTGCCTTTGCCCGCTTGTTTTCTCCCAAGTTAGGCCCAGGAGCTGCATCCTCTGCTGCTGCGCTTTCATCCGGGGCTTCCGCCTGGTGGTCACACCCCACCCCTCTGGTCACTGCTGGTCAGCCGACAGTTCTTGTGGTTGTTCAGTCGCTCAGTCGTGTCCGACTCTCTGTGACCTCTTGGACTGCAGCACGCCAGACCTCCCTGTCCATCACCAACTCCCAGAGCTTGCTCAAACTCATGTCCATCAAGTCAGTGATGCCATCCAACCATCTCATTCTCTGTCGTCCCCTTCTCCTCCCGCCTTCAATCTTTTCCAGCATCAGGGTCTTTCTAGATGAGTCAGTTCTTCACATCAGATGGCCAAAGTATTGGAGCTTCAGCTTCAGCATCAGTCCTTCCAGTGAATATTCAGGGTTGATTTCCTTTAGGATGGACTGGTTGGATCTCCTTGCAGCCCGAGGGACTCTCAAGCCCTCAAGAGTCTTCTCCAGCACCACAATTTGAAAGCATCAATTCCTTGGCCAGTCACTCTTCTTTACGGTCCAACTCTCACATCAGTACATGACTACTGAAAAAAATCAGAGCTTTGACTATATGGACTTTTGTTGGCAAAGTGATGTCTCTGCTTTTTAATACGCTGTCTAGGTTTATCATAGCTGGTCTTCCAAGGAGCAAACATCTTTTAATTTTGTGGCTGCAGTCACCGTCTGCAGTCATTTTGGAGCTCAAGAAAATAAAATCTGTCACTGTTTCCACTTTTTCCCCTTCTATTTGCCATGAAGCGGTGGGATCGTATGCCTTGATCTGAGTTTTGCGGTGGAGCGGGTGCACTTACCTGCTACCTCTCTCCAACTTATGACCTGATAGAGCCCAGGGTTCCACTGGTATCTTTCTTTAGCAGTAACATCAGAGGGAGTGAGGGGCGGAGAGAAAAGAAAAGCGAGTCAAGACGTTGACTCCATGTGAACTTGAAGAAAACAGCAACAACAGAGATTTCTTACAAACCCTTCTTTCTGTGCTTATTTTCAAATGAGCACCAGCGAATGACATTTTCTTACTTTTTTCTCCTACACGTGGCTTTCTTTCTCTAATGTAATTTCGCTTATTTGTCTGTTTATTTCTGGCGGTGCCGCGTCCTCGTTGCTGCTCGGGCCCCCTGTGGCTTCAGAGCGCGGGCTCCTCTCCGGCTGCGGTGAGCGGGCCTCTCCCCGCGGTGGCCTCTCTCGCTGCGGACCAGGGGCCCCGGGTGCGCGGGCTTCAGCAGTTGCAGCTCGAGGACTCAGGATTGTGTCTCCTGGGCTCCAAAGCACAGGCTCGGGAGTTGGGGCGCACACGGGCTCAGTGCCCCACGCCGTGTGGGATCGTCCTGGACCAGGGATCGAAGCCGCATCCCCTGCTCTGGAGGGCGGATTCTTCACCACTGAGCCACAGGGAGGCCTGCGTGGCCTCTTATCTCAGGAGACCCTGGCCGTTTCTCAGCAGAGAAATGGAAAAGTCTTCCATCCT
Organism: Muntiacus reevesi; assembly: GCF_963930625.1. Taxonomy (NCBI): domain Eukaryota; kingdom Metazoa; phylum Chordata; class Mammalia; order Artiodactyla; family Cervidae; genus Muntiacus; species Muntiacus reevesi. The sequence continues at coordinate 2,199,370 of NC_089266.1, forward strand.
GGTCCTGCAGGAGGTTTCACAGAGTTTCTGCAAAAATGGAACCTTGGCAGGCTTGCATTCTTTCACCATAACCTCTTTCAGTTGGACACAGGCTTGGGGAGTGAGAGTAGCTCCCTGGAGACCAGCTGAGCCGAGTGCCCCAAAGCCCGACTTCCTTCCTGCTCAGCCTCAGGCCTGTTTCAGAGCTCAGTGCCCCGTCCTCCGGCCCGAAGCCCCTTGGTGGCCAGAGACCCGCCCCGACGCTGGTCCTGTCTGACTCAGAGAAACAGGCGCAGAACAGAGACGATCAGATGTAGTTGCTGGCTTGTTCAGGAGTGACAGTGCAAAGAGGCCCTGGGTATTTACGTAGCTCAGGACAAGCGTGTGTCTCGGGAGGCGGGCAGTGCTTTTCTTCTGCGGACGCTCCCAGGAGTCCTTCTGGGAAACGGTCAGCTCGGGGGGCTCAAAGGGGCAGAAACCCTCGGCTCAGCACAAGCCTGAAGCCAGCAGTTCTCAGCACGGCACGAAGCCGCCTCTTGGTGTCAGCTACGGTCAGGAGTGTGTGCTGTGGCATCTGGAAGGGGAATTAGGGCCGTTAGCTAATTGCACGCTTGAAAACGACAAGCCACTTGAAAATTCAAAAGTCTGACTCGGATCCAAAAAGAAATTGGTGTAGCTTTGAACTCCACAGTTGTTATTTTGTACTGAATTTCAAGTGCTTCCTATTCAACGTGGAAAATTTGCTTTTCTCCCTAACCTCACCCTGAGTATTTTGCTATTCTTAGCCCGTGTTTTGAAGTGTTCTTGATTTAAAAGGTGGAAAGCCTGGGTTGTATCAGTTATATTAAATCAATAAACAGCCTCGGTGCGCTGTGTAAATATTTTCCGTCAATACTCTGCAGTAGTTCTTCTACATTTTGAGCTTTCTAATCAGAGCCCATAAGTCAAAAATAACCTGTTCACCAGCAATCTTTGAGGTTTTAGGAATTCTTTTTTTAAAAGATAAATCTTGATGTGTGGCGGGAGCCAACACAACATTGTAGAGCAGTCGTCCTCCAGTCGTTGTGTTTTTTCCTATACTTCTCAAAAAAAGAAATAAAGATAAATCAAAGTTATTGTTGGGGAACTGTCCTGGGCATTACGGGATGTTGAGCAACAGCCTCGGTCTCTACCTGTTAGATGTGAGTTGCAGCCCCAACACCACCAGCTGCGTTAACCAGAAGTGCCTGCAGACGTCTCCGAGTGTGCCTTGGAGGGCAAAGCCACCTGCAGCTGGGGCCGCTGGTGGGGCCTTCTAGAGGCTCAGCACGTAGGCACACGAGGCGTCATCGGTGGGGGCTGGGGGTCGCCTCGCTTCGCTCAGACACGCCTTCCCGCGCCAGCCTGGCCGTGGCCTTGCTGGCCTGCTTTTGCCCGCATTCTCGGGTGAGCCTCAGTTGAGACGGCGCGCTCGCTCTCCGGCTGTCGGGGCGGGGAGGTCGCTGGGCGCTGGATCCGCCCGCAGTCCGCAGCTGTCCTGCGTCCCAGGCTCCCGCCCTCCACCGCAGCGCTGCCTGGAGTCCCTGGGGAGGCTGCTCTCGGCTGTTCTGCTTCAAAAAGCTTCCTTTTTTTTTTTCCATTTCGAGTTTTTTCCAACCCTGAGTGTTTCAGCCGTTTCCCTCTCTGGCTCTGCATCTGGGCCTGCCCTCGATTGTTGTTACCTCCGAGGAGCGGGGCTCACGGCACACCTCACCGATCTCACTTGCTCCAGGTGATCCATTAGCGCAAATCCTGGCCACCCAATATTCCGTCACTTTTTGAGTTTCTTCCATGCCAAACAGACGTCCTTTTCATTCCTGGATGATTTTAGGGCCCATGGGCAGAGGGCTCTGCAGGTTGCCTCACAAATCATACTTTTCAAAATCATCCTTTCCTCCATTCTGTAACCTGGGATTCCAATGCCAAATAAACTCTCTTTTCTCTTCTATTTTAAGGCTGCAGGTGGATGAAGGGGTGGATCTCTTCTCTCTTGGGGTTTTATGACTGTTGCCTCTGGTATCGGGTGTGATTAAGAGTTCTGTGGGCAGACAGCTGGGTGGTGGGCGCCCCTTCACGGCAGCGCAGGCCCACCAGGTGTTTCTAAGAAGAACCCTTGCTGAGTCCACGGCCAGCGTGCTGAGTCCACGGCCAGCATGCCTTCTCGGTCATCAGCCGAGAGGTCGTCAAAAGCAGCGTGACCTTAGGCACGTTCTATGTCCGTAGTGCTTCCGTCTCAAGCAGGTTCAGCAGGGAGCATATAAAAGCAGATTGTACCTGCAGGGGGATCAGAAGCAGAGAGAACCAGCTATTGGAGACAGTGAGGAGATAACAAATGTGATTTAAGAAACACCTGCCAATGTCTTTGCAAGAAGGGGTGGATTGAAAGGTGTTTCGAAGGAACGTGAATATGTATTTTGATATATAATAAAAGCTAGCTTTTATGTCTTTGGTAAAGAAACAGAATGAAAGTAAACACACACACACACCCTTACCCTTCCTGTTAAGGTACAGAGTGATTTAAAACATTGTTGGTAAGTGTAACTGAAGAGGAAAGTCAAGGCAGGAGATTTATGTTTTCAGTACATTTTTAAAGATGGTTCTGTTTAGTCTTCTGCAGGTTCTGAAATCCTAGTCTAGTGGAAACACAGATGGTTTCTAGATTTTAATGTGATTTTTTTTTTCCCTTTAAGCTTGAAGAAGAATTCCAAAGAAAGGCCAACATATCCAGAGCTTATGGTGAGTATTGTTAGGGGTGTAGATGAGTCCAGACTAACAGTTGGAACAGGGGAAGTGAATGACATCTAAATTATGATCTGGACTTCCCTGGTGGTCTAGCAGTTAACTCTCTGCCTTCCTAATGCAGGGGGTGCCAGTTCGATCCCTACTCAGGGAGTTAATATCCCACGTGCCTCGTGGCCAGAAAACCAGAACATAAAACAGAAGCGATATCGTAAAAAATTCAACAAGGACTTTAAAAATAGTCCACATCAAAAAAAAAAAAGTCTTTTAAAAAAGAACGTATTACTAAAAAAAGTGCGGTCAGATATCATCTCACATCTGGAAGGTTTGAAAGCTAAGAGAGGGACTCTGGGGAAGATGCGGAGAAAAGAGGCTCCCTGGTGGGATGTGAGCTGGTGCAGGCAGGATAGAAAACCTCACGTAATTAAAAATAGCACCATCTTATGATTAATGATTCCACTTCTGGGCATAGATATGAAGGAAATGAAATCACTATCTTGAAGAAATATCTGAACCCCCAAGTTCACTGCAGCATTATTTATCTTGGCCAAGATGTGGAAACAGTTTGAGTGTCCATTAATGAATGCATAGATAAAGAAAACATAATACATACACACGCATACACAATGGAATATTACTCAAGCATTAAAAAAGGAAATCCTGTTATTTACAACAATGTGGGTGAAGCTCGAGGGCATTATTCTAAGTGAAATAAGTCAGACAGAAAAAGCAAATACTGCATGATCTCACTTAAATGTGGAATCTTAGAAAAACAACTTACGGAGCGTAGACTGGTGGTTGCCAGGGGTGGGTGGGTTGGGGGAACGGATAAAGGTGGTCGAAGAACACAAGCTCCTGTTCACCAGATGAGTAAGATCCGGGGTTATAATGCACAGCGTAGGGACTGGAGTCAACAATACTCGACCGTATGCTTGAAAGTTGCCAGCAGACCTGGCTGGTGTCAGCAGATCCCGTGGATTTTCAGTTCTTCTGGTTAAGCTTGAATTTAAGTCTGAACCACACGTCGACTGGGTGACTATGAATAGATGCTGGGAAGAGTTTGAGGAGAGACGGACTGGGCGTCCTTCTTGGCCATCTTTGTCCCCTTTAAAAAGGCAGCCCTGGGGTTTTCCTGATGATCCAGTGGCTCAGACTCCATGCCTGTACTGCAGGGGACGTGGGTTCAATCCCTGGTCTGGGAACTAAGATCCTGAAAGCCTCGCAGCATGACCAATAAATAAATAAATAACAATAAACCAATAAAATAGAAAGGCAGTCCCGGGACTTCCCTGGTGGTCCCGGGGTTAGGACTCTGCATTTCCACCGCAGGAGTCACGGGTTTGATCCCTGGTCAGGGAACTAAGATCCTACATGTCACTCGGCGTGGCCAATAAAGAAATAAAAATGTTAAAAAATTAGCACAATGAAATGTAAAGGCAGCCCCTGGGGACTCAGCATTCATCTAACACCCACAGTTGAGGCAGGAGGGGAGATGAGTCATGCTTGAGAAAATCTCGGCCTGCCGCATGTTTGGGCTAAACATTTCCTCTCTGATTATGTCGATAATAGCCAGTCAGGGGCCTTTTCAATCCTAGCTACTTTGTCTTGGAATTCTTGTGCAGCCCCCAGAGGATTTAAACTTTGATTCCACATAAAGTGCAACCCGCATTCAGCGGTTCCTGGGGGCTTCTGTCCTCTTGTTTTAAAGGTGCCTACGCCCGCGGGCAGCTGATGCTGACTCTGCCTCTGCGGCCTCTCCCGGCCCCGTGGGCGCTGGCGGGGCTGCACGTTAGTGCTGCAGGCCCGTGCGGGCCACCCCCCGCCTCTTACAGGGCAGTCGTCTTCCTGGCGCTCGGGATGGACTTGCCTTGTGAGGTCACGGCTGCCTCCTGCTTTCCCGTGGGATTGAGGTTTCTCAGTGGAAACTCTGAGTCCAAATGCTTCGACTGAAGCCTCGGGAAAACACATGCTGAGAGGCGATTGTTGAGGTTGTAGGAGTTGGTGAAGAGGTAGAAAGGAAAGAAAAAAAAAATCCTCTTTCCAGGTGCAGAACAGTATAATTAAGGCCCCAAGCCAGACATGTCCCTCTTATAGAAATCCCAAATGTTTTGTTCCCTGTTTGGGTGGAGGCGTGGACAGGCTTTAAGGTCATCTCATTTGCTTTCTCTCTCAAGCTCCCACTGGGGGCCGTAACTGAGTGGGACTTGTTCTTTGGGGTAGGGGGCCAGCCAGCGTTTTTGTAGAGGATTATTAGGTAGACAGGGTTCGGGCTTGCCAGGTGACTCGTGGTAAACAAACTCCATGCAGGACACGCAGGTTCGATCCCTGGGTCGAGAAGATCCCCTGGAGAAGAAAATGACAGCCCGCTCCAGTGTTTTCACCTGGAGAATCGCGTGGATGGGGGAGCCTGGCGGGCTACAGTCCGCAAGGTTGCAAAAGAGTCGGACAAGAAAGACAGACAGTAAATCCTTCAGGCTCTGGGGGCTGCTGGGACAGCTCGACTCCTCTTTTAGCACGAGAGCTGCCATATCCAGTGGGTAGACACGGAGAGCGGCTGTGTACCGATAAAACTGTATTTCAGAAACAGGCAGTCCGCTGGGTTTGGCTTCTGGTCCATCAATTGTTGACCCCTGTCCTAGGTGAAAACCACCGGAAACAAAACCCAGGCGACTCAAGTGATGGTCCAGGGAGGTGATTCTGTCCTCTGAATGTCCTGGGATGTCCTAGATGGAACCACATTGTTGAACAGAGACGTTTCGTTGCTGAGTTGTGTCCGACTCTGTGACTTCATGGACTGCAGCCCGCCAGGCCCCTCTGTCCATGGCATTCTCCAGGCAAGAACATGGGAGTAGGTTGCCATTCCCTTCTCCCGGGGACCTTCCCACCCAGGGGTCAAACCTGCGTCTTCTGCATTGGCAGGGGGTTCCTTACCGTCTGGGCCTCCAGGAAAGCCCTCTGCAGGGCTGACTGACCTCCTAAACCGTGGTCTTGCAGGGGAGCTGGAGACCCTTGGTGCTGGTGGTGATGCTCCAGGCAGGGTATTCAAGTTCCCCCTGTACCTGGCCCCTCTTAATTAATGAATTAATGGCCGTGCTGGGTCTTTATTGCTGCGCACGGGCTTTCCTCAATTGCAGAGGTCGGGTGCCTCTCTTCGTCGTGGTGCATACGCTAGGGCATGCCGGCTTCAGTAGTCGTGATGCAGATGCACAGTTGGCCTGTGACGCACGGGCTCTTCCCAGACCGGGGATCGAACCGTGTCCCCTGCGTCGGCAGGCGGGATTTTTCACCCCTTGACCAGCAGGGAAGTCCAGTGCCCTCCCCGCCACCCCTTCTGAGAAGCCCAGCCTGGGTCTGTGGTCTGGGGGCGATTCCACGGTGTCTCCTCTGCTGTCTCCTGGCTGCTATCCTTGCTATTCTTAGTCGGTTGCTTCTGGAAGGGACTGGTTCCCTCCCAGCCTTTTACAGCCTCAAAACCCACACGAGGAGGCACGTCACACTGTCCATGTCCACACGCCCGCCTGCTCCCCTGCCGCAGCCCCCGGCTCCCACGGTGTTTTCCCGGCCTGAGAATAAACCGAAAGGTGCCTGAGGAGTTGGGTTTTTTTGGGTTGTTTTTGAGACTTCAGGTCCGGTTATTGAATTCCATCACAGACCCAGGCTGGATCCCCTGAGATAATGGCCACCCGCCGATCCAAAGACAGGATGGGGCTGGCAGGCGTGGGGAGTAGTCCCTGCGGCACGCTGAGCCTGGACAGGTCCTGTTTTGATAGTGAAAGGCTTCAAAGTGCATGACAAGACCCCTGAATGTCGAGAGGATGTGCAAAAGCTAATAAGCATGATGGTAAAACCCTTGGCAAGGGTGCTGTGTAAGAGGCTAGTGATCAGAAGTAGTCCTGCCCTTTGTTCATCCAAGGGGCTCGGAGGCTGCCCTTGGCACCTGGAGGTCTGGTTGATAGCGTGGGGATGAAGTGCCCAATGGCAAAGCCAGAAAACCTCTCTCTCTTTTTTTTTGGGTCACTGTGCTTCGTGGCTACCACTGACCTTATTTGGGGCTCTTTCTTTGTTCCTTTCCTCTTTGCATTGTTTTCTAAAACGTCCATGGGTGGGCATTCCAGGTTCCCACAGAGCTGAGTCATCCAGCCCTCTGCTCTCAGGTTTAAAACAAATATAGTTAGAAAGCCTAGAGCTAGGCAACACGTAGGCTGTGAACTAAAACCCTCAAAGTCAGGGGAGGCGGCGTGAGTCACCGACACGTCTGTGTGCAGAAATGCTCATGGTTAGCTGTTGACGGGTCCCTGAGAGGAGCAGTGCCCCCAGACAGGTGGCAGGGGCCCCGCCAGCTCAGGCTCTAGGTTCTGCTGGAGGAATTGTTCTTTTTGGTTTGATCGGTTGGTTCTGATTGCAGTGGGAGGACTGGACCGTGAGCCAATGTGTCCACTTCTAACTGGAGGTGTGAGGTTCCCGGGTGTCAGCCAGGCGCTTCCCGTCAGGGAGTTGAGCTATTCGAGGAGGACGGCCCTGGGGCAGAGCCCGTGGGTTCGTTTCCTTCAGAATTGTTTGGAAACGTGCGATTTCCTGCGTCGGACCATGCTTCTTCCCCCGGCGAAGAACAGGACTTGACATACAGCTTACTAAATCTGAGCAGCATGCGCACAGACCACCTTTTTGCTTCTTGATTTTTAATCTCCAAGATGAGTTTTCTCCGCGCAGACCTAGGGTTGGGCAGGCCACTTTATTTTCCACGTGGATCAGGTCATCGTCAAGAGACATAAGGATCACTTGTTATCAATGTGCTGTGTGCAGTGGTTCAGTTGTGTCTGAGTCTTTGCGACCCCACGGCCTGTAGCCCGCCAGGCTCCTCTGTCCGTGGGATTCTCCAGGCAAGAATACTGGAGTGGGCTGCCATGCCCTCCTCCAGGGGATCCTCCCAGGGATCAAACCCAGGTCTCCCACATCGCAGGCGGATTCTTTACCGTCTGAGCCACCAGCGAAGCCCTGTTACCAGTAGATGTGACGTAAGAGGTAACATCGCTCGCTGTTTCAGTGCAAACCAGTTCTCCAGTGTTAAGCGCAAGCAATGCCCGTTCACTGTTCCAAAAACTGGCTTCTCATTCTACCACTCACTTCTTGGGAACGGAATGTGCGTAAATCTCTAAAGCGTCTTATTATTTTGCTGCCTTGTCTGAAGATTACTTTCTAGGTGACAGGGTTATTTGTAAACTGAATCTTTGAGCCATCTTTGCTCTTCCTTGTATTTGCCCATTGATGGGATGTATACGGGCTTCCCCGGTGCCACCAGTGACAAAGAACCTGCCTGCCAATGCAGAAGCCGTAAGAGACGTGGGCTTGATCCCTGGGCTGCGAAGATTCCCTGGAGAAGGGAATGGCAACCCACTCCAGTGTTCTTGCCCAGAGAGCCCCGTGGACAGAGGAGCCTGGCGGGCTACGGTCCATCAGGTAGCACAGAGTCGGACACGACTGGAGCAGCTCAGCACGCATGCTTAGCACACACGCATGGGATGTACATAGCCTGGTTACATATGTGTATTTTAAAGCAGTGGATGCTCTGTCCTGGAATCAAAGCGGCACCAAGATAGGAGGAGCAACACCTCAATGACATCTTTAAGAAGTCTGCATCCCTGAGTGTGTACTTGGTTACTTGGTTTGGGAAGGGGTGGAAAGGATCTAGTTTAACCCTGATAGGGGCACTCAATTTGTTAACTAACCAGATCTGTCCGTTGCTAATCTCACACGTTGTCAGAGACCGGTATTAACAGCAGCATTTCTCTTTTCTTCACCAGCAACATCCGTTTTTCACCCTACACGAATCCAAAGCGACAGACGTGGCATCTTTTGTAAAGTCGATTCTTGGAGACTAAATAGCATGGACTCCATCGGTTGACCCTCCTGTGGATTGGTGGGTTTACAGGCTGATGTTCACTAAAGCGCCAATAGAAACTCATCTTTGAGATAATTTAACCCTGCCTCTCAGAAGGTTTTTTTTCTCCCCATTTTCTCTTTTTTTCCCCCTCCAGAGGGGGCCTTGGAATCTATAGTTATAGAATGAACTGTCTAGATGGATGAAATATGATAAAGCTTAGGACTTAAAAAGGTGATTAAATATTTAATGATGTGTCATATGAGTCCGTAAGCTTTTCAGACTTCTGTTCTTTACGAAATGGATGCATTGGTAAGAAGGTAAAAAAGGTGCTACGGTCATGATGAAATTGTAAGTAGGTCTGTAGTCTGTCCCACTTATTATTTTAATATTTATGTTTAAGCGCTTGGTTGACAAGATTCCATTTTATGCTAGGAGGGGGAGACAAAAGACAAGACTGGGTTGGCAGTATTTATAGGCTTTTTTATTTTTTAAGTTCGATCGTGTCTGTGGTCCAGAAGGAATTATTTCATGCGCATCTTTGGGATTCTGATAAAAGCATCCACTGGGAGCTCACGTGGAGTTGTGGCTGCTGCTGCGTCCCTCAGTTTCTGCTCCACCCGGGGTCATCACCGCATATTCTGGTGACATGGCAGTGTTGCCTGGTCATACACTATTTTTCCAACTTTGGAAGACACAAAATCACTCTTGTCACAGCTCAGAGAGTCACAGATCTGACTGTTCTGTTGGCCTATGTGGTGTAGTAATAGTGGAATGTGACTTGCAGCGTGGTTTTCCATCACCTATCTACCCTTCTACGTGTGTGACGTCACAAATCCTGCGAAAGGCTATTACAAGGGACATCCATCCTTGGTACGGAGGAGGTTTGTCAGCCCTGAGGGGCAGCTTGTCTCCGCGCGCAGAGAACCAGCGCCCGCCTCTGCCGAGGCCTCCTGCAAAGTGTGCGCCCAGGGACTGCCTCTGTCCTGACTCTCACCCTGCTGCTTCTGGTTTGGTTTTCTGTTCACGAAAGAACCTTCTGGTAAAGGGAGGGGCTGCAGCAGAAGAAAAATAAAGGTGGGGAGCAGTTTCTTGGTGAGGTGGGAAGATCGTGGGGCGCTGACTGAATTCTTGGACCGACGGCTGAGCCCGAGATGCCACCTCTGGTGGAGGCTTGCTGCGCGGCAGGAGGCTGGCTTCGTGATGGATTCCCAGGAGGCTGATAAAGCAGCAGAAGCTCTTTCTCGTGGCCAGAGACACCCGAGGGTTCTCTGATCTGGGGTCTGGGTTCTTGGAAGGTCAAGGAGTGAAGTGGTCCACAGGGAGGATACAACCCGTGACAGCGGGAAGCATTGCTTTGGGACGTTGTGTTAATACCAAGCTGCTCCTGCAGCACAAGGACAGAGGGATTTTACTTTAAAAAGAGATTTAAAAGAATTTCCAAAGAGAACACAGTCTGCTCCTTTCTTTGCCTCCAGTTCACAAACAGGGAGACGGCATTGTTCCCTTGAGCACTCCAAGTGCAGTCCTGTCTCTTTCTTTTGGCTTTTGAAGTGCAGTCCTGTCTTTTTCTCTCTCTGCATTTGCTCCTTCTTCTCGGCATCCGGCTCACACCCAGAGAAAGGAAGGCACGTCCATCCACTTGTTCATCTTTGTTTCCAAGATGCACCTGTTTGATAAACGTCCAACTCATCTGCTTTGATGCTACTCCTGTCTCATCTTTTTCCAGCCAGAAAAGAAGAGAATTATCCCAGTGGCCATGGCTATTCACTTTCCTACCCTCTTTTCTAAATCTGAAAGTTTCTGTCTTTGAGATACAGAGGGAAGAATCACAAGAATAACACATCCATCTTCTTAAAAAGAAAATAGAAAAAAAAAAAAAATCTGAGGCCATTTCATGACAGCTTTTGGTGAGATTTTTAAGCAGAACGTCTCTCTGGTCAGGCTCAGGCGACTCTTGCCTCTTGTCCAGTGTGAGTTTTCCTTTGAAATATTCTTAACGAACCGTGTTCCTCATGTGTTCACCTCTCCTGTCTGTGAGCCCAGGGCCTGAGCTTGCAAATAAGCACACTTGGTGGAGAAGCAGTGGGTGGTGGTTCTCAGCCCGATGCAGAGTGGACTCAACGGGGGCCTGTGAACACTCATACCACGGGCCCAGAGGTCCTCGCTGAGTTGGTCAGGGTAGGACCGGGCAGCTGGCACTTTTCACAAGTCACTCGTGTGTTCTGACCTGCAACAGGGCTGAGAACGCTGGCCTACTCCCCACTGAAGAGAGATGAAATACTGGTTTGAAATTTGGGACACCTTTTCCCTGTAGAAGCAGTGTGTTCCATGGTGATTGGGTATCTTATGTCCTAAAGTAGAATGGCCTATCAGCCTTACAAGTCTAAATTTATTTTTTTTTAGAACTGTTATAAGTTCTAATTATAACTAACTAGTTAAGAATTAGTTAATACTTCTAACTAATTCTGAAATAAAGAGATGTGTAATCTATATTTAAGTTGATATAAGTTAGGAATCTCATGTACACACACACATACGTGTGTGTGTGTAAAGAGAGAAGATATTCCTATCCAGGGATGATACACAAAATAGTGGATTGGCCACAAAGTTCATGCCAGCTTTTCCATGTGCTCAGGTGTGTCTGACTCTTTGTGACCCCGTGAACTGCAGCCCGCCAGGCTCCTCTGTCCATGGGATTCTCCAGGCAAGAATACTGGAGTGGGCTGCCATGCCCTCCTCCAGGGGATCTTCTCCACCCAGGGATCAAACCCAGGTCTCCCACGTTGCAGACAGATTCTTCACCATCTGAGCCACCAGGGAAGCCCGACAATACTGGGATGGGTAGCCTGTCCCTTCTCCAGCAGATCTTCCCGACCCAGGAATTGCACCACTGTCTCCTGCATTGCAGGCCAATTCTTTACCAGCTGAGCTACCAGGGAAGCCCAGTTTTTCTGTAAGATGTTTGTTATATGATAGAAAAATCCAAATGAGCTTTGTGGCCAGCACACTATTTAATGTGCTACCAGCATGGACTATCTGGATATCAGCCTTGCCTATATTTATCAGTGTATTGGAAAGTCCATATATCTCTATAAAGGAGATAATGTTCTTTTCCCCCCCAAATCTACTTGATTTGGTGTGACATAATTACCCATATTATATAGATTTTATAAAAATATCCATCTCTCTCTGTATTGTTGACTTCAGAGGTATGCCAAAAATAATGGGAATGACGTTTAGGACAGTGGCCGCTTATGTGTATGTATCATCACTGCCCTTTAGAGGAGTCACCTTCAGGGTTACTGTCTAACATATTTTGGTCACTTCTCTTACAGAAAAGGCTTCAGTATCCATTTCCTCTCCCATACGTGGAATATGTGGAATGCTAACTACTCCTTACCAGTTTGTTTCTTTTAATAAAAATCCTTACCAGGTATTTTTCCCTCTTTGTTTTACCTACTTGGTTTTTCAGACTTAGCATCAAGTAGTGTTTGGCAAATTCTAGAAGGCAAATTTGCCCCCAGAACTGGAGTTTTACCATTAAAACTTAAAAAATATATATTTTATTGATGTTTCTGGTTAAAAAAAATCTACTTCCAAGGAGCCTGACATTTCATAACCAGTAAAACTTTTCAATGTCTTTTGAAAAACACCATGGGCTCTGAAGATAATTTCAAATGTAGATTTCTCAAAAAAACGCGTGTTGTGTTTTTATGTAAAGTCAACCTTCCTGGAATAAGTATAGAGCCTCCCAAGGGCGACTAAAGGAGAAAGAACTCACACAGGTGTGTGTATATGATGACAAAATATCAGTAAGATTGTCCACAACTTTCCACCTGGCAAGATCCACCAGCCTCTGTGGGGGAACCATCCATTATCCATCCATTATTCTCATGACTGTGTTTGGTCACACTGATGTAATCAGAACAAATTGGTTAAATCTGCTTCTATCTCGCTTGCACAGTCTGAGATGGAAAATGAGTGTGTTTGTGTGTGTATAGCTCAAAATCATTGGTCTTTCACAGTTCTTGTATATTCTTTAAGCCTAACCCCCAAATGTTCATATGCCAGACAGTCGCAAACATCTGTTCAGGGAACCATCAATTATCTTAGAAACGTTTTTCATGGTGTTCTAGGCAAAAAGAAACACTTTATAGTTCCATTTATTACGTAGTCGTCGTCGTTGTTCGGTCACTAAGTCGTGTCCAACTTTTTGCAACCCCACGGATTGCAGTGCCTCAGGCTCCCCTCCTGCAGTTTGCTCAACTTCATGTCCATCTAGTCGGTGATGCCATCCAATCGTCTCATCCTCTGTCGTCCCCTTCTCTTCCTGCCTTCGATCTTTCCCAACATCAGGGTCTTTTCCAATGAGTCAGCCCTTTGCATCAGGTGGCCAAAGTATTAGGGCTTCAGGTTCAGCATCAGTCCTTCCAGTGAATATTCAGGGTTGATTTCCTTTAGGGTGGACTGGTTGGATCTCCTTAGGTACTTCTTGTGTCTTAATATAGGGAAAACAAAAAACCCCAGGACTCCCTAAGTAACCCCCAGGGTTTGCGGCTTCCGCCAGGCCATCACGGTCTTTTCTGTTTTTCTTGATTCCATTTGCTTGCTATTCTTCTGCTGGTTACAGATGACCTGTGACCTGCGCTGACTTTGACACTTCTGTGGAAAAGAACCTATGCAGCCATTTCATTATCTCAAAAGTAAGAATCAGCAGTTTTGCACTGGTCTTGCTTACATGGACTCTCTTGTTCTCAAATCTTGAAACGGCAAGGAGTAACTAAGAGAGCTTGTAGCAGAGCTCCCATTCAAAAGCTAAGACCTGGTAATAAAACTTCCCATTTGGCCTTCAGAGAAGAGCAGCTGGGCTGGAGAGGCCTTGCTCTGAAATCATGCTCTACTGTGACCAGAAGTCAGCAATTAGCGTCCTGTCTGGGTTGGAGCCTGCGAGCTCAGTCAACGGGGCGAGTCAAGCCACTGCCTCGGGGGCTCGTCCCTGGACTTTGGAGTTGAAGGCTGAGCAGTGGTGAGAAATTAGGTTTGGGGGGCTGGAAGAAACGACACAGGTCAGGACAGGAACCCCAGGGAAGAGCAAGCTGATGCAGCAGGTATATCCCTTGGCTTATTTTCAGCATTACTATCGAGATGATCTCCTATGGGGAAGTCCATCAAAAAGCCAAATCTTCATTAATATCTTTTTTTCTTAAAGATACTGAACCATAAGAGAATTCAGAAAGTGGCATTGATTTGGATGTCAGAAAATTTCCTTGTTAGCCTACTGTTACTGATCTCACGGAGACCGTTTTAAACAGATGGCACCCTGAAAAAAGTATGTGATTAGAGGGGCGATAAAGCATTTTGAGAATACATCTGTCAACTGCTTTCTGGGTAAAGAAAAATGAACACAAAACTGAGCCCCCTACTGTTTAGTTCTGGGGGCAAATATTTTTTAATAGAGGTGGACACCAAAGTTTTTCTGGGGAACATGCTTTTTCCACAATGCAGAGAACTGTGAATGTTTATAGAAATACACTACAGGGCTTCACCAGAAGAGCTAGGACTTATAATTTATAAAAAAGAAATGCTCAAAGCTAGTTTGAATTTTTAGAAGCAGTGTGGGAAAAGTGGTGGTTTTCTTTTCTGTTCTTTCTGCTCTCCTGTTGCCTGGTGTATGTTCCGTCCTTGGAGGTGAGTGTGAGCAGAGCACGCTGTCGTGCTTCCAGACTGTTCGCTGGTGTTTCTCGGGGGTCTCTGTCGTAAGGCGGAGGGATGAGAGTGTGCCTTTCTGAAACCCCTGTCAAACGCTCATCAGAATGTTTGGCTACCAGTCTTGTTCTCTTTAACTAGACATCTCTGTGACTGTTAGGGGCTTGGAAGTGGGATGAAATGCCGTTGAGGGTCCTCAACAGCCCAAGAATCTGGGAAACGTATCCAACAATATCTATGTGTCCTTGCTGACTGCTGTCTTGAGGGTGCCCATGGGTCTTGAAGGTGGAAGGGCAAGAAAAGAGGGTCGTGTATTTTCATTTTTAAACGTGACTGACTCAAAAGAAAATGCAGAAATTGATCGACGATGGCCATGCATGTAGATCCTTAAACTGGTTCTCACTCTAACGTGGTCGGGAGGAGCCTGAGCCCAGTGGCGAGGCGGTGGTGTGACTGGGCTCTTTCTCGACGAGCCGTGGGGTTTCAGAATCTACGTCTGCAGAGGCAGTGGTTGTCGTTTCTGTTCACTGGCACGTGGGGAAAGTAGAGCTCTTCAGACAGTGTTGGCACCAAGATGGGTGTGATCTGAGATGCAGGCTGACAGCTCCCACGGCTGGGTTTTGCAAAGGTTGCAGGTGGAGCCCAGGAGCGGGCTCCCCGGGGCGGCCCCTGGAAGCTGAAAACAGAGCATCTGTCATGAAGAGGGTGCTTAGACACCACGTGGATGGAATCACAGGCCTTCTGCACACTCCTTGAGCCTGCGCTGCATTCTGACCATCACCAAACCAAATTTGACAGCTAGAGTTTCACCACAGCCACTCTAGAACACTATTTGTGTCAAAAATTACATTTGGCAACAATTTGTCACGCCCTCAGCCAATCTCTGTCTGAAAGCCACCCGAAGAGGTTCAATTAAGAAAATTCAACTTACCCGTCTGCTTGTCCCTATGTCTCTTTTATTCCCTCGTCTCAAATTTTATTTTCTGAGTGGAGTGATTTTTCTCTATGAACTGAAATGATGAAGTGATGTTTTAATAAAATAGGTATTTTTAGAGGAAAAATTGTTTTCCTTCTGTAATTAACTTCCACTATTGGGACATATTCCCCACTATACAGACCATCATGGGGCGTCACTGAAAGCTGGAAGAGGGGTAAGGGGTGGGCTTCAAATGGTTTATTTAAGTATATGAACATTTTTCTGTATATTTTGTGCAGATATTGATGAGCTGCTCAATATATACCTACTTAGTGAAGCTGGGCTTGATAAGAATTTTAGTTTGACAGGTGAGGTTCCCCCAGCTTCCTTTGTGCTTCAATTTGAAAATGCTGCTTCTATTGAATAATCTGGGGCTTCCCTGGGGGCTCAAATGGTAAAGAATTCACCTGCCAATGAAGGAGACCCGGGTTCGATCCCTGGGTCAGGAAGATCCCCTGGAGGAGGGCATGACAGCCTGCTCCAGTGTTCTTGCCTGGAGAAGCCCACGGACAGAGGGGCCTGGCGGGCCACAGTCCCTGGGGCCCTAGGGTCGGACACGACTGAGCGGCTCAGCGCCGCGTGGTGGGTTGACTGTGTCCTGCGTTGCACCCCGGCCTTGTCTTTAAGCCGCATTTATTGCAAAGACAGCTGCTCGGCAGGTGGAAACAGGCCCTGTCTTTATAGTCCTTTGATGCTAGGAGGAGCGATTCTATCTGCTGGTTAGGAGGCCCTGCCTCTCTCCCCAGAACCTGAAGTATCCTGAAAGATCGGAGAGGCTGTCACCCCATCCTTCGAAACCCGTCTCTGACACTCTGTCTCCGCGGAGTGTGAAATAGAAGGGTGACCCTCATTCATGGATTCCCTCATCCGCTGCCTCTCCCTCCTGCCACGAAGAGCCCCTGCTAGCTTTCCTGGTGGAGTCCATCTTCCTCTGGGGACTGCCACGTCTTTTCTTCATGGCCAGGGCAGGCTGGCTGTAGAGGGTGGAATTCATTAGCTGTTGATCAAGTAAAGATCTCTGGAGGCTGCGGGTGGGCTGTTCCCATGTCTCTGAGGTCCGTGTTCAGTAAGTCTTTGTTTTGACCTCGGGAACTTTATGCTTATGAGCTGCGGGGGGAGAGAAGAACTTGAGCGGTGTGTCCTCAGCTCTGTTTTCCTCCGTGGAAATGTGAGATAAGCTTCCTTAAGGGGAAACCATTCTCACACTGTGAAAGGAAAGGGGAATTTTGAATATCAACTGAGAACTTTCAGCCAAAGTTCTGGGATTGTATTTAAAAATACCTGCTTTGTAGGGAGGCGTGCCTTGGATACTCTTTCCTCTATTAGCTTTTTGGCTTTATTCTAGCTTTCCTGTTACCCAGGCGGTTGTTTTCTTTTGAACTACTGCTGGTTGTGGGGGCTTCCTGGTGGCTCAGACTGGAAAGAATCTTCCTGCAATGCGGGAGACCCAGGTTCGATCCCTGGGTCGGGAAGATCCCCTGGAGAAGGGAACGACAACCCACTCCAGTGTCCTTGCCTGCAGAATCCCGTGGACAGAGGAGCCTGGAGGGCTACAGTCCATGGGGTCACAAAGACCTGTTGTAATCAGGGGTGTTCTCACAAAAATCTTGAAACCAAGGAAGTAACTAATGTGTAGGATTACACATATATGATAATGAGGTGGGTACAAGTATTAGCATTGATATAAGTTAACTTTTGGTAGAGTAACCAGAAATACATTGAATTGAGCAATAATATGACTTGAAAGAAGTCATGGTTGTTTTTAACATTGGGGGAAGCCACCTGTCCTAGACCCTTATTCTTGAGAAATTCATTTTTTCATGCAAATTACCATTGGGAGGGGGCATACTTCAGAGCCTGGATGACTGACCTCTCAGAGTCAAATAACAGGGAATTATTGCCAAAAGTGGGGGTGATTTTGCCTTATCCAGGTCATTCAGTGGTGGCATTTTCAGTCAGGGTATCTTGTGAAAATCGTGACTTTATAATCCTCCCCGCTTTCTGGTCTAAGATCACGATAAAGGAAGAATGAGTTCCTTATGTGCCATGAAATAGTTCTTTGAATCTGTGTTCTTGACCAAGGAAATGGTAAATGTCGAACCATGTGATGGTTATGTGGCTCCTGTGGCGACCGCTCTGGCCCGCCTCCCACCACCTCAAGAGAAATGAGAATTTTTCAAAGGAAAATGAAATCAGGAACTCAGGTCCCACTTGGACTCGTCGGGGGTGAGGTGGTGACTCTTGGACTTCCTGCCTCAGGACATCCTCCGGTCTCCTGCTGCTCCTGTGGAGTGGACTGCAGACTCTGTTTGTCTCTGGATGTTTCTGCTTGTGTGTGTGTGGCCTCACACTGGGGATGCTCTGTTCCACGTCGTGCTCCTCTAGGAAGGGACTCAAACAGCACGATGAAGGCGGGAGGAGACGGTGACAGTGTCAGGAGACACTCAGCCACCTCTCTCTGTCAAAGTGCTTGCTCTGATGCTCGTGGCTAGGACAAGGAACTAGGTCTCCAGGAGCCAGGGGTCCTCGAGAGAAAGGGTGTGTTGGCCTCATCAGAAATGTACAACCAATAAAAGACATTTTAAGAAGGGCCCTGAGTCCGTGTATTAATTGAGTTGTTTGTGGAAACCCTCTGTCCCCGGGATGCTCCTTGGATGTGTAAACCCCTGCAGTTGAAAGCTTCGCTATGTCCTCGTTTGCCTCCCATCCAAACTACCCAACTTCCAAAATGTAACGGACCAAAACAGAATGGAACAGCAGCGTTACAGCCTTGGAGACGCAATAGAAAGTCATTTCATCTGTAAGGAAATTCAGATTCAATATTCTTACAGGCCCTATTCCTAGGTTAGTGAAGGCCAGTATTTCATGATTAAAATCAGATGGCCTGTGGTGGAGAGGGGTCTAAGTGGCTTAAGTGAGAAGATGAAGATCAAGGCTTCTTGGCTTCCGTGTACTCCTGACTTTGAACCATCAGGCCATCTAGTTATTCGAGTTCTTCCTGGTTCTGTATATAATATATGTTGTTGTTCAGACACTCAACTGTGTCCATCTTTGCGACCCCATGGACTGCAGCACATCAGGCTACCCTGTCCTTCACTATTTCCCGGAGCTTGCTCAAACTCATGTCTGTTGAGTCACTGATGCCATCCAACCATCTCATCCTCCTGCCCTCAGTCTTTCCAGCATCAGGGTCTTTTCCAGTGAGTCAGCTCTTCCCACCAAGTGACCAAAGTTTGGAGGGTCAGCTCCAGCATCAGTCCTTCCAATGAATATTCAGGACTGACTTCCTTTAGGATGGACTGGTTTGATCTCCTTGTTGTCCAAGGGACTCTCAAGAGTCTTCTCCACCACTGCAGTTTGAAAACATAAATTCTAATACCCGGAAATTTGTTTTCTAGTGTTAGGCAATGCCATAATGCAGATGTTCTGGGGAAAAAATGTTATTACAGGTAAATATGGTCAGGTCTGCAGAGTTCTCTGATTTCTCCTGAAAACTGTGTGACTGGACCTAATTGACTTGTATCCACATGACTCTAGTTTAGAGAATTGCTGGATCTTAATGTTACTGATTTGAGTGGGTCCCAATTATACTTGGAGGCACACGTTCATCTCTCTTTAGATTATTGCTTAACAAGTTGGTGTTGCTGAGTCAGGAGTTGCCTCTTTTAAGAGTCCCTAGTATTTTAGACTCTTGCTCCTTGGAAGAAAAGCTATGACAAACCTAAACAGCATATTAAAAAGCAGAGACCTCACTTTGCTGATGAAGGTCCATATAGTCAAAGCTATGGTTTTTCCAGTTATCATGTACAGATTTGAAAGTTGGACCATGAAGAAGGCTCAGTACCAAAGAATTGATGCTTTTGAACCATGGTGTTGGAGAGGACTCTTGAGAGTCCCTTGGACTGCAAGGAGATCAAACCAGTCAATCCTAAAGGAAATCAACCCTGAATATTCATTGGAAGGACTGATGCTGAAGTTGAAGCTCCAGTACTTTGGCCACCTGCTGGGAAGAGCTGACTCATTGGGAAAGACTGGGAAAGACTGAAGGCAAATGGAGGAGGGGATGGCAGAAGATGAGATGGTTGGATGGCACACAAGGGACATGAGTTTGAGCAAACTCCAGGAGATAGGGGAGGACAGGGAGGCCTGGTGTGCTGCAGTCCATGGGGTCGCAAAGAGTCCACCACGACTCAGCGACTGAAAAACAAGTATTCCATCTCAGATGTACATCATTTCTACTGTTGGTTGGAATACAGAGTGGAGGGCTTACCTTCTGCAGACATAATTCAAGTGACTTTGCAGTGATGGCAGACTATTTAACGGGTTTTGAAGACCTTTTCCTCCTGGACTGTATTGGGATTGCTGCAATCCATCCTCTTTCTTAGGCGCTGCCTTCCTTGGCTTTAGGGATTTTAAGTCCCTCTAAGGGGTGCAGGTATGTGGAGAGAAAGGCACCAACAGACACAGGATTCTCAGGAATCCTAGGTGAGGGCCATTTCTCCCACTTTGCCACAGCTATTCCTTTTCCCCACAGGAATCTAGAGCCATTCCTTATTTTCATACTTTAAGTTATCATTGGAGAGTTAAAATATCTTTCTTTCGATGGGCATAGTGCATTTTTCTTTGCATACCATCCAAATGATTCGTTGTTTATTTGAGATTTTGTAGGAAACTAAGTTTAATGTGGAAAATGGAGAAAGGCAATGGGGTTGACAGCAAAAGGTTTCTGTGGTTGTTTCTTGGTGTTTTGGTCATCTCTGTGCCAGAGCAAACCTCAAAACTTCGTAGTTTAGAAACAACACTCTGTGACTCCTTCTCCCAGTCCTGTGGGTTGATGGGCTCAGCGGGGTGGTCCTTGCTAGCATCTCCCACGCAGCTGTAGTCAGGGAGCTGGGGCAAGAGTCATGAGGGCCTCCTCCTTCGCACACAGCTGGGCTGGGGTGCATCGGGGGCTCAGGAGGCCTTTCTCTCCTCCTGTGGCCCCTGTAGACAGGCGTGGGGTCCTCACAGACCTGCTTTCTTAGAGGACTCGGAATTCTCCCGTGGCCGCTGGGTTTCCCCAGGAGTGTTGATCCAAAAGGTCCAGGTAGAAACTTGAAGGGAACATCGTGCCATTTCCACTGTGATCACTGGGGCGTATTTCATGGTGTTTCACGGCGGAGGCATCTTAGGAGACTAGCTGTCACGCTTGGTCCGTCCCATACAGTTAGAATAGACTTGGATGGTGTTCTCTCTTTCCTAAGTTGGTGTCCAGAGGTGGTGGATAAAATGTGTTACAATTAATGATGAAATTAGTTTCATTTCATTTATCGTCTACTGTTCTGTCAAGGAAAGGTCTTTAGGTCCAGGGAATATTTTCCTGTAGGCAGTGAGTTAACCGTTTCTGCCTAAGCTGTAGGTGGAATTTCAGTGACACAGGAGGGAATTAAATACTGACACTGATGACTCACAACACTCCAGTTAGTACCTCCCCACCACCCCAGATGCTTATGGTTCATAAATGTTTGCTGAGTAGGTGTGTTCTCCTCCAATGGAAATAGTTTGGTTTTTTCTTATTTTAAAAAAGAAAATGTTATGAGAAAACTCAGAGAATTACATTCAGGAAAATAAACATTATCCACCTATCTGAGTTAATAGTTCATGTACTCTTTAAAATACATTGTTCCATACTACCTACACACACATGCATGCGTACAAAACACTGGTGGGATTGCTACCTGCCTTGCTTTATATCTGCCTTATATCACGGGCGTCTTATGTCCATGAATGTAGGTGGCAGGAGCATTTTTAACAGCTGTATAATATTCCAACACACATATTTAACTGCTTCTATTGGTGGAATTTATTATTTTCTTCTGATCACTTTGGCAATTATCCTTATTCCTACATCCTTATGCATGAACCTTATTGTCTTGGAAAGTGTTAAAGAACTGAAGGACCCCTAACACTGTCCCTTCTGCTAAACACCAGCAAAGGGTTCACTTGTTTCAACACAGCTCTCTCCTCCCATCATTCTGCTGCTCGCCTCTCTCCAGGTCCAGTTTTCAACTAAGAGATCAGATTTGTCCAGCAAGAGACCCAAATGAGAAGTGTGTACTGCCGGGGCTTGCCTGTACAATGGCGTCCCAGTGGTCATTCAGGAAATAAACTGGAGTGTTTAAGATCTTCCCAACCAGGGATCAAACCCGGGTCTCCTTCATTGCAGGAGGATATATGACATACATAACATATATGTTTTAACATATATATATATATATATATATATATAACATATATGTGTTTATATATTTGTTAGTTTAAATATATAATTTTATATACACACACACACATATTTAAGCAAGCATCAGCACAGTTGTTTGAGTGCTGAAGTTTGGTTAAATCCCCCTGTTTTCATTGTAGGATTATTGAAAAGTCTTATGAAAGGGGAGAAGTGCCCCTGATTCTTGAACACTTTATGCCAGTTATAGCCAAGCAGGGTTTTATCAATTTCAGATGGAATGCTGCTTCAGGGATGCAAAGCATTGTGTCGGCTTCACAGTGAAGGAGGTGGTGACATCACGTGAGGCTCACAGAATGACCCAATGAAATCTGCTTCCAAACCCTGTGGCTTCCTGCCTCATCTGGGCCTTCGCGCGCCTCGCCTTGGGTTTCTCTGCACCGACCTGCAGACAGAGGCTCCCGGGAGGCGGCCTCTCTCCCCCACGGAGACGGCCTCAGCGCTCCCTGCCTCTCGCCTGTCGGCTGAGCTCAGGGCGGCTCGTTTTCCTGCTTTCAAGAGCGAGCCTGTGGCCTGGGAGGCAGAGTTGTCCGTAGACGAGAACGTGCTAAACCACTTGACCTTTTCAGCAGCTGCAGAGCTGTTTACTGAGGACATGCCATCTCCCTTGGCATCTCCAATTTGGCAGCCAGAGAAGGCAGGCCGGTGACATTGCGTGCTTTCGAAAACTTCTGAACAATTCACAACTTTCGCCATAAAGTGGCTAAATTGGTCTCGCTAGTCAGATAGTGATCTTTGGAAAGACTCTTCTCCTTAGCTCGTCACTGGAATCAACAAAAACATCGACTTTGCCAGAGCCTCTGACTCCCTAAACTATAAACAAGAGCAGACTAGATCAGTTTCAAGCCGCAGACCCAGGGCAAATGGCAACGTCTGTTTGCAATAGCAGAGAACGTGAATTCTGTTCATGCATGTAAGCAATTTCTTGAAAATTAAGGAGCCTGTGAGGTTTAATTTAGCTTATCTGAAAATTACGTCTGTGTGCAAAAATATCAATGATTCATAGCATACTTTTGCAGGATGCTCTGAGCTGAAATACGACTTGATCACGTTGATAAAATGGGTGAAGAGTTATTCTAAAACAGTGAAAGAAGTTGTGAAGCAGCTGAGCAGAAGGTAGAGCTTGAGTCGAGGTGGAAACTAGAATTGCTCCAGGCTAGAGCCTCGTTGGCGCTTTAAAATCCTGGCTTCACCACTCACTAGCTGTGTGACCTTGGACATGTGTCCTCAACTCCCTGTCCTCCAGTTTATTCCATCTTAAAATGGAAATAGTAATAGGACCCACTTTAGAGAGTACTTGTGAAAATTCAGTGAAACGCAACCTGCAAAGCACTTCATCCAGTGTCGGCCACGTTAGCACTCAAGAAGTTTTCCTTAATGTCATCCTCTGATTGCATCGTTTTCCAGAAAAGACCATTGAGCAAAAACGCAGGTATTTTAGGCCATCCAGCCCAGCACATCACAAGAATACTTGGCTTTGTTGGCTGAACATGCAGGAGGATACACTGCAGCCAGATCTCATTTTGTCACAAAGGGATGTTTGTAGCTTTCAGTTTGTATATCAGATTAAAAGCTTTGCTCAACTCCTCACATCAGTGAGAAAACCGACGATAGCTCAGTTGGGCAAGAAACTGCCTGCAACGCAGGAGACCCTGGTTTGATTCCTGGGTCGGGAGGATCCACAGGAGAAGGGATAAGCTGCCTACTTCAGTATTCTTCAGCTTCCCTTGTTGCTCAGCTGATAAAGAATCTGCCTGCAATGCGGGAGACCTGGGTTCAGTCCCTGCGTTGGGAAGATCCCCTGGAGAAGGGAAAGGCTACCCACTCCAGTATTCTGGCCTGGAGATTTCCATGTACAGACTGTACAGTCCATGGGGTCACAGAGAGTCAGACACAACTGAACGACTTTCACTTTCACTTATTCTGCAAATTGTGGTGCTGGAGAAGACTCTTGAGAGTTCCTCGGGCTGCAAAGAGGTCAACCCAGTCCATCCCAAAGGAAATCAACCCTGAATATTCATTGGAAGGACTGATGCTGAAGTTTAAGCTCCAATACTTCAGCCACTTGATGCAAAGAGCCGACTCATTAAAAAAGACCCTGATGCTGGGAAAGATTGAAGGTATTCTTTAAGAGCCTTGCCAAAGACAAATTCTACCATCCTTCAGAAATGCAATCATATTTTGTGGCTGGAAAGATATCCCTTTTGCTGCTTTAAACTGTGACAGTGAGTGCTTTTTCCTAGTGTCAGATGGAAGGATCTGGGCCGGGGCGGGGGTGGGGGGTGCTTAGCCTCCCCAGATACACAGCCCTGCCTTGATGAACATGGAAACAATCTTCTGTGTCATATCGAGTCTGACATGTAGTGAATGAATGTCTCCTGTGGTCAGAGTAGGTTATGGAAAATGTAAAGTTAATATCTTTTGCATGTGAATAGAGAGCTCATTCAGAGTGAAATGATAACCAAACATTTACTAGGTGTGTGTGGGGTGGGCAGGCAGGGAGAGGTGGGAAGATGTGGTCGGGAAAAGATCCCCTGAAATTCCCCATTTACCCTCTTGTTAATCTGTGAGAGACTTTTTGGCATTCCTGTATGGAAACTTCAGAAGCAGATGGAAATATTTTAAGATGTATAATACACATGGGCCTGTTACATGAATTTCCATTTTCCTTGTGAGCATGAATACAGTGAAGTTCTGCACTATTCTTTGGATCTTAGCAAAAATTCAAAGGGGAAATAATATTTTACCGTATGGCTTCTAAGTGGTGCAGAAGTAACTGATTTGCAAACAACGAGCAAAAGCAGTGCTTCGATCCTTCCCATGATATTTCAAAGGTCAGTGGTCAGCTTTTTACCAGGTAGTTGATAATCCTTAATCTGGGGAACAGCCCTGCAAATTTAGCAAACTTCTTCCCCCATAGCCCAAGAATTAGATCTTTTGAGGTAAGAAGTGGTCCAGCTTAAAGGAAATAGAATAGTCATCTCCATGTATATTTCATGGGAGAAAGAACTATATCTGTTTCAAATTGTAAAGTTATCTTTGATAAGATGTTCTGATTTTACAAAACCACAATGAGGTACCATCTCACGCCGGTCAGAATGGCTGCTGTCAAAAAGTCTACAAACAAAAAATACTGGAGAGGGTGTGGAGAAAAGGGAATCCTCTTACACTGTTGGTGGGAATGCAAACTAGTACAGCCGCTATGGAGAACAGTGTGGAGATTCCTTAAAAAACTGGAAACAGAACTGCCATATGACCCAGCAATCCCACTCCTGGGCATACATACTGAGGAAACCAGATCTGAAAGAGACTCGTGTACCCAATGTTCATCGCAGCACTGTTTATAATAGCCAGGACATGGAAGCAACCTAGATGCCCATCAGCAGACGGATGGATAAGGAAGCTGTGGTACATATACACCATGGAATATTACTCAGCCATTAGAAAGAACAGATTTGAATCAGTTCTAATGAGGTGGATGAAACTGGAGCCTATTATAGAGAGTGAAGTAAGTCAGAAAGAAAAACACCAATACAGTATATTAATACATATATATGGAATTTAGAAAGATGGTAACAATGACCCTATATTCGAGACAGCAAAAGAAACTGATGTGAAGAACAGACTTTTGGACCCTGTGGGAGAAGGCGGGAGTGGAATGATTTGAGAGAATAGCATTGAAACGTGTATTACCATATGTGAAATAGATCGCCAGTTGAGGTTTGATGCATGCGACAGGCTGCTCAGGGCCGGTGCACTGGGATGACCCAGAGGGATGGAATGGGGAGGGAGGTGGGAGGGGGTTCAGGATGGGGGACATATGTGTGCCCGTGGTTCATCCATGTCAATGTATGGCAAAAACCACTACAATATTGTAAAGTAATTAGCCTCCAATTAAAAAAAAAAAAAGATGTTCTGATTTCAGTGATTCGCTGAGAGTATAGTGCATTCTTAAAAAAAAAAAATAGAGTTTGTATCTATAGAGTTTGTATCTATAGAGTTTGTATCGGGGTATCAGCAGCATTGCCGGTAATCATATCTATAAATTAAAATCTATTTGCAGCTTGTTTGGGGCTCAGTGGTAAAGAATCCACCTGCCGATGCAGGAGACCTGGGTTTGGTGCCTGGGTCAGGAAGATCCCCTGGAGAAGGGAATGACAACCCACTCCAGTATTCTTGCCTGGGAAATCCTATGGTCAGAGGAGCCTGGCCGACTAAATGGCAACAGCAAAAGCAGCATGTTCACGGAGCCATGAACATGGAGAAAAGACCCGCTGAGCGCCAAGTGTACTGGCCGACACTGACACGTACCATCCAACGAGTCCTGGCCCAGACACCAGCCTTGCGCCTTCTTATGGCGGCCTCCCGGGAACGGAGGCCCATTCTCCTTGGGCTGCTGGGCTCGTGTCCTTCCCCACAGCCTGAGGGGCCTCGCTGGTGCTGAATGGACAGCTCTGGACACGGCCGGATCGGGCTTTACGACCCAAGGGTGGCTTCAAAGGGGCTGTGGCTGAGACAAAACGCAAACCTGTGTGTGTAGAATGTATGCACATCTCTCTCTCTTTTTTCAAATTTGTGTTTTGCGTTGGGGTATAGCCAGTGAACAATCTGATAGTTTCGGGTGGACAGCGAAGGGACTCAGCCATCCATACACATGTATCCATCCTCCCCCAAACTCCCCTCCCATCCAGGCTGTGTGCACATTCTTCTGAGAGAATCCTTAGCAAGGAAACTTTGTAACCAAAAAGAAAAACAGCTGTTGCTTTACTCCTATCAAAAGAAATGCTATTTTGATAGACATTAACAAATGTTTATTTTAAATTTTAGGAATGTGACTGCTCTCATATCCAGATCAGAGAGTTAGATGATTTTAACCCATTAACACCCAGATATCTATGTCAACTTTCCCCTGGAGTAAAACAATATACACTATATATACAGGGAATATGTTAAATATACCTTACAATCTTTTTGCTGACCCAAAGGTAGTTTATCACAAGAACTTTAAGTTTCCCACTTTTAATATAAGTTGGGGTGAAGCAGAGTAAATTTTGCCAGAGAGAGATCTACCAAGGAGCAGAACAATCATTTTCACTGCGCCATTATTGGCACTGCACAGAACACAATTGTAGTTCTTAAAATACACTGTGTTTGGGGACCCTGGAAGAAAAAAACTTATTAATGTTAGGGCATGTTTTGGGGATGGTGAGAATGGGAATAAGCATTAGGAAGTTATAGAAAAGAGTTTGATAAATCTTTAACTAACTGATCTTAAACTAGTCAATAATTTTTTTTTCTCTTAAACATTTCAGGTATATTTTGGTCAGCTCCCATTTCAGTAGTGTTTTATCATTCTGTTTCTTTTATCAATCCCTCAGATGGTGAGCCTTCCTAGCAGCTCTATAGCGCTGAGGAGCACCCTGTATGAAGATCTCAGTTCAGTTCAGTCGCTCAGTCCTGACTGACTCTGCAACCCCTGGGATGCCAGGCCTCCCTGTCCATCACCAACTCCCATAGTTTACCCAAACTCATGTTCATCGAGTCGGTGATGCCATCCAACCATCTCATCCTCTGTTGTCCCCTTCTCCTCCTGCCCTCAATCTTTCCCAGCATCAGGGTCTTTTCAAATGAGTCAGGTGGCCAAAGTATTGGAGTTTCAGCTTCAGCATCAGTCCTTCCAATGAACACCCAGGACTGATCTCCTTTAGGATGGACTGGGTGGATCTCCTTGCAGTCCAAGGGACTCTCAAGAGTCTTCTCCAACACCACAGTTCAAAAGCATCAATTCTTCGGTGCTCAGCTTTCTTTATGGTCCAACTCTCACATCCATACATGACCACTGGAAAAACCATAGCCTTGACTAGATGGACCTTTGTTGGCAAGGTAATGTCTGTGCTTTTTAATATGCTGTCTAGGTTGGTCATAACTTTCCTTCCAAGGAGTAAGCGTCTTTTAATTTCATGGCTGTGATCACCATCTGCAGTGATTTTGGAGCCGCAAAAAATAAAATCAGCCACTGTTTCCAGTTTCCCCATCTATTTGCCATGAAGTGATGGGACCGGATGCCATGATCTTAGTTTTCTGAATGTTGAACTTTAAGCCAACTTTTTCACTCTCCTTTTTCACTTTCATCAAGAGGCTCTTTTGTTCTTCACTTTCTGCCGTAAGGGTGGTGTCATCTGCATGTCTGAAGTTAATGGTATTTCTCCCGGCAATCTTGATTTCAGCTTGTGCTTCTCCAGCCCAGCATTTCTCATGATGTGCTCTGCATATAAGTTAAATAAGCAGGGTGACAATATACAGCCTTGACGTACTCCTTTTCCTATTTGGGATCAGTCTGTTGTTCCACGTCCAGTTCTAACTGTTGCTTCCTGACCTGCATACAGGTTTCTCAAGAGGCAGGTCAAGTGGTCTGGTATGCCCATCTCTTTCAGAATGTTCCACAGATAACTCATAGCTTCTTTCTTATGTCTTCTCTCTCTATTTAAAATATTCAAATTATTTTAACGTTTTCATAAAAAGCAGGTTATGCAAAGATAAGTTCATGATTCTCCTCCTGTCCCTTCCAAATGTTGTTGTTGTTGAGTCACTAAGTCATGTCTGACTCTTTGCAACCCCATGGACTGCAATCCACAAGGTTCCTCTGTCCACCGCTGTCACTGAGAGTTTGCTCAAATTCATGTCCATTGAGTCAGTGATGCTATATAACCATCTCATCCTCTGCCACCCGCTTCTCTTCCTGCCTTCAATCTTTCCCAGCATCAGGGTCTTTCCCAATGGTGAATGATCAAGCTCCAATACTAAACTCTGGGATTAGAGGAGTAACTTTGCATGGTGGAAGCTTCAATCCTTCCTTTTCAAGTGCCGTTGAGAATTCAGTCATCACTGTATCAATCATAACTCAATTAAAATTAGTGTGCTAGAGTACATTGATGACAATCGTACAAACAATGCATAATTGGTCCTCTGAAGAGAGGACTTTTAATTGGAGATTAAACTGAAGATTTAATTGGAAATTTTTTAGGAAGAAATTTAAGATGGCCACAAGGGGACAGCAAAATACACAGGATTTCCTTTACATGCGGAAGCAACAGTCCTCTGTCTGGCTTCAGGGATGTAATGAAGGCAAAGGAAAGAACTAATTGAAGTGCCTGGGATGTGAGCCATCCTTCAGTTCAGTTCAGTCACTCAGTCATGTCTGACTCTTTGTGACCCCATGAACGGCAGCACGCCAGGCCTCCGTGTCCATCACCAGCTCCCGGACCTTGCTCAAACTTGTGTCCATCGAGTCGGTGGAGCCATTCTTAAGCACTGATAATTTCTAGTAAAAGTACAAATGCAGAGGACCATACTCCTAGGACAACTGAATATGTAAGAGAGCAGCTTTCCAAGTATATCTGATGAACAGATGAGCCAGCTAGATGACATCACTAACTCAGTGGACATGCATGTGAGCCGACTCCGGGGACAGTGAAGGACAGAGGAGCCTGCTTCAGTCCATGGGGTCGCAGAGAGTCGGACATGACTTAGTGACTGAACAGCAAGCGCTGATGATGCCCGCCTAGAGCGGGCTACAACTTGGCAGTGGCTCCCTCAGTTCCAAGCGGAGGGAGCAGGTTAGGAATTCCCTTCCCCCATTAATATTTTCCTGTGTTTAAGGGGAGAATAACAACAGGGTGAATTGTCAATAAGATTTAATCGTTTTTTAAGTAGGGAAACAGACTCTGTTCAGAAGAAGCAGTAAATACTTATCAATCAATTAATTACGCTGCTTCAGCAGGGAGCCAAAAAAAAAAAAAATGCAGTAGAGTTCAAGGTACTGGAAAACTCTGGATTCTATTGTCAGGATTCCTGGGCCCGGAATCGTTAACCTTGGGGAGAGTTCTCACCCTCTAGCTGTGTCAGTTTCTTCACCCATCGGTCACTGTTAGTCGCTCAATCATGCCTGAGTCACGGGCTGTATCCGGCCAGGCTCCTCTGCACATGGAATTCTCCGGGCCAGAATACTGGAGTGGGTTGCCATTCCCTTCTACAAAGGATCTCCCTGACCCAGGGATTGAATCTGGGTCTCCCCCCTCGCAGGCAGATTCTTTACTGCCTGAACCACCAGGGAAGCTCTCCTTCACCCATAACATGAGGATAATGAAAGAGGTTTTTTCAAAGATGCAATAAAGGAACGCATGTCACCCACATAGCTCAAAGCCTGGCATACGTTAAGAATTCAGTTAAGTTAGCAGCTATAAAATCATTACACTGAATGATTGGCATGTGGCAGTTCTTGGTAATTATGTCTTGACTTCCTCATTATCTTATCTCATTCAATTCTCACAATTAGTGGAAGAGCTAAGTTTTATTTTCTTTAACTTTTATAGATGAGAAAATTGAGGTTCAAAGACACTAATTATCTGGCCAGTGTCATAAATAGAAGAGATGAAATTTGAGCCTACGACTTTCTGATTCTAAGCCCGTGCACTTTTACCACACTGGGTTAAGCAGACGAGCATCACTCTTCCCCCTGCTTTTGGTAAGTCCTGCGGTCACCTGACAGTTGTTGGGAGTGACTCAGTACTTTGGCCAGCACAGGACCCAGAGTTGTACGACTTTTCCCAGGGGCTAATCAGACCCGTCTGTGGGGATTTCTTGAAATCATGGAGAAAGAAATTGTTAGTCAAACATCTCAAACCCAAACCAGCCTCAACAAGGAAATCGGTCTAAGGCAACATACCTTAAACTCTGATCACATGAGTGCAATTATCCAGTACGATTCCTGTCTGTAGGAACAAATGATTGCTGAGGTGAGCTGACTCAGCTATGGCAAATAGATCTCTGATGTCTGGGATCAGAATACGGTCTTGAGGTCTTTATAAGAAGAGCAAAGGAAATTCACAGAATCTGCTGCCCCTGCCGTTCTTTCAAGATAGTGTATACGACCCCTTTCTTTTCATGAATGGATGTAAGACCCCTCGTTCATTTCTAACCATGGAGGACGCCACCCCGACTTACAGGCTTACGGAAACACTTCCTCACCATGTGCCCTGGAGAACCACGCTGAACGTACAGTCTAAACAAAAAATGCAAATATCATATGTAAACGCCTATTTGTGGAATCTAGAAAAACGGTCTAGGTGGTCTTACTTGCAAAGCCCCGATGCACTTGTTTGCTGGGCTTCCCTGGGGGCTCAGACGGTAAAGAATCTGCCTGCGATGCTGGTGACCCGGGCTCGATGCGCTTGTGTGGGGAGCTGTACGCCGCACAGGGCCGAGCCGGGAGAGGACCTCATGTGCCGCGCGCCAGTCACGCCATTGCGGGCAGTGTGAGTGGGCGCTGAAGCCCAGTGAGCGCTGGCCTTGGAAAGCGGGCAGGAAGTAATTTGGAGAAGAAGGCGTGGTGTCCACGACCTGCCAGCTTCGGGGGCGGACAGACAGGGTGAGAGGGGAGCACGCTGGAGAGCTTGGTGCGCCCTTCTGCAAAGCCAGGGGGGACCCAGGCTGCCACAGGTGGAGGCCCGAGTACTGTGATAGAGCCCCGGTGAGATACTCAAGGGCTGAGCCCTGAGAAAAGCGAGGAGAGGAAGGAGGATGCTGTGGACACCGGCCCTGAAACAGACCAAGTACCCGTGCTGTCGTCCCCCTGATACAAAGGAAGTGTGTGCATCGTAATTACCCTAAACTTCTGGTCCCATCACTTCATGGCAAGTGGATGGGGAAACAGTGGAAACAGTGAGAGACTTTATTTTCTTGGGCTCCAAACTCACTGCAGATGGTGACTGCAGCCATGAAGTTACAAGACGCTCCTTGAAAAAAAAAGTTATGACCAACCTAGACAGCATGTTAAAAAGCACAGACATTACCTTGCCAACAAAGGTCCATCTAGTCAAGGCTGTGGTTTTTCCAGTGGTCATGTATGGATGTGAGAGTTGGACTGTGAAGAAAGCTGAGCACCAAAGAATTGATGCTTTTGAACTGTGGTGTTGGAGAAGACTCTTGAGAGTCACTTGGACTGCAAGGAGATCCAACCAGTGCATCCTAAAGGAAATCAGTCCTGAATATTCATGGGAAGGACTGATGTTGAAGCTGAAACTCCAATATTTTGGCTACCTGAGGCAAAGAATTGACTCATTTGAAAAGACCTTGATGCTGGGAAAAATTGAAGGCAGGAGGAGAAGGGGACGACAGAGGATGAGATGGTTGGATGGCATCACCGACTGGATGGACATGAGTTTGGGTATACTTCAGGAGTTGGTGATGGACAGGGAGGCCTGGCATCCAAGGGGTTGCAAAGAGTCAGACACGGCTGAACCACTGAACTGAACTGAACTGCACTGGGGTGTCAGAGAAAATTTGCATTCTCCCTTTATTTCTTAAAGATGTAAATCTTATCAAGTCCTTGAAATGAAAACACCTCAGGAGATAATAAAACACTGCCTACAGAAAGAGAAGAAAAAAAAAGAAGAAAAAAGGCTTTTTAAAATACAGATTGCATAGAAGCTTCCTTGCCTAAAATCTAGTCTGCAGCCTCCATACGATTACTTTGGAAAGCATAGGTGAGCAGGAAGGCAGTGATACAGAAGCAGCGAAAGCGCCCGGGTCGCCTTTAGAAGGCGGCAAGCAGCTGTGGGCGTCGGCGCTTGGTCGCTTTACTCGTGTCCGACTCTCTGTGACGCCAAGGCCTGTGGCCCGCTGGGCTCCCCTGCCCGTGGCATCTTCCCGGCAAGAATACTGGAGTGGGTTGCCGCACCCTCCTCCATGGGGTCTCCCTGACCCAGGGCTCAACCCCGGGTCTCCTGCATCTCCTGCACTGCAGGTAGATTCTTTACCCCCGAGCCACCAGGGAAGCCTGGCAAACACCTGATACACCCCCACAGAACACAATCGCTAGACCCTCGCAAAGGAAGCGTTTTCCTTCCTATCTAGGGGTGAGCTGAAAATAGGTTCCAGTGACGCCCACCTCCCCTGGCATGGCTCAAATCCCCACTCTAAGTGGCCCGTTTCCAGCAGAGGAGCTCCCTGCCTGCCAGCCACTGTCTCTAAAGATGCAGGTGCTGTGACGCCCTGTAGGTCCTCCTCCAAAGGCTCCATTCCTGCGATGGTTCTTGTGGCTGCAGAGAAGGAACGCAAGAAATTGCAGTTGATGCCTTTGAAGTACAGTGACTTGGTTAATACAGTGACTTGGTTACTGTACTTGTAACCAAGTACAGTACAGTGACTTGGTTAATACGGTACTGTAACCAAGTACAGTGACTTGGTTAATACGGTACTGTAACCAAGTACAGTGACTTGGTTAATATGGTGACAGCATGTCCTGAGTGATCTCAAAAAGTGCCCAAGGCAATTGCCAGGAGTGTGGGGCCACCCCCCGGGGATTTGCAGCCCATGAGGGGTCAGCACACTGATGACATGGACCCCTCCTTTTAAACATGTCTTGGTTTATGTGGACACTGCATCTCGCCTCATCCAAGCTGTCCCCTGAAATTATGCAAACCAGGCTCTCCCACCAAGGGAATTACGGAAGCTGAGTTCCATGTATAGATGGGGTTTCCTGGTGGCTCCGATGATAAAGAATCTGCCTGCAATGCAGGAGACCTGGGTTGGATCCCTGGGTCAGGAAGATCCCCTGGAGAAGGGAACGGCAACCCACTCCAGTATTCTTGCCTGGAGAATCCCCATGGATGGAGGAGCCTGGGAGAGCTGCAGTCCATGGGGTTGCCGAGAATCGGACACGACTGAGTGACTAGCATTGCTACCATGTACAGAAACTTTCATCCACTAGACAGTGGTCAGGGCTCACATCGGAAAGGTCACGCTATGCCAGGCTGGGCAAAAGGACGTGACACTGGAGGGTCCATCCGCCCCATCACCCACAAGCAACGACACGGGGAGAGAGAGAGAATGGGGTACAAAAGGAGCGGACTAAGCGTCTGACAGGCGCGAGCCCTTGGCTGCGTGGACTGAAGTACTTTCCCAGGTGTGGATACATTTGAAGGATCAGCCACTAGGGAGTCTTCCCCGTGTGCCAGACCACGGGCCCTTGCCGGGGAACGACATTACCTCCTGGGATCTGCAACAGGGTGTCCCACGGGGATGGGGAGCGAGGGGGACCCCATCAATCTCCGCTGGGACCCCAGTGACCTGCTGCCAGCTGGGCTGGTGGAAACCCTTCGCAGCTGGCAGGGGGACAGGCACGAAGGAAGAGGGGAGAAGCTGGGAGTCCTGGTCGGGCAGGTCCCACCCCTTGCCCGCCTCCTCTCAGATGGCAGTTCTGCCTCCCCCGGCCAGGTGACGGGGATGGTCTGCACCGCTAGGCCCCACCTAAAGCTGCCCCTCCCTGCCTCGAGGGCAGCTGAGCCTCTGTTGCCATGGAGATGGCCACTGGCTGCCCTGGGTTCTTCCCAGGGCCTGGAGGACGATGTTACCGCACACGCCGCGGTTGGCGACAGTGATAGCTCACCATGCCTGTCTTTAGGGAAGACAGGCCTGCCGACTGCATCTCTGGTGAGAAAGGCGGTCCTCCAGAACACGATGGCCTTGGGTGTGACCACTGCCTGGCTAGGAGGCCGCTGTGTGCTCCATCACTTAGTCGTGTCTGACGTGCAACCACAGGGACTGCAGCCCGCCAGACTCCTCTGTCCGTGGGATTCTCCAGGCAGGAATCCTGGAGTGGGTGGCCATTCCCTCCCCCAGGGGATCTTCCCGACCCAGGGATTGAACCCAGGTTTCCCGCATTGCGGGCAGGTTCTTTACCATCTGAACCACCAGGGAAGCCCTAAATAAAGCAACTACAATCCAGTAAAAAATTGATTTAAAAAAATCCAGAAAACAGTGAGTCAGCACAATCCTAAAAAGAAAGAAAAACTTTCTCCCTCGCTGTGAACCCAACTCATTCTATTGGCTCCAGCGGCACTGGGGCAGGAGGACCCTGGCCAGGCCTGACTTGAGAGGGTCGCTGACAACCCCCAATGAGTCTGCTAATGGACCATCTTCATTCAGCCACGAGTGGACAGAAGCCAGCGCCCTGCGTGATGGGACCCCCAGTCTAGCACAGGGGTCCCCAACCTCCGACTCCAAGAACTGGCACTTGCTGTCTGATCCTCAGCAGCATTAGGTTAGAAATAAAGTGAACAATGAATGTAATGTGCTTGAATCATCCTCAAACCACCCCCCACCCTACCCCTGGTCCCTGGAAAAAACTCCCTTCCATGATATCCATCCCTGATGCCAAAAAGTTCAGAAATAGCTGGCCTATGGGACTTAAGGATATTAATTGTTCCCACCATGAGGCTTTTGGTAGGAAAAACTGTAACTTATTTTGGGACTCACTCACCTTTTTTGGGGGCTCCAAAATCACTGCAGATGGTGACTGCAGCCATGAAATTAAAAGACACTGTTCCTTGGAAGGAAAGTTATGACCAACATTGACAGCCTATTAAAAAGCAGAGACATTACTTTGCCAACAAAGGTCCATTTGGACAAGGCTATGGTTTTTCCAGTGGTCATGTATGGATGTGAGAGTTGGACTGTGAAGAAAGCTGAGCACCAAAGAATTGATGCTTTTGAACTGTGGTGTTGGAGAAGACTCTTGAGAGTCCCTTGGACTGCAAGGAGATCCACCCAGTCCATCCTAAAGGAGATCAGTCCTGAGTGTTCACTGGAAGGACTGATGCTGAAGCTGAAACTCCAGTACTTTGGCCACCTCATGTGAAGAGTTGACTCATTGGAAAAGACCCTGATGCTGGGAGGGATCAGGGGCAGGAGGAGAAGGGGACGACAGAGGATGAGATGGCTGGATGGCATCACCGACTCGATGGGCATGAGTTTGAGTAAACTCTGGGAGCTGGTGATGGACAGGGAGGCCAGGCATGCTGAGGTCCATGGGGTCACAGAGAGTGGACACGACTGAGCGGCTGGACTGAACTGACTGCCTCCTCTGTCTCCTCGTGCCTGGGCTGCACTGTCCTCGTGGCGTCTGCCCCCAGTACCAACAGGCCGCCTCCCCTAAGGAGACCGGCGGCAGTGGCTCCGCCAGCAGGAAGGGAGGGTGGGAGACTTAAGATCCTGGGGCGGGGGCAAGGCCTGGAGGGTCGTGGAGACGTGACCCCCGTTGACCCTGGAGCTGGATCTGGGCAAGCAGAGGCCCCCGCCCTCCCCGTCCTCGGAAACACACGTCTTACCCCGGCCCCAGCCTGGGAGCCACTTCTAAGGACACCGGGAGAAGTGCGGTGTGATGATGTCGTCTGGACTGAAAATGAGGCTGAACCTCGTTAAGGCCTCTGTACGCACTTGTCGGGTTTCTGGCCGCGAAGGGGAAGATCCACTCTCCCCTCGGCATCCATGACAAGCCTGGGAGGCAAGGCCCCTGCTTCTATCACCTGCCCCTCCCGGCCCGGAGGGGCCGAGTCTGTCCTGTGTCTCTCCTCGCCCTCCGGGTCCCGGGGCCCAGTCCAGATCCCCGCGCCCCACCCCCGGATGCTCCCGAGGTTTCCAAGCAACAGCATCACGCTGGGAGCGGATGAACCTGGTACTCCTCTTCCCGCGCCCCGTGCCCCGG
Organism: Muntiacus reevesi; assembly: GCF_963930625.1. NCBI lineage: Eukaryota > Metazoa > Chordata > Mammalia > Artiodactyla > Cervidae > Muntiacus > Muntiacus reevesi. The sequence continues at coordinate 2,235,491 of NC_089266.1, forward strand.
GCAGTCATCACCGGGGAGGGCGCATGGAGAAGGCCCTTCAGCGTCTTCTGAATTTTCATCTGTGGACTTCAGAAAGTGTGTTTGCAAGAAGCAGTCATTTATATTCTGAACGTAAATGATCTTATCTGACTCCTCTGTGCCTTTGACACTGAGGTGCCCTGGTCTGGGGAAAATTCTAAGTGCATTCTGCTTTTCTTGAGGACGAATCTTAAGAAGCAAACAGCGCTCTGCACCTTTGTCTTTCTGCAGTAGAGGGGGTCTCGGCAATCAGGTCAGAAGGTGATGCTGGGTGGGTTAGGGAGGCAGAAAGGCTGTTAAAAGCCTCTAGTTTCCCTCCGCTTTTTAGCTTATTCTAGAGCCAGAGATGTGGGCTTCCCTGTGGCTCAGACAGCAAAGAATCTGCCTGCAATGCAGGAGATGCAGGGTCAACTCCTGGGTTGGGAAGATTCCTGGAGAAGGGGATGGCAACCCACTCCAGTATTCTTGCCTGGAGAATCCCATCAACAGATGCAATCCCATGGGGTTGCAAAAAGTCAGACATGACTTAGCTACTAAACCACCACCACCAGAGCCAGACATATATATACTGTAAAGGGTACCATTTCTGTACGTGAAGAATGGTTCCATAATGTTTTTTTTTTTTTTTTTTGTATCAGATGTTTGCAAATGAAGCTACCATGAAACATCATCATCTTACCTTTGGTACATTTTATATCACTTGTGATCATTTAAGTAGTGGGAAAGAAGTCTACAAAATATGTACATGACAGGCAGATATGGGAAAATATATAAACTATACTTTGTATAAAGGGTCTGCTAGTCATTCCTTTTTTTCTAAATTGTTAAATTTATATATAGACTTACCCAAAATAAAAGAGAGAAAAGGCACAAACACCGTTATAGAAATGGAAACAAAAATCACTACAAATTCTAATATAGTAAAAGAATAATAAATAATATTAATAACTTTGCTGTTGCTCAGTCGCTCAGTCATGTCCAACTCTTTGTGACCCCATGAATCGCAGCACACCAGGCCTCCCTGTCCATCACCAACTCCCGGAGCTTACTCAAACTCATGTACATCGTGTTGGTGATGCCATCCAACCATCTCATCCTCTGTCGCCCCCTTCTCCTCCCGCCCTCAATCTTTCCCATCATCAGGGTCTTTTGTAATGAGTTGGTTCTTTGCATCAGGTGGCCAAAGTATTGGAGCTTCAGAATGTTATTATAAATTCAGCTACTTACAAGAAATAGCCAAACTCCTTAAAGCAAACTCCCAAACATAACAAACAGAAACATAACCAGAATAACCTTTTATTTATTACTAAATTTTACTTTAAATCCTTCTCACAAAGTGTGTGTTAGTTACTCAGTTGTGTCCAACTCTTTGTGACCCCAAGGACTGTAGCCCGCCAGGCTCCTCTGTCCATGGGACTCTCCAGGCAAGAATACTGAAGTGGGTTGCCATTTCCTTCTCCAGGGGATCTTCCTGACCCAAGGGCCAAACCTAGGCCTCCCACATTGCAGGCAGATTCTTGACCATCCGAGCCATCAGGGAAGTCCATAATTCCAAGCCCAGCGAGATTTGCTGCTAAATTCTTGATAAACTGTAGAATCCTGCTTCCTTTCTCACACTGGGCTTCAATTTCAAACATACAATGATACACTTTTAAATTTTTATAAAGGAGATTTTTAGGTCAGCCTTTGATGGAGGAACATGTTCTTGCCCAATGAATAAATCAAAAGGGACATTTGTTTATTTAATCAGAAATGTGTCTGTACAACTCTCCCCTGAAGCTGCCTGGATGGCTCACTGACGTGACTCGCCCTAAAACGTTGCCTTCACAGGTGAACATCCATAGGAAGGGAACCAGCGAGATGATCACTGGTGATCTTTCTTTCCTTTTCTTTTCTTTTCCTACTGTCCCCTTCTCTCCCATTTTCTCTCCTTTCCTCCTCCTCCCTCCTCCTCCTCCTTCCCCCTCCTCCCTCCCCCTCCTCCCTTCTCTCTCCGTCCTCCCCTCCTCCCTCCTCTCTCCCTCCTCCTTCTTCTTTAAGAAATGACATAATTTAAGGCACTTCCACGGATGATTTAAGACATGTACTTACCTTCCTATTTTGGAAATGACCTAAAAGGAAAAAGTGATGGAAAGGGAGAAAACAACAGATTAGAATAGTTCACCTTCTCTTGGTGAGAATGAAAATCTTTTTTGAGAAGTAAGAATGGTCTCCAGTATGTAACAGGATCCTGGAGACTCTCTGTTCACTGTCTGGGTGATGTCTGGTGCTTGTTTAGAAAGTGAAAAGGTGATTTAGTTGTGTGCATGTGTGAGTGTGAATGTGTGTCTGTGTGTGTGCATGAGTGTGTTTTAGCAGAATCACCCCTGTCGTCCCGTGGGAGCGGCAGAGTGAGGATCTTGTACCGGTGGCCTCAGGACGAGCAGTTACAGACCCAGAGGGATGTGCGGGGACCGCTCGCCAGCCTGCAGCCTCGGCTGTGTTCACGGCAGTCACCCGGTACCCTAGTCCTCGCCCAAGTGGCAGACTGCATCTGCGTTGTTTTCACTCTCCAGCCTGAGGTGGGTTTTCTCCCCTAGAGGCAGGTGAGGATAGCTTCATCAGGTCAGCAGGAACACATGAACAAAACAGTATAATCTGGAATTCTGTTTGGGAGAAATCCCCTTTGTCTGTGAGGTTACAGGTACCTTGAATAGCCTGACCTATAAAACAACAAGCAAACAAACAAAAAAACCCAATTAAAAAGTTTTAATAACCCAAACAAACCAAAAACTGTCCTCTGCTTCTCTGGGTTGCTAGTTTTTTTTTAGCATCATTAAGCATTATTATAAAAAATAAGAGGTTTTCATGAGGCAAGTGTAGATAAGCAAGAAGAAAATGAGAATCATCTCTGATTCTAGCATTCAGAAAAGCATATGCTGTTTACATTTTAATGTGTTTGTGTCTGTCTTTCCTTTAAACATCTAACACACACAGCACACAAATTTACATAATATATCAGCTTCACCAAATATGCAAGCTTATAAAATGGAAACATTTTTGCTTTTCTTCCTCTTACTAAGCATAATCATCCTTCAATAACTGCAAAGCACATGGTTGTATAAATATACTCTTCTAACTGGCCATTATTATTGGGTCCATAAGGTGTTTTTCAATTCTTCCTTCTTAGTAATTGTTTCACAAAAGGTTCTTGTAGCCACATCTTTGTGACATGACAAATGATTACTTAGGATAAATTCCCAGAAGTAGGATTTCTGTGTTAAAGGTTAGGAATATTTTAAATAGCATTTCCATTTTTTTTTCTCCAAAGTTCCAGATATGTTTCTAATGAGCAGCCATGTTTAAAGCAACTGGACTACATGATGACCTTTGACTTTCATCTCGTTTGTTTCACTTTTTCTGTTTCGTATTCAGTGCTCCCATTTCACTTAGCTTATGCTTTCCAATTTTTCCATCTCTTCCTGTCTTATGCTCTTCGTAAACCTTTCTCAAGTGTAGTACAAAACCTTACTTGTATACATAAATATAAATAGTACATATATATTTCAGAAAACTTAAGAGTTTTCCCTAACTAAAAATTTATGACATTTTGATTCCACTTGTTTTACTTAGTATGAATAGATTTCTAATTAAAAGATAGAAATGCAACAAGCCACAAAGGTTTACTGTTTATTTAGCACAGGAAACTATAGTCAATGTCTTGTAATAACCTATGATGGAAAATAATCTGAAACGTAATATATGTGTTTATGCATAATTGAATCACCCTGCTGTGCGCCTGAAATATTCTAAGTCAACTCTACTTCTGTAAAATATATATATTAAGAAAAAAAATCCCCCCCCAAAAAAAACAGTGTATGAGTCTGTCGGGTCTCAGATATACTCTTCCTGAGAGTCATCATTAAGGCTAAAATATCTAAAAGTGAATCATCTAAGGAGAATGACCAGACAGCTTACGGCTGCCCTTCTGAGTATTCAGACCTCACTGGGGAGCCGAAGTCCCCTGCAGGAACTCGCTCGTTACCGCATGATTCCGAGCGCTATGCAAGGCGGACGCCCACAGTCACGCCCAAAGGCCTTGTGTTCACTCGTAAGGAGGGTCACGTCTTTCTGGCTGAATTCAAAGGAGCGGAAGCTGGCCGGCTGCCTGGTGGGATATCCTGATTGGAAATCAACTCTGACAGTCAGCTTTGCTTCTTCCTCACCAACTTTTTGGTGTAAATTCCTCAAAGAAGAGTGTGATGTCTCCGCATGCTGGTTTGCACACACACACGGCGCAAGAGACACATCACCTACTGAGTCACCCTGTGACACTTCCGAGCCCGAGGTGGGGAGGACAGGAAACAGGCTGAGAAAACCGAAGTCTTTCCTGGTAAAGCTACATCAAATGGCAGTGTTTGGCCCCCCGACAGTTATTCCATGGATCCTTCCTATCAACAACGATGAGTAATAATTAAAAAAAAAAACAAGCATGTGTGCCTGCCAGTGCTACATCATGTGCTGCACAGCACGCTGAGGTCAGAGTCCTTGCTGGATCTTTTATTGTGGCCTTAAAATGATGTCTTATGTTGGCACAGCTCTTTAGAGTCGACCCAGTGTTCGTATATTAAGCTCCTAGTACGTTTTTACATGAATAAACTCATTGTGGTGAGTTGTCTGAATTGGTGGGTTTTCTGCTTTGATCTGTCTTTGACGAATGTTCCATTTCCAGAGCTTGCTTTGGTTGCAGGTTTGTGATTTAAGTCTTTACTGAAAAAAGCAATGATAAGCTTGAATCTTCTATCCTGTTTCTTAGTGGTGGTGTGTAGTGGCTAAGTCACATCTGATTCTTCAGCGACCTCGTGGTCTGTAGCCCACTAGCTCCACCGCCCATGGGATCTCCCAGGCAAGAATACTGGAGTGGGTTGCCATTTCCTTCTCCAGCGGATCTTCCTGACCCAGGAATCAAACTTGGGTCTCCTGCATTGGTAGGAAGATTCTTTACAACTGAGCCACCTGGGAAGCAGTTCTTAATAGGATAAGGATAAAATAAATAAAAAGGCAGGTGCAATAAACTAGCAGATGTGGGTAGCTGTAGGACACATTTAAATAAATTAGAAAGAGGTAAAGTCTGACCGGCTTAAGACATGCTCGCACTCATTGCCTCGACCCCTGGAAGTCAGCGTGAAAAACTCCTGTGGCCCCTGGATTAGAAAAATCCCCAGACATCTTTCACGCATGGCTGGGAGTGTAAGACTTGGTGTCCTGGCTTCCGTCCAGGGCAAAGGGGAATTTCAAAAGCTGGTTCACGTATTTGTAATTTTCCAGTTTGAAGCGCACACTTCCTGTCTTGGCCGTGTGTACTTTCTGAGAGCAGCCAGCAAATTGGCTGTGAGGAAGGGCAAAGCTTCTTCATGTCTTAAAACCATCAGGGACTGTGGGATGTTTTTGGATGAAGAGTTCAGGGAGATGATTAATTTTGTGACCACGCATGGTCATTAGTGAAGTACTAGACTTACAGTGTTTCATTAGTGTGGTTTGCATTATTAAAGTACCTCGGGGGATTCTTATGAATTAATGATGTCACTCCATGATGGGGAAGCCCAGTAAACTGGAGAAAATAAAAAGGCAGATTTTCGTTGTTGTTTCGAATCCTGGTTTACGAGCTGCCATGCCCTGAGTACTTGGGAAAGCTACAAGATTTCTGAATTCCCAAGAGGAGACGCTGGTGCAAAGGGCAAACAGAGAAAGCTTTCGGAGAGCAGAGGGGTCCCAGAGGGTCTTTAAGCAGCAAAAGAGTATTCAGAGCCATAAAATGACTGAGATGGAGGATTCTTGCCAAGGTTAGGAGGCAATGGGTTAAAAAGATGAAACCAAGAGCCCATTTGACTCTGCAGGTTGAGAACAGCTTTTAAAAAGCTAGAGCTAAGAGCCAAGAAATCTGCCAAGAAAATGGACATACGTGATCAGTCCAGCTGGGCGGTATGCCCACCGGGGGCCCGGTGGGCGTGGTCACCAGGGGATGGCTCCTGCTCATTGGCTCCTGTGTTTGGAGGGAAACCTCAAGTGGGGCGGGGCGTGGGGAGGGGAAGCACGAGGTGGGCGCTTGAGGATCAGTCCTTTCTCCTTTCATAAAACTCGCGCTAAGCCGCAGGTCTTGTTGACAGGTACCCTCTCTCTGGATCTACTTATCCTTCTGGCCAGCTTCTGCGCTCTTTCGTGATTTGGGCTTTCTGTACGTGGTACCATGGGCTTCCCCGGTGGCTCAGTGGTAAAGAATCTGCCTGGCAATGCAAGGGACGCGGGTTCAGCCCCTGGTCTGGGAAGATCCCCTGGAGAAGGAAATTGTCCGATATTCTTATCTGGGACATCCCATGGACAGAGGAGCCTGGTGGGCTACAGTCCATAGGGCCACAGAGAGTTGGACATGGCTTGACCAACTTAGCGTGCATGCACAGGGGTTGATTTTTCTCCTAAAATTATTAAAATTACAAATCCCATTATGGAGAATAATGATTCGATCACAACATCCATGAAAGATAGACGGCCCACTAATTAAAATGACCTAGTCTAAAAATATTGATTCTGTTCATGGGTTTTGAAGGTTTATCTTCTGGTCTGGCAGAAAGGGAGTATTTACCTAACACCAAGTAGACAGGATTACAGGTGATAGTATGACACAGTGATCTATACAGGGGGATATTTCATTTCAGGCTCTAGACCTTTCACATCATAAAATAAATATTGTTGTTGTTTAGTTGCTAAGTCATGTCTGACTCTTTGCGACCCCGTGGACTGCAGCACACCAGGCTTCTCTGTCCTCCACTTTCTCCCAGTTGCTCAAAGTCACGGCCATTGAGTCGGTGATGCCGTCCAACCATCTCATCCTCTGTTGTCCCCTTCTTCTCTTGCGTTCAGTCTTTCCCAGCATTAGGGTCTTTTCCAATGAGTCAGTTTTTCGCATCAGGTGGCCAAAGTATTGGAGCTTCAGCTTCAATATCAAGTCTTCCAATGGGGTTGATTTCCTTTAGGATTGAAAAATAAACAGTAGGTGTTTGTCCTGGTGACTTTGGCCAGTGGCTACCGTTTGAAAAAGCAGAGTGAGTTTAAGTCAGGCAATCTGAGAGCTAAGGGTACAGGTGAAAATTGGCAAAGATAAAGTGCATGGAGATCCCTAAAGGCATGAGATCCCTAAAGGCAGAGTGAGATCCCTAAAGGCAGAGTGCATCTGGTCTGGTCTAACCCATTGGGGAATTTCAGATATCTGAAATGTCCTGATTGGAGTGAATAATTGCTTTGAATTTTGACCCCAGCTGTAACTTGGAGTTTTGGGGAAATTCGATGATGTGTTCTGATGACTTTTCTTATCTGGGAAAGAAGGTGTGTTTGGGGATGCTGGGATGGACTTGGGTGATGCTTTCTGGGAATACAGTTTTGATTATGCTCACGATGACTTCCTGACTGTTGCTTGAAGTCCTAACATCTTGGCCAATTCTTGTATTGCACCTAAATCAGGCAGGGGATATCTGCCTATTTGCTGGCAAAGAAGTATGGCATTTCTGGTTACCCAGGTATAGGAAGCAGAATGCTCTTCCTACCATGGGGCTCAGCCCAGCCCTCTGCCAAGGAATTGGCCCCCTTGGAGTAATTTTTGATTTGCTGGGCTAGTTTGAGAAAGGGGCACCTGAACAGGCTTGATGGATCACTGCACATGGTGACTGCAGCCATGAAATTAAAAGATGCTTGCTCCTTGGAGGAAAAGTTGTGAGCAACCTTGACAGCATATTAAAAAGCAGAGACATTACTTTGCCAACAAAGGTCCATCTAGTCAAAGCTATGGATTTTTCGTTAGTCATGTATGGATGTGAGAGTTGGACCATAAAGAAAGCTGAGCGCTATATAATTGATGCTTTTGAACCGTGGTGTTGGAGAAGACTCTTGAGAGTCCTTTGGACAGCAAGGAGATCCAACCAGTCCATACTAAAGGAAATCAGTCTTGAATGTTCATTGGAAGGATTGATGCTGAAGCTGAAACTCCAATACTTTGGCCACCTGATGCAAAGAACTGACTCACTGGAAAAGACCCTGATGCTGGGAAAGATTGAAGGTGGGAGGAGAAGGGGATGATAGAGGATGAGATTGTTGGATGGCATCACCAACACGATGGACACGAGTTTGAGTAAGCTTTGGGAGTTGGTGATGGACAGGGTGGTGTGCTGCAGTCCATGGGGTCTCAAAGAGTCAGACTGAGTGACTGAACTGAACTGATAAGAGAAAACCCTGGAAGGGGGCACAGCAACCCACTCCAGTCTTCTTGCCTGCAGAATCTTGCCTGTACGGCTAAAGCAACTTAGCCCACACCTACACACTAGAGAAAAACAGACACATGGACAAGTCCCCACCAGTGATCAGGGAACTGACGAGTGTTTGTGGAGTATTTGCTGTGCATGTTCAGTCCTGCCTTGTGCTTTGGGGAAAGTGACAATAAATTATCAGAAGTTGCTGAGCCACCTCGATCCCCACTCCCTCCCCTTTAGGCAAGGCCTTCCGCTTACCTCTCCCTGAAAGTCCCAAGTCAGATAACATTCAACACTGCATCCTGGCTTCTCAGAAACACCTAGCACGTTGTGTGTGTGTGTGGGGGGGGGGGGTGGCGGGGATGGCTCGTGCTGGGCTCTGGCCTTGGGGCTGCTGGCACTTGGCTCACTGCCCATCCTCCCTGTCTGCATCCTGGATCCTTGCCAGATCCTTGCTGCTGTTGTTTCCGAGTCTCCTGCTGGCCTCTCCAGGGTTCGTGCCTGTCCGTGTGTCGGCTCCTGTCGGTTCCGAGTTGGATTCCCAGCTCTGCTGTCTTTCAGATTCAACTCCTGTCAGCTCCTGACTCTGCCCCTGTCTTGGCCTCACGCTGGTGAGCTTAATTTTCATTTTGACCCCTAGATCCTGTTGTATTTTTCAGCTCACAGCCTGATGCTGAGCCACAGATAATACCTGTTCAGGCTTCATCCAGCTGGTCCCAGAGGGAAATCAATCAAGAGGACATGAATGTCTTGGTGAAAATGATGATGTCTTTGGGGAAACTGGTCCAGGGTAGCTGTGAAAACACATCACTGATGTCCACTGTGGTTATTGGTTGGTGGTTAGGCTCACACTCTGGAATGAGAGCCCCAATTCTCTGTCGACTCTCCCTTGACCCTCCATCTTTGTAGACTTAAAGAAGTTTGTTGTTGTTCAGTCGAGACCCCATGGACTGCAGCATGCCACACTCCTCTGTCCTTCACTATCTCCCAGAGTTTGCTCAACTTCATGTCCTTGAGTCAGTGATGTTAGGCAAGCATGTCATCCTTTGTTGTCCCCTTCTCCTCCTGCCCTCAATCTTTCCCAACATCAGGGTCTTTTCCAATGAGTCAGCTCTTTGCATCAGGTAGCCAAAGTATTAGAGCTTCAGCTTCATCATCAGTCCTTCCAATGAATGTTCACGGTTGATTTCCTTTAGGATGGACTGGTTTGATCTCCTTGCTGTCCAAGGGACTCTCAAGAGTCTTCTCCAGCTCTACAATTCAAAAGCATCAATTGTTCGGTGCTCAGGGTTCTTTTAAAGAAGGCAATGGCAACCCACTCCAGTGTTCTTGCCGAGAGAATCCCGTGGACAGAGGAGCCTGGTGGGCTGCTGCCCATGGGGTCACAGAGTCGGACACAACTGAAGCGACTCAGCAGCAGCAGCAGCAGCGAGGTTCTTTATGATCCAGCTCTCACATCCGCACATGATTGAAGAGCTTTTTCACCCTCAGTTTACTGTATGTAAAATGTGAATCTGGCAAATCAGTCTCCCAGGTCTGTTGTGAGATAGAAAATGTAGACACCATCCTGAACACATAATGAACGCTTAGTAATCTGGACCTGGTGCTTTCTTCTTCATCATCTTTGGAATTACAAGTGGTTAGGGCTTCCCTGGTGGCTCAGCTGGTAAAGAATCTTCCTGCAATGAAGGAGACCTGGGTTCAATCCCTAGGTTGGGAAGATCCCCTAGAGAAGGGAAAGGCTACCCACTCCAGTACTCTGGCCTGGAGAATTCCATAGACTAGTCCATGGGGTCGCAAAGAGTGAGACATGACTGAGCGACTTTCACTTTCAGACATTATTATTGTATATTTCAATAACTTGAAAGTTAGGACACAAGCTTCAGTTCATCCCAGTTCATTACAATGGATGTTTATTAGGTGTCCTCTATGAGCAATGGATTATGTTAACCAGTCTCTCGGATATGAAGATGAATGGGTGGCCACTTCCACTGAAAGAGCTTATGGTCTATTAAGAAGCACACAGAACAGTGTCATCAAAAGGCCACAAAGGGAGCCCGACCTCTAGATGCTTAGTGATCGTATCCCCATGGTTCTCATCCTCCACCGGATGCCACTCAGATCAGACTGTCACAAATCCAGAGGAGCAGCCAGCCTTGTGCTGGGGACTGGACCGCGGTGTCCACGTGGTGAGCTCGGCTTTAGGCCCGTGCCCCCTACCCGCCCCCCCCCCCCCCCAATCTCTCTGATGGTAACGAAGTATTTGCTCTATTGGACAAAAAGTCTTAGTTATATAGCACGGGACCAAGGGCCTCATGGTCTTAATAAAGAGCCAGTATTTCTCAAACACCCTCTCACTCGTTTGTTCCTGGAACGTGGTGGTACTTTTGACGGAGAAAGGGCGAGAAGCCAGGAGGAGGGAGGTGGGGGGTAAACATCCACGGGGATGTCAGGTACCCGGGGGCCTGCTGATGGAAACCTGTAGGAGACTGTCGGAAGGGCCCAGGAAGGCAGTTCTGCTCAGATGCAGAGGCATCTTGCTTGTTACTAAGTCTGAGTAGACTCGATTCTTTTGCTGCTTCTTGTGTTCACTATTACTTTTTGCACCATGCTCCTTGGCAACTAATGCCAACTAATGCCAGACTTGGAGGTCTGCCCAGTGGTACACTTAGAGAAATAATGGTCCTGACTGGCCTGTGTGTGTGTGGTTATTATAGCTTAGTCTGTAAGGACATGGACCACCCTTTTAAAAACATTTTATAATTAATTTATCATATACAATTATGCATCATACAGTAAGGGGCTCTGATAGGAAATAACAGTCATATAGATATGCGGTTAAAGGTAGAAGGTGAATGCCCTTAGTGCCACTGAAGCATACAGGTAAATACGGTTAAGACAGGATGTTTTAGGGACTTGCCTGGAGGTCCAGTGGTTTAGACTTCACCTTCCAATACAGGCAGTGCAGGTTCGATCCCTGGTCAGGGAGGTAAGATCCCACATGCCTCCCTACTGAAAAACCAGAGCGGAAAACAGAAGCAGTATCGTAAAATTCAATAAGGCCTTTAAAATTGGTCCACATAAAAAAACCTTTAAAAACAGGATGTGTTATTTCATGTGACTTTTTACCACAATAAAAACATTTAAAGAAAGAAATAGGCCTTCCCTGTGACTCAGATGGTAAAGAATCTGCCTGTAATGCAGGAGACCTGGGTTCGATGCCTGGGTCAGGAGGATCCCCTGGAGAAGGGAATGGCTATGGACTCCAGTGTTCTTTCTTGCCTGGAGAATCGCATGGACAGAGGAGACTTTCGAGCTACAGTCCACGGGGCCACAGAGAGTGGGACACGACTGAGCCACAGACACAAATAAATAAATAAGCAAATAAAAAATAGAATGTGTAATATTATCCTCTTTTTGTAAAAGTAACTTACGAATATGTACATGTATTACATATGTGGCTTCAAAAGGACGGGAGGAAATTTAAAGCCTGTGATGGTGGCTAGCCTCAAAGGAAAATTACAGATCATTTTTCATTTCTTCCTGTGAAGAAATATATTTTTAACACTTTGCATTTAAAAAAAACCTGTGTAGCTTTGTAATAAGATAAAATGACACAACCCATTTTAAACTAATGATCAAGCCAAACCTTTTGCTTGGCCAAACAAAATCTGGCTATTTTAGTTAGGACAACACGTGTGTGTGTGTGTGTGTGTGTGTGTGTGTGTGTGTGATATATGTGTAGGTGCTCAGTTGTGTCTGACTCTTTGCAATCCCATACAATCCTTTAACTGATCTGACTTCAGTTTCCTAATCTGTGAAATACGGTTAATAAGAACCAGCTTCTTTACCTCTCAGGATTGTTCTATATACACACTAAAATGTCCTTAAAGTACTTTCTAAAGGAATTAGAGTTTAAAAATTCTAAAAGCCCAATTACAGTGATATAAAATATTGATAAAAATCATCGCCACTCTCAAAAGTTCATAAGGAATGTGTTTAGGGTGATTTTTTTCACTCATTCTCCCATTGCCTGCGTGCAGGCTAAGTTGTCTGACTCTTTGCGACCCCACGGGCAGTAACCCCCCAGGCTCCTCTGTCCATGGGTTTCTTCAGGCAAGAACACTGGAGTGGGTTGCCAGGCCCTCCTCCAGGGGATCTTCCTGACCCAGGGATCGAACCCGAGTCTTTTCTGTCTAACCTGCGTTGGCAGGCCTGCTCCTCACCACTAGTGCCAGCTGGGAAGTCCCTTCGCCCTTTGCTTCCTGTACAATAGGAAATCACCTAATGAGGGCTCCTTATTTTTGGGCGGGGGAGCAGAGTATTAGTCTGTGGATCATAGAGTTGCTTCTTCTAAGGTGACAATTAAATGTAAAGAGAAAGAAAGCCCAAATGCATAAACATCTCTTTCTATTTTAAACTTCAAGTGCATCACCCAAACCACAGTACCCTGGATCAAATTTAGCTCCTTCTCAGCCCAGGCCCGGCCCTGGGCGTCCCCCCGAGGTGAGCTGCTGGGAAAGTGTCTGGGCTCCCAGCCCAGGCTGCTTGAACGGCCCCTTCCTCTCCTCCCCCCGCCTTCCCCCCGGCACACCTGTTTGCAGACCGTCTTCCTCTCCAGTGCAGGCATCTTGATGCTGGTCATGACCACCTGCTAAGGATGACGCAGATCTGGGCCTACGCACATCCTTGCCTTGGCGCTGCCTTCAGGGTCCCAAACGGTGTTGATTCACTGACCACCCCCCCACCCCCCGGGGACTTTATTTTTAGTCTTTATCTCTCAGTGGTTTTGTTTTCTTTCCGGTGCCTTTTGACCCAGGAGCTGGAAATAAAGTCTGCCTTCCATAAAGACGAGAAAGTTGTCAGCCCTTTCCTTCCGCTCACATGAAAGGCCTGCCGAGCCCAGTCCAGCCCGGGGAAGGTGCTGAGAATGTCAGTCCCTGGTCCTGAAGTCAGCTGCACGTTGCATCTCCTCGTTGGAGGCTGAGCAGAGCGTCTGTCTGCATTAGGCAGCGGTCCTTCCACAGGGTTGAGAAGATGCTCAGGGGTTGGAATAAAAGGAACCACATTTTCCTCCCCCTCTGATTGTGCTGTCTGGACTCAAACATCTGAGCGATCTGAGGAGCCTGTCTCCTTCCTTTTATTTTTTTTTTTTAAGTACTTAAAAGAAATTCACAGGCAAAGAGAAAAACAGTTGTTTTTGGCATAAAACTCTGCGAAACTGTGACTTCCTTGGACTGGAGACCTAGTTTTCACTCTGGAATAAAATATGGGAAAGTGTGTTGTAAATTGTAAAGAGTGAGATGTATTCAAGAGCTTGAAAATCATTGACTGGAACCCCTGATTGTGAAGTGAACATATGCGTGTGTGCTAAGGTGCTTCAGTCATGTCTGACTCTGTGTGATCTCATGGAGCCCGGCAGGCTCCTCCGTCCATGGGTTTCTTCAGGCAAGAACACTGGAGTGGGCTGCCATGCCCTTCTCCAGGGGATCTTCCCGACCCAGGGATTGAACCTGGGTCTCCTGCCTCTCCTGCGCTGCCAGGCAGATTCTTTACCACTGTCACCACCTGGGAAGCCCATATATATATATATAAATCAGATAGAATAGAAAGAGACAAAGAAAAATATGAAGAATGAATGAATATCTAGAATCTTTTTCAATATTGGAATCCATTGTAGGGCTGTTAAAATTCAAACAATGCTTTTTCATGAACTCCTGACTCATCAGTATTACTGCAAATAATTTCTTTGTACTTTCACTTTAGTGAATTTTTCTACAATTCTTCAAATTAAGTTATGTGAATTTCTGCTGTAAAGGCACACACATTTAAAGTTTTGATATATGTTGACAGTCCATCTCCCAGAAGACTGTAGCCATTTACAATTTCTTCAAAAGTATGTGAAAATTTCCATTTCCTCAAATTCTTAGCAATGGAGGGTTCATCTCCTTAATCTTTTTCACTCTGATCACCTTTGTTATTGGCTATCTTGATTGTTCTTATGCATATTTATTAACTATTTATATTTTGGCTTTGGTTGCTGTTCAGTTGCTCAGTCGTGTCCAACTCTTTGTGACCCCATGGACTGCGGCGAGCCAGGCTTCCCTGTCCTTCACTATCTCCCAGAGTTTGCTCAAACTCATGTCCATTGAGTCAGTGATGCCAACCGTCTTCTCCTCTGTCACCCCCTTCTCTTCCTCTATTTTGGCTTCAAAAACAACAACTATTTTTATCCTTTTCCATTTTTTCCCTATGAGGTTATCTTTTACTAACTGATTTATAAGGATCATTTTTCTATCAGACATTAGTTTTCTGTCTTACATGTGCGACTTTCCCTTTGTCATTTGTCTTTCAACATCATAATGTCTTTTTTGTTGCATACGCTTTTATTTCTTGGCTTTTTCCTTTTTCTTTAGCAGCCACACCTCTCAGTCTTTTCTTTCGTGATTTATGCTTTTTGTGTTTTCTGTGTGATGGCTTTTCCTGTTGGTGAATGTAAAGTTTGCTCCTAGGCAGGTTGTGGAGCCAGACCGGATGAATTTAATCCTCTCCTCTGTCTTGTGCTGGCTGAGACTCAGAAAGGTTAAACCAGTTGCCCAAATTTGTATACGAGGTTAATAATATCTACTTGACAGCACTGTTCAATGAAATAAAGTGGGGTTGGGGCTTAGGGGCTCAGCCCTGGGCCTGGAAGTCTGGTGGGAAAGAGTATCAGTTTCCTTTCTCACTTTTATCTCCAAAATGAACCGGACACTGAGTCAGTTTAGCTCCACTAAAGCAGAGAATGACCAGGCCAGAGGTCTTTTCACTAGTCTTACTTCCAATTAATAAATACCCTGCAGAGGGGTGGCCCTAAGGATGTCATCCAACATCAAGGGACTGCCATCTGTTCTCTGCTTTCGCCTCTTCTTCTGAAAAAGAAATAAGTAATTTTGTTCCTGTGTCTTCATCAGCATGTGTACTTCTGAATGAATAATTACTCTTAGGGCAAGACGCAACTCTCCTTGCAGATTAAAATGATTGAGTGTATCTGTGCTCATGTAAAGACTGCAGGCGAATCAATGTATGACAAAACCCACTGAAAAATTAAAAAAAAAAAAAAATAAATAAATAAATAAAGGAGGAAGTTGAGATGCTAAGGAGATTCTTGGGGAAAAGGGTTTTATTGCAACTCCCTGTGGAAGGAAACTCTTGAGAATTTTCTACCAGCTTATCACTTCTGGGGTTGCCTTCCTGCTAGTGAAAACTAGGCCCCGTCGTTCCTAAAAAAAAAAACAAAAACGATGGTTTCTGCACCACAGTCATATTCTCTGCCATGCTCAAGGCTCTAATTGTATGTTATATAGATGAAACAAAATATGAAACAATGGCCCACTGAGAGGTTGCTTCATTTCACCTCCAGTATCCACCTTCATGTTTTCATTCTCCCCAGGAAGTAATGAAGTTATACCTTCCATCTCCTCATCTCCAAGGAGGCCATTTTCCCCTGCCATATGTAAAGTTTGATGCATTCTTTAGTTGTGTCTGCCTCTACAAAGTGATGGGGGGAGTGAAGCCAAGAAGCAAAGTCATCCAAGAACTAGGAGCCCACCTTTGCCTTACTTATCAGAATATCTAAATCGACATGGTTATTTCAGTCTGAATTATACAGGGTTAGTGAGTCACTTGGACTTCCCGGGGGGCACTAGGGATAAAGAATTCACCTGCCAATGCAGGAAATGCAAGAGGTGCAGGTTTGATTCCTAGGTCGGGAAGATCCCCTGGAGGAGGAATTGATAGCCCACTCCAGTATTCTTGCCTGGAAAATCCCATGGACAGAGGAGCCTGGTGGGATACACTCCATGGGGCCACGAAGAGTCACACACAGCTGAGCACACGGGATCTCATGGAGTCACTCGTAACCCATTTTGCATGTGTAGGCAGAGTCTGTTTTAAGGGTCTGTTCTTTAAATCCATGTTAGACAACCTAATGTATAAAATATTAAGCTTTGCAAGATAATTCTTGTTTCTAATTCCTTAGTCATCCATCTTCTGCTCTTCATATAATAGAATTTAAATTTCACACACTTATTTGAAACCGTAACTACAGTAGGATTGAGGATAAATTTAGCATCTATGATTAAAAAGTAATCCAGAGACTGGTATAGAAATGGTTTTAAAAGACTAGAGCACAAATCATCATCATATAGTACACAAATTAATTCTTAATAAATATAATAATAAGATTTTACATGAGTGCCTGGCATCAAAAAGGTTCATTCATTCAGAAGTTGTTTATTGAGTGCCTGGGGCGTCCCAGGTGGTGCTGGAGGTAAAGTTTCCACCTGCAGAGACGCAAGAGATGTGGGTTTGATCCCCAGATGGGGAAGATCCTCTGGAGAGGGAAATGGCAATACAATCCAGTATTCTTGCCTGGAAAATTCCGTGGGCAGAGAAGCCTGGTGGGCTGTAGTCCATAGGGCCGCAAAAGAGTCAGACACGGCTGAACGACTGAACGCCTGTCGGACAGGATTCTAGATACTGAGGTTGGAGTGCTAAGCCGACAAGACGCCTGCACGCGTGGAACCCAAAGCTGGGAGGGAAACAGACAACACGCAGGAAATTGCAGGGCTGAGATGGTTTCAGAGAGTGGAAGGGTGTGAATAAAACAAAATGAGGAGAGCTAAGGGATCGTGACTCGGGTAAGCAAGGTGCCCGGGGAGCGGCCATACGCAGGTCGGGCAGCCGGCGTCTCTGAAGAGGTGACATTTGTGCTGGGATCTGGGTGAGGAAACAGGTGGGGAGAGGGGTCAGGATTTTCTAAGCAGGGGCAACAGCTAGTGCAAAGGGCCTACGGCAGGAGTAAGGCTGACAGTCGATGCTTTGTGTGATGGTTAATTTTGGGTGTCCGATTGGCCAGGCCATGGTTCCCGATATTTGGTCACACACTAGCCTAGATTTTGCTGTGAAGGTCTTTTTTAGATACAGTTACAGTGAAACTCTAGGGCTTCCCAGGTGGCTCAGACTCAGGTAAAGAGTCTGCCTGCCCTGCGGGAGATCAGCGTTCGATCCCCGGGTTAGGAAGATCCCCTGGAGGAGGAAATGGCAATCCACTCCAGTACTCTTGCCTGGAGAATCCCATGGATTGGGGAGCCTGGCAGGCTACAGTCCTTGGGGCAGCATAGAGTCAAAGATGACTGAGTGACTTCATTTTCTTTTCACTTTCTTCACAGTGAAACTCCATAGGCTGAGTAAAGCAGATCCCCGTCCACGGTGTGGGCAGGCTCATCTAATCAGCTGAAGGCCAACAGAGAAAAGAGAAGGGTGGACGTCCTTCCAAGTGGAGGAGAATCTGCCTCCAGACTGTGTTTGGATGCATACTGCAGATTTCAGGCTTGCCACGCTCCCGATCGTGCAAGATAATTCCTTAAAATAACACGACCGTGCGCTCTGTCTCCCCCTCTCTGCGTCCGTCTCTCTGTCTTCCTGTCTCCCTCTGTCTCTTTGTCTCTCTCTCTGTCTCTGTCTGTCTCACACACACCCTGTAGGTTCTGTTCTCTGGAGAGCCCTGACTAATGCATTATGTGAACAGCAGACTATAAGACAAGGCAGAAGTGAGAACGGGCAGAGATGGGTGGCTTTGGTGCGTTGGACCTGCTCGTGAACTGGATGTGTGCCAAGTGAGACAAGGATGGAATCGCGGCACGTTCCCCTGCGCCGAGTCCTCTGTGTTTCCCCTCTCTTTTCCGCCGTAATCACCGTCACTCCGCACGTGAGGAGAGCAAGAGTGAGAAGCAGTAAACAGCTTACCCGAGTCACGCGTCCATTAGATCACCACGTTTGTGGATTTCCTGAGGATAACTGGAAGCCACAGATTTTCCAACTGGTTCCTCCTTTCATGACTTGAAGTTGGGGCTGGGGGAAGGCATGGTTTGCTGCAGTATTTTAATATCCTCTTGGCCAGATATAGGTCAGTTTATCCTACAAAACGTTGAAACGACCTTCCTGTGGTCTTGTTTTTCTCAACCTTTCTCTACTTCTTTGCCCATCAATGATTCCTCACTTAAGCCTATGTATCTGGTTGGCTGAAAAGTTCCTTTGGGTTTTCCTAGAAGATCTGATTGGAAAATCCCGAATGAAGTTTTTTGCCAACCCAGGATTTCAGTTATTACTCAATCTATGGTTGTACACATAGGTGGGTGGTTAGAAGATTTTCACAATGATATTGATCATCTGTCTTTGAGAAAAGAAAAGTGAGAGAAACCTTTGGTCAAGAGATCTTTGTGTCAGCTTACCCATATTATAGCACGTAGTCCTTCCGTGTACCTTTAGAGTCCGTACCATCATTCCCATGTTATAGGGGTCAGCCAGGGGCTGGATGCAGTCATGTCATCAATGTGGGTCACAGAAATGACAAACGGTGAAAGCAGGAGACAAAAGCTGTGCGTGAATAATTTCCACCATTTCATACTGTCGGTGTTAACTTTTTCCTGCTTTTCCCCACTAGTATCTCTTTGTTTTCATTGCCACATATTGGAACCTTTCTCATTTGCCATAGTACATATATATTAAAACCATATTCTGATTAGTAACTCATCAATGACATAAGATGGTATTCCAATGTGTGTGTGTGTGTGTGTGTGTGTGTGTGTGTGTATGAGAGAGAGAGAAAGATATTACCTGCACAATTGAAAAAAATGCCTAATGGTGACATTTCAGGAATGTGTTCTCTGCTTACATAGCAAACCCTTCCTGGGACTCTGAGTCATGAGATAAGAGGGATTTTACTTATTTTTGAAGACCTAAGAGTTAAAACTATTGTCATCCCCAGAGATGCAATTTTTAAACCACAGAAATATTTAAATTTCAAGGCTTATGAATTTGAATTTCAAGCTTGTTTAACTTCTCTTGCTTCTGTGTGAGATTGGTCCCAGTAAGGATTTCATCTACTCTGGATTTTATTTTTTTGAGTAATGACTTTTCATCAGTTTTGCATCTTTGAGTAAACACTCTCATGATTTCCCTTTAATGGTTTCTGTTATATATAGTGGGTGATGTGTTTGTTTGAAAATCACTCTGTAATTCTAGTGCTTACCTAAATTAAACAACTACCTCAGCATCATAAAGGCTTACGAGGACTTTCAAACTAGACAGGGACGATGCTCAAGTCTTTACTCGCTTTTGGACTCAAGAAATCATCTAAAAATTGACTTCTAATTTACTTTATTTTGAGTCCTGATAACTTTCTAGGTGACCTTGGCGTGTAAACAGCATGGGCCAAGAAGCTGTTTTTTTTCCGGCCTCCAGACGTCAGATTCCTTCCTTTTACACCTTGGAATGTCAGAAATGTATTAACTTCTTTCTCCCTGAGATGTTTTTCTCTTGCAATATTATTATGGTGATGGTGATATTCTGTTTACTTGTCACTGAGTAATATCCAAAACTCAGTTACAATTGAAACAAAAATCCACAAGTCACATTGAAAGGACAAGAGTCAACCTTAGCTGTCATTTCCGTCACAGACATTTTACACGACCCTCCTCAAAGCCCAGAGATTTAATACCAGAGTTCATGCTGACATCTTCAGATGTGCCTCAGCATAGACCAGGGAAGTCAGTTCGCTAAAAATCTGGGAAAATAATTCACTCTCTTGTGGAGGAAACTTGATGCTTTCCTTTATCTATTATCTCTTCCATCTTATTGTCTGTGCAATTCCACTAGCTGTGAAATAGCAAATTGATAGAGGGTCACAGGTTTTTAACTAAACAAAACCATGAGACATTTGGCTGCAGAAATATTTAGTACCCGGAGAGGTCAGGGAGTAATTTAGCTCAGGTCACAGAAATAATGAATGGCAAAGGCAGCACTCCGTCGCTTCCATTCGTCGCCCTCTCTTGCATTAAAAGCTGATCTTGGCTGTGTGAGGTCTTACCTGGCACGCAGGGTCTTCACTTGGGCTCCTCTCCAGTTGGAGCTCTTGGGCTCAGAAGCTGTGGTGCTCGGGCTTAGTTGCTCTGCCGCACGTGAGATCTCAGTTCCCCAACCAGGGGTCGAACCCGCATCTCCTGCACTGGGAGGTAGACGCTTCACCGCTGGACCAGCAGGAAAGTCGCAGCAGCACTTGCATTTCCGTTGGAGCCATTGACGGACTCTAGCAAACGGGGTGTGAGCAGAAGCGCCCTGTGGTATTTTCACGCCTGGCCACAGGGCTCCTGCATGCCTGTCCCGTTCTCTCCTGCCAGCTGGAAGTGCCCTGGGAGGTGGGGCATGGAGGAAGTCTAGAGGGAGATATCCTGGGGAGAGTTCTGCATCGCTCTTCTGAGCAGGAAATCGACATCTGCCGTGCCCACGCACCCACATGCTGGTT